>NC_136514.1:19033555-19036963 GCF_053919585.1 Euprymna scolopes | reverse complement strand
ATATATATATATAAACATATATATAATAAATACATATATATATATATTTATAAAATATATAGTACATATATAATAATATTACATTATTATACAATTAAAATAACATATATATATATATACATATATATATATACATATATATATATACATATATATATAACATATATATATATATACATATATATATATACATATATATATATACATATATATATATATACATATATATATATATACATATATATATATACATATATATATATACATATATATATATACATATATATATATACATATATATATATACATATATATATATACATATATATATATACATATATATATATATACAATATATATATATACATATATATATATATACATATATATATATACATATATATATATATACATATATATATATACATATATATATATACATATATATATATATACATATATATATATACATATATATATATACATATATATATATATACATATATATATATACATATATATATATATACATACATATATATATATATATATACATACATATATATATATATACATATATATATATATATACATATATATATATATATACATACATATATATATATACATACATATATATATATATACATATACATATATACATATACATATATATATATACATATATATATATACATATATATATATATATACATACATATATATATATATACATATATATATATACATATATATATACATATATATATATATATACATACATATATATATATACATATATATATATATACATATATATATATACATACATATATATACATACATATATATATACATACATATATACATACATATATATATACATACATATATATATACATATATATATACATATATATATACATATATACATATATATATACATATATACATATATATATACATATATATATATACATATATACATATATATATATATATATATACATATATATATATATATGAAAAATAGATTGCTAGTGGAAGGACCTGAACGCTCAACGAAATGTGGAGCGTTCAGGTCCTTCCACCTCCAATCTATTTTTCATATCGTCGGATTTCATCCATCTTAACAATCATATATGAAAGGAAGTTAAAATTTTGCAAATTAAATTTACAACATTTATTATTCAAACAAGGGATACGAATTAAAGATAATTCTTTCTTTATTCCATGGAGTTTCAAAGAATGGCACTTATCCTCAGAGGAACAACAGTTAGCAAAATAACTTTTGTACAGAATAGCTGTAATTTGACAGGTTAGTACATAGTTTAAAAGCTGAACCATATATATATATTAAATACTTAAATATTTTTTATTTGAATATTTATTAAATACTTTTTTACATGTATAAAAGTTATTCATGATGTACATATGTTTGTGGGTATCACTCGTCGTCATACACCGAAACATGCGTATATAGATAACTTTGTGCATGTAAAAAAAATATTTACTAAATATTTAAATTTTAAAAAATATTAAAATATTCAATAAATGGAAATAATAATAATAAATAATTTTTTTTTTAAAAATGCGTCCTGGGGGGAAACAGTGGGGGCGGGGGCGGGATGCAAATAAACAAAGAGCGGAACTCCTTATGTAAGCGAAACAATTAAATACAACAGAATCGTATATATTTTTATTTTGTAAATCCTTTGAGATGAAGCTTCATAATTTGTGTATCCATTTTTTTTATTTTTTTTTATAGACTGTTATCCTCATCTTCATTTTTGTTATTGTTTTACCATATTTGGGCCAATTTATCCTCTGGCCTTCTTCAAATGATTAACCGCAACGGGATATGAATGCTGAGTCTTGTATTTGTATCTCCAGTAATTACTGCCTTCCATAGTTGTTGTCATCTCACCACGTTTCAGCCAACTAATCCTCTGGCCTGCTCCGGGTAGGAGTGAAGCCGTTATTTTCACACAATGCTCACCTGGAACCGTAGAGACTTGTGGATAGAGACGTTGAGTCTTTATGGTTCCAGGTGAGCATTGTCTGAAGATAAGGGGGTCTCAATCCTACCCAAAGTAGACCAGAGGATTAGTTGACTGAAATATAGTGAGACAACAACTATGGAAGGCAGTAATTACCAGAGATACAATTACAAGACTCAGCATTCCTATCCCACCACGATTAACAACCACTTAAAGAAGGCCAAAGGATTAGTTGGCCGAAACATAATGAAACAACAACTATGAAGATGAGGATAACAGTCTGTAGAAAAATGAATACACAACAGAATCGCTAATAAAACCATAACAGATATTATATACATATATATATATATATATATATATATATATATATATATATATATATATATATACACACTAACAGGTCGCTCAGCATAGCCTGATCATAAAATACGCTTAAATATGATATTTAGATTAATGCGGATTTCGTATTTATTATTATATTATATTGGACCCAAGTAATAGATTCAAAAAGTTAAAAAAAAAAAAAAAATGACTCGTGCACCACCATTAAGAATTGAAACCAAAACGTCTAGCTTACGATTTACTTTTTCCTTGCCTGAGCTATGAAAACATGTTTGCTGCAAAGCTAAAAAGTAAAACATCAAGCAATAGCTATTACGTTAAACATGCATATTCATAATGCCATCGTTCGACCATCACCTGGTAAATTCTATTTTTTTTAATTTTCACACTTTTGCAAAACTCAATAAATACTAAAACTCAAATATGAAGCTTTGCATGGGTTCGAATACCCTATCTATTAAGTTTCATGTCTGTAGACAAAATACTGACAGAGGAGTTTGGTAGGCAAAATTTTTTAAACAAATATATATATATATATATATGCATACATAAATATATACAGAAATAGGTTTGTGTCTACTATAAGCTTTTTATGTAAATATTACGCAAGTATAAATCATGTAGAATATCTGCACGAATATAATTACACGTAATAGTTAACTAAAGATGATCATTCCATAAGAAGACTGAAAAAAACTAATAGGGAATTTATTAAAATGAATGTTTAAAAGAATATGCAAATTAGCTAGATCTTTTGTAGATGAATGCAATTCCATGATCCATATATAACAAAGTTGTATTTTCTTTTTAAATAAACAGAAAAAAAAGGGTTTTTAATATGAATATCATTCGCATTTAGTTTATTTTAACAAAAAGAGAGAAAAAAGATGAAAATTTGAGATTAAATTACGAACCTCGACAGATGTAAGGCAAATTGGTCATCCATTCGAGAAATGAGTTTGGCCTCAAAATCAACAAAAATGAGAACCATTGGAAAAACAGCTGTTCATACGGTGCAAAACTATGTCAAATGTTACTGAAAAGTATCACTTAAGAACAGGAT
>NC_136514.1:19001055-19028555 GCF_053919585.1 Euprymna scolopes | reverse complement strand
CCCACAAACACAAATCTATACACACACATAGATACACACACATAGATACACATACATAGATACACACACAAGCGTAAACATTACCACAGACAAAACATACAGGGTGACCCCCCCCCCAAAAAAAAAACCCCAAAAAAACAGAGGACATTCAATTATTTTTCTGAGCATTTTACAGTCAACGGAGAGTGTTTTGATGTGATGTTTTGAATATAATAAACGAGTTATGAACAAAGTTTCATTTCATTCGGACAAAACACTAAGAAACAGGGCCTAATTAGAGTTGGGGCCCGTTTTTTTTGTGTGGGGGGCACCCTGTATATATATACACACACACACACATATATATACTCATATAAACATAAGCACACACAAAATGTATACACACACGAACAAATATGTATTGAATTATATTTAAACGTTTTGTTTTTTTTACAGTGGAGCAAGGCCCCTTCCTCACTAGTAGACAATAAAAACACATAATTTTAAGTTTGAGTGACTGAATGGAGTGCGCAAAGATGGGCATGAATGCTTTCAATGGACAAGAATAACAGATGTAATCAATAGTATAATAGGAAAATTGCCCCAAATCGATGTTAATCACATGAATAGGTCGAATATCATGTTTGAGGTCTGCATTATGAAAAAAAAAAAATAGTTTAGAAGATAAAAATTATAAGGAACTAGCGGGGATGGCGCGGCCTTGCAAAGTCATAAAATACGCTTAACTATATTTTGATTCATGCAAATTATTACAGAGCCAATTCTCTATTGAAGCTTATTAGTGGCCTGGAAAGGCCACAGGGGAGACAATCAAAGCAAAGCAGTAAAACTGAAGCTGGCCTGCCAGGACACTATATATACAAATGTAGGCAAATTTGGGCATATTTTATTGGTTTGAAAAGATAGGTTCTTTTTTTTACCAATTGTCATAAAATGTTAACCATAAAATAGTATTCTAATCTTCAAAAAGCTTGCAAATTTTCATGTAGTTTCATCTCATAGAACCAAAGATATGAGCATTTTAATATTCAATTTGGCTACAAGTATAGATACAGCCATATATATATATAGATAGATATACAACCTTTATTGGCAATTTTATAAGCTCCAAATCTCAGTGACTATTGATCAGAATTTAACAAATGAAGACTTGTTGGAAAAGTAATGACCTGAATTGTGTAGTGGGCTATGTGACATTTGCCCTTAAGGTCGAACATTAAGGGGATCATCCATCACCCAAAGTCTATTTTTGGCATTTTGGCATAAAATGTTTCCATCATGGTCATTTGTTTTCCTAGTTTTGCATATGAATTACAAAATATCTGATATTTCC
The DNA here is from genome assembly GCF_053919585.1 of Euprymna scolopes. NCBI lineage: Eukaryota > Metazoa > Mollusca > Cephalopoda > Sepiida > Sepiolidae > Euprymna > Euprymna scolopes. Next base: position 19,027,222 of record NC_136514.1, on the reverse strand, counting down.
TCAAAACCTCTGACCTTGATGGAGACGAGACTAATACTCATTGCTATGGTTTTAAATGATCTGAAATAACAGCAAAGGGAGACTTGATTCCAAATATTTCTCATATGTTATATCTCCCTTTTTTGGTTTTCATACATAAAATAAATTTCACAGTGTATAAGGATTATTTGATCTTGGAGATATTCATAATCGTACCCTATTTCCAAAAGAGGGAGATATAACATATGAGAAATATTTGGAATCAAGTCTTCCCTTGCTGTTATTTCAGACCATTCGCACCCATAGCAGCAAATTTTAGTCTCCCCTCCATTAAGGCCAGAGGTTTTGGGGAAAACTATATATATATATATATATATATATATATATATATATATATATATATATATATATATATAGCCAGTAGAGTTTAGTTTCCTAGAAGTACATCCAATGAAACAACATGTGTCTACCAAAGAGTGCTCAATGAGTGAACAGAGCAGGTATATTAAATTTATTTATACAAACATTAATGGCTACATATGTGCATACATGTTTCTGTAATCACCCGCATTGGGGGATTACGTCTTCAGGCCAAGAATTACCATCAAAAAGAGTTTTCGACGGTAATTCTTGGCCTGAAGATGTAATCCCCCAACGCAGGTGATTACAGAAACATGTATGCACATATGTAGCCATTAATGTTTGTATAAATAAATTTTATATATATATATATATATATATATATATATATAGAGAGAGAGAGAGAGAGAGAGAGAGATAGATAGATAGTGCTGATTTAAAAAAATTAAAAGAGTAATGGCTTGGGTGCAATCAGCTACAATCGAAACCAAAACATTTTGCACACCAGCCACATTCTGTACCGTTTGAGCTATTGACAGTTAGATAAGAGAAATATTAAAAATTAAACCATTTAAAGCTATGTATGAATTTGTGCATGAGTAAAAGTAATAGAAATATGTTGGCAAGTTGACACAGTACTCTCAAGAATGTTATTCAATGAGCTCTAGGCTGGCTTTCCATCACAAACATTGTCCCACCTGGACCACAAATTTTTTAATGAATTTTTTCACAAGCACTTTTTTGTAAATAAAATATTTTTAAAACAAATTAGGAATGATATAAGTTAAATCAGCCCACAGAGTGAATGCAGTATTTTGGTGAAAGAGTCAAGAGTAGCGTAAGTCCGTATGTAAGAAACAGCTTGACCCCCGCCCCAAAAGGCCCGGGCTTCATGCATAAGGTAATGTGTGTGTGTGTGCGTGTGTGTGTGAGAGCACTAACCCTATTCGGGTTTAACTGGCTTGCAGGTAGGTGTTAACGTCCTCCTACATACAGCACCTGAAATTCCCAAATTGGTCACCCATTTTAGCAATGATCAGGCTCAATATTGCTTAACTTCAGTGATCTGACGGGAACTGGTATGTCAACGTGATTATGCCGTAAGGTAACAAATGGACTTTTATAAATTGTGCTTAGCATATTTCTAACATTTGTACCGGTATTTTTGTCTAAATAAATATTTTTTTTTATTCCATTTTCATCCTAAACAAGGCACAGTTCCACTTTCATGTAGGGGCTACTAGCGGAGCCATAAATTGCAGGGATACTATTTAGGGAGTTGAGCGGCAAGATGTCTGTTCACATTACACTTGAACTTCTGCATGTCTGTATAGTTGGGAAAGCAGAATCTCGGAAGGGAGTTCCAAAGTCTAGCAGTTCTGGAGAAGAAACTATTAGAGTAGAAGACTTTCTTACATCTAGGGATCTTTACTGTGCAGGGGTGGGATTTTGCCGCTTGTCGGGTTTGATGGGGGTATTTATGTTGGGGGGATCCAAGGGTTTGTAGTTCGTTAGAGCATCCACTATTAAAATACTTGTAGAACAGGCAGAGGGATAAAATAATTCGTCGATGGGACAGAAGCTGAAGCTTAGATGACAGTTCAGGACCTATCAGGTTGGCGACTCTCTTTTGAACCCTGTCCAGGAGCGAGAGACTAGTAGCAGATGCACCAGCCCAAATGTGACAACAATATTCGATACATGGGCGAATTATGGCCTTGTAGAGGTACAGGATACTTTCAGGTGTAAGTAACTTTCTAGCACGGGAGAGCCCACCTTTCTTGCAGCGATTTCAGTTTTTATGCAGAGATTTTATGGTGAAAGGAAACTCGTTTACAATCTGTAAAGACAAAGTATTATTACAATTGAAATTTCCTTATCTCAATCATTTTTAGATTAATTGCATGTAATTAAATTACATTTATTTTACTTGGGAGTCACCACTTTTTTTTTTTTTTACATGGAGGTCACTCAGAGATAAGGGTTATTGCGTGTACAGTAATCAATGAGATAGTATTGTAGTAATCATTAGTATTGGAGATTTGATAGAGTGTCTTACTTAAGAGGGCGGTTTGTCAGGAATTTGTTTATGTTGGACTTGAAGACATCCAAGTTGTAGTCAGGTGGGAAACAGGCAAACGGAAAAGAGTTCCACAGTCATGCACCCCTGAGAAAGAAGCTCTGCTCATAGAATCTACATTTGGATTTAGGCACAGATAAAGAGTGGGGAAAATTATTGACAGTAGTTTCAGTCAGACGGGTGTTTCTCGTGAAAGATTGGCGAGGGGAGACGAGAGATTGGAGCTCAGACGAGCACTTGCCATGAAAATAACGATTAAACAAAGACAGGCTTGCAACGTCTCTTCTGTGGGAGAGAGGTTGCAGGGAAGAGAAAAGGGCATCCCCCACTAAGCTACAAAGTCTATTTTGTACTCTGCCAAGGCAGGATAGGCTGTTTTTAGCAGCTTCTGCCCAGATGTGGCAGCAGTACTCCATCCTTGGATGTAATTGGCTTTTATACAGATAGAGAATTGCATCAGTAGTGAGATATCTTCTGGAGCGGTAGAAGGATCCCACAATTTTCCCAGCGTCCTTGGCAACAGACCTGATGTACGTGTTCCATTTCAGATCAGGAGTAAAGGTCAAACCCAAAAACTTGTCAAAACATCGAGCTTCCTCAAGACGAGAGCCATCCATTTCAATTGATGCCAGATGGGAATCAGAGCGTTGATGATGTTAAGATAGATCAAAACCTGAAGGCCACTTGAGGACAAGAGTTAATGAATGTAAAATGGTAGTATAGTAACCATTAATTGTGTGAATTGGGTAGAATTTGAATATTTATGGCGACGGTTCAACAAGAACTTTTTTTTTTTTTACAAGGGAATCACCACTTATAAGTGAATGTTTGGTGAGGGAGGGACCATTGATTGGAGCTCAGACGAGCACTTGCCATGAAAATAACGATAAACCTGAGATCGGGAAGCAAGCCAGCAGAACAGTGTTCTACAGACAGGCAATTCTGGGAAAGAAACTTTGTTCATGGAATCTGCGTTTAGATTTAGGCACAGATAGAGAGTGGGGGAAATCGTATTTAGTGGTTGTAGCTAGTCGAGTGTTTTTATGAAAGTTTGGCAAGTGGGGTGGGCACCATAGATTGAAGTTCAATCGAGCATCTGCCATGAAAATCTATATGAATTTTAATCATTTTTCAAGTTGATTTATATGTATTTAATTAATATTTTTATTTACAAAAATTTAACTTATACTTAATCCAATTTACTCATAGAAATTGAAATAAAAATGTATTATTTTTAAAGCAAACTTTAATCAGTGCATTGTTTTTATTATTTTCAATTTTGAACTGAAGTGAAAAATATAATTTTCTACGAAATCCATAAAAATGACATTTCCTTTCTCAAGTGACAGTCATTAATATGAAATAAATGAATCGGCAACAAACCCTAGCTGTATGGCAAGTGATCGAAATATGTTTGTCTCCTAACAGGTCCATATTCCAACCAATCAGCATGGAGATGAGTGAAGATGTTAGTCCCGTGTGTCCAGACTTCCTGAACAGCCTACATTTATCAATGCTGCACTGTTACATAATGCATGTCCTATGTCAGAGAGTGATTGCATCAGCTAGTATATATCTTGAAAAGAGTTGAACTAAGTGCAGATCGAAGTGACACAACTTGAAAGTTATGTATTGCATTAAATCAGGTGAAAATAGAAAAACAAAAAGGTATCAGCCAATGTGGCATGACGTCACAAATATCATGGTCGGTAAATAAATTTAATTTTCAATCAGTTTGCCTGTGGGAGGTTCTGTGAGGCAGATCGACAATAATGCATTAATGGAGAAGAGTGGAGATATTAGTATCGTGTGTCCAAACTTCCTGAACAGCCTACATCTATCAATGAATGCCCTATGTCAAATAGTGATTACATAAGCTGAATCTCAAAAAGGGTCAAACGAAGTGTAAGTCAAAGTGACACGATGTTTGGGAAATACACCGATTTCCACAAAAAATGATGAGAATAAATTACCTGAAAATTATGTATGAGGTTAAATGAGGCGAAAGTAGAGAAATAAAGAGATGTGAGCCAACATGGCATGACGTCACGGATAGTATGGGTGGCAAATAAATTTAATTTTCAATCTGTTTACCTGTGGCACGTTGTGTGAGGCAGATTAACAATAATGCAGTAATAACTGAAAGAAAAATTTGATAACTGTTAAGAGAGCAAAATGCCTCTCCCAAGATCTCTGTTCGCAGTCTCCAGCTATTTATCCTTAATATGATAGTAAATTAATTATTTAAGAGAATCATTCTCTCTCTCTCTCTCTCTCTCTCTCTCTCTCTCTCTCTCTCTCTCTTGCTCATGTGGATCGAAATAACATTCCTATTTATCTCTGAAGACGTTTATATCTATTGATTTTTTTTTATGTGATTTTTGGTAGTTATACTTTGTGGTTTATCAACAGATTCGTATTCCAACTATTCATAGTGGAGCGATTGGTTGTGCCACGCAGGACTTCCTCAACTGCTTATGTTTAACAATACTGTGCTACACCAGAAAATATCATGATTTGATTTGGTTCTACGAACGCCTCTCCATAGCTATTATTCGAGGGAACATTTCAACTTCCCTTTTGGCCAGTAAGCCATCCATTCAGACCTCATGATTTTTCGGATAAATCCAAAAAGGCTTTTTTAAAATTAGGCAATTGAAATAATTTTAACTTGGTGTAAACTTATACTTTGTCATTGTCCCAAACTAACTTTAACATGTATAAAATTTAACTCAAAATTTTTTATTTTACAAGGGAGTTTCCACTTATCAAGGCTTAAAAGACACTCGAGGATAGGTGTAAAATGATCAGTGATAAAATAGTGATTGATAGTGGTGGAAATTGGATAGAATTTGATTATTTAAAGGAATGGCTCAGCAAGAACTTGTTTATATTGAACTTGAAGATGACCATGTTGTAGTCATCTGGAAAGCAGGTTCGTGATACAGAGTACCACAGGCGTGCTGGTCTAGGAAATAAACTTTGTTCTTGAAACTTGTGTTTAAGTTGGGGGAATTGTTGACAGTGGTTGTAGCTAGGCGGGTGTTGTAAATGTTTGACAGAGGCGAACAATAGATTGAAGCTCAGTCGAGCACTTTTTTATTAAATGAATATTTATTGATATTATATTATTTGGAATCAAAGAAGAAATACCCCCCCCCCCGCATCTAAAAAAAAACAAAAAAAAAACTGTGCTTTCTTTTTCGTTCCTCGCCCCAGCCACTCCCCGGCCCCATCCCGGGTAGAGACTTTGATGGATAGTTTCTGAGTCCAGACCTCCAGCAGTGTCAATGTTCTGTTCACGGCAGGTATTAAAACGATGTGTTTAATTGATGACAAAATTATTAGACAAAAAATAAATCAAGACTGAAACGATTTGCTTTTCTTCTTCTTCTTCCCTTTGTCCAAACACAAGTAGAAGGAGGAATTTTGTAAGGGAAAGGTAAGTCAGGGAGGGAGGTATTTCTTTCTCTCTCACAGTGAGAAATGCGACACAAGAGTCAAAGAGTAAGATTAAAAAACACCTGTCCACCTGAAACCTGTCTAGCTGAAACCACTATCAATAATTTCCCCCACTCTTTATCTGTGCCTAAACCTAAATGTAGATTCCATGAACAAAGCTTTTTTTCTTAGAACTGCACGCTTGTGGAACTCTGTTCAGTTTCCCTGCTTTCCAACTGACTACAATATGGTTGTCTTCAAGTCCAACGTGAACAAATTCTTGATGAGCTATATCCTTGAGTTATCCAATTATCAAATTTCCACTACTATCGATGACTGACATGTTCCCTTTGACCATTGTACACGTACATTACGTTAGTGTGGAGATTTGATGAAGTGTTTACTGAACGGCCCCCTTAAGTAAACACTTCATCAAATCTCCACACTAACGTAATGTACTTGCAATAACCCTTATCCCTGAGTGGCTTCAGGGCCTTGATAAGTGGTGACGACTGTGTAAAAAAAAAAAAATTGTACCCTCATTAACCCTTATTCTCGAGTGGCCCTCAGGCCTTGATAAGTGGTGACTCTTTTGTAAAAAAAAATAATTTATTAATATTAACTATTATTTATTTATTGTTATTGTTCAATAATGCAATAATGTTGAACAGTAATTAATTTACTTTTGTAATTGTTCTAGTTATATAACTTTCTTATTAAATTGTTTGTCATGAATGTAAAAGTAGTTAATTATATCATGGGTTTAATAGGGTATGTCGCTATCTATTTATTATATATATATTATACTATTACACATTAATTATCTTATATTGAGTGGCTTGCTACTGCGTGTTAGAGTCCTGTATGAACGTCAGATGCGTTTTGTGTGTCTGCTGCTATTTGTGCACCAAGTATTACTAGTGTATGATAAATATGTTTCTTATTCCTAAGTTGTATATGTCTGTTAATAGTGTTGTTAATGCTTGTACGGTTATATAAAGAAACTGCAATTGATCTCTGTTCTGTTTATTTTGAGGTTGAATTTATTTTTATTAGTAGTAATTATTTAATTATTACTTAGGTTTCTTTTTGTGGCTAGTATTTTTGTTCATATGCCTTAGGTTTTTATAGAATGAAGACTTCTTGGTTGTGCTGTGTTCTTTTATGCATATGTGCAATGGCCTAACTGTGCTATCAATATAGAACTCATTGCATATTACATTTGATACACAAAATATGTGCAAAACATAAATGTCTACACAGAGTGATTGCATATATTTATTTTACTACCTCTTCCCCATGAAAATTTGGGAACTTTATACAACATTACCATTCTGGTGCAAACACATTATGTTGGTAAACAATATTTTATAATCGAAAATTATTGAAATATTCAATATTGTCATTATTCCTTGTATTTCCTTGTCTTGTACCTAACAGTGTTTTCTACAATACTGCATTGTTATAGCCTTCAAACATAACTGCTTTCACACCAATGCTTCAAGCAAACTACGATATCTTCCTCATTTGTATTTATATTACATTTTTATATATATGTATTTATACACATGCACTGTATATTGTTGCTGTGTAACAATTTGCTTGAATAGTCAACAAAAAAATATTTAGAAGGCTTTATATTGTTCATATATATATATATATATATAGTGTCGTCTAACAACTCTTGCTGACATTTTAAGTGATGACCTGTACATTTTAGTTGACCTATATTATTTTGCCCTATATATTTTTTTCGCGCCTTTAACATTTCCTGTCTGGGTCATTTTGACATTTGTTTCCCTTTATTTTATATTTATATTTTATACTTAACTTTATCATCACATTTTTTTTCTCTCCTTTTTTTTTCTCTCTCCTCTTTCTCTTCCCTGATCTTTCTTATTTATATTTATGTCTCGGAAGTAGAGTGAAAAGCATATCTTATTTTTCTTTTATTAATATTATTGGAATCTTTTCTTTTTTCCTTGTACACATTTTTGTGAATTATTCCATGGATTTCAGCCTTTGGATTATTATGGATCATCTTCTTCCAATTACGGGATTTCCTTGGATTTTACTTGTACAAATGGAAATTCTTTTAACTTTCTTGAAGTTTTACATTTGGATTTTACCGTCACTGGATTTTTTATCTTCCACCAGACTATCCATTCATGTGTAATCACCTTTTTCTTCACCATATTCCCTCTGCTTCACTTTTTTTGTTTTCAAGTAAGATCTTTGACTTACTTGTTGTTTCATCAAATACTTCTGCATGCAAAATCCGATCCCGCATTTTGCTAATTCCTACCCTCTGATAAGAAGGGAAGTATTTCTTCAAAACTCCGCGGATTAAGAACTATCCATTTATTTAGTGTTTCCTTTTCAGATTAAATATGTTTTTAACTCCCTTCAAAGTGTTTTTTTTAACATATTTTATTAACTGTTTACTCACATATATATATATGTGTGTGTGTGTATGAATAATATAAAGCTTTCTAGACATTTTTCGTTGATTATTCAAGCAAATTGTTGTAGAGCAGTGATATGCATTGTATGTGTATATATACATATATACATACACACACACACACATATATATATATATATGTATGTATGTATGTATGTATGTATATAATATTTTATTAATGTTCTATTCTTAATATTAAGCATTTCTTTACTAAGATCTAATATAAAATGCATACATTTATATATATATATATATATATATATATATATATATATATATATATATAAAAGTGAAAATACACCTGAAGAAAGTCAGAGATTAAATTAGCTGAAATATGAAAAGTTCTCAAGATGAGAACAGTAGTTCAAATAATCCAAATAATACACATTGCAGGGATATACTGTCGATATTTTCTTACATAGAACATCTGGTATTCTCAACTGATCACCTACTATTGCTTAACTTTGATGATCTCTGTCTCTTGGATAAGAAAAAAAGGTTTAATATGTTTAAACGGCAATCCAGTAACGTATTCCATTTTCATCTCATTCGTAAATATGGGAGGGAAATTTCAAATATCTTTAATTTCGAATTAGAACTACAGACTTATAAGTAAATATTAATAAGTCCTTTACATACATTTTTTTATTTTTTAATTGTGGATGCGTTATGAGCAGCTCTCGTTACTCTCGCTTCTCCTTATTCGTCCTTCAGTCCTCATTTCCAATGAGCGATTTTTCTGACAACGGGTGAAGAAAAAGCTGCTTTCCAGGTCGGCTGTACTTCGTGAACAGTAGCCTGAGATGTCGGAAATTCTGTTTCTATGTCTATCCTTGTGGCCATGTCGCTAGTAAGGGTGCTGGAAGTAAACGTTTCATCTGGGCTGACGTTATCCGCCTGATAGTCAGGGACCCGAACCTTGGAATAACCACTAAGGAGGCTGTCCTATCGGCAGGTGCAAAGTACTGGGGCTGCTGTATTACCATTTGGTGAACGGATTCTGGACCATGCAGTAGTCTCTGGTGGGGCCTCTCGATGCCATACTAGTGGGTAATTGTTACGGCTTTACCTTTTCATGTGCTACAAAAAAAAAAAAAAATTTCCTGTCTTTTTCTCTCTTACTTTCCCTCTCTGTCCTGCTCTAACCAAGTCTGTCGACCTGTTCCACAAATCCCAAAAACCTCAACATGAAATATCTCCAGAAAAAAACTCAAACAAACCTAGAACCCCATCCTCCAACATAGACCCCTACTACCATGTCTCCTTCTCTAACATTAGGGGTCTACGTTCCAAGCTTTCAGAGGTTGAAATCCAATTACAGGAGATGAAACCGGACATATTCTTCCTAAGCAAAACTGGCATAGGGCCGATCACTTCCCTAGACGAGTTCATAATTAAAGGATACTCTAATTTAATATCTAAATCTGACCCCCAAGATCGCCATGGGTATGGAATATGTGCATACATTAAGGATGGCTTTGTGTGTGGTAGGGATATCTCCAGAGAAAACCCTAAATTATCTTATATGTGCTTCCGGGTCGCACTTGCTTACACCACCACATTTATATTTGCCCTCTATCACCCCCACAACAGCGGATTTACTATCTTTAAGAGTATATCCAAGAAAATTGATCACATCCTGTCTGCTCATCCTTTGGCTAATATCCACATTTGCGGTGACTTCAATATCCACATTGTGGAATGGCTGACCCACTCAAACAAGACAGATGATGAGGGGAGGTTCTGTCAAGACTTCGCCATTGCCTATGATCTCACCCAGATAGTTCACAAACTCACTCGTGTGCCTAATATTTCTGGTCAGTATGCAAGAATTCTAGACCTTTTTCTCACAACTTCCTCTGAACTATGTTTATGTTCCATTCTTCTCCTCTGGGATCTTCCAACCATTCGGCTGTATCAGTTAAGATAAAAACGAAATGTAATAAGTCTTCAGCCATACCTCACCACCGTACAGTATATCGCTACTCTACAGCTGACTGGGATAGCTTCCATACATTTATATCTGATCAACTTTTGCATTCCATGTTTAAAAAGGATGTGTCCTCTATAGTGTCAGACTTGATCGAATGGTTAATTGTAGGTATAGATCGATTCATACCATCCAAAAAATTCCAACAAAAACCTAACAGCCAGCCATGGTTCTCCCCAGAATGTGCTGCTGCCATCGCGCACAGAAATCACTTTTTCCATAGCTACCAACGTAATAGATGCTCGGAGGCTAAAGCTGCTTTCAGGACTGCCAGCAACCACTGTAAAAGAGTAATAAAAATGCAAGAGAGCTATATGCTCAGTCTGTTAAATCCAAAGTAGCTGAGCAGCAGCTTGGTTCCCACCAGTTCTGGCAAATAGTAAACAGGATCTTGAACAGTAGCGTGCATTCTATCCCAACTATCATCAATGGACCTGAGGTCATTTCGTCAGCATCAGACAAGGCCAAACTATTTGCAAAGAACTTTGCAGCTAATTCTACCCTATGCGACAAAGGTCATCAACTCCCCGTATTTCCTCCTATAACAGACAACACGCTATGCAACATACAAATATCTGTGCATGAGGTCGCCAAGCTAATCAAGAACCTTGATTCCAGTAAAGCAACTGGCCCTGACGGAATCCAATTATAGTGTTGAAAAAGCTTCAACCAGAACTTGCCCCTATACTTACAAAACTGTTTAAGCATTGTCTTAAGGAGAAGTGCTTCCCAACACCCTGGAAAATCTCAGCAGTATGCCCTGTATTTAAGAATTCAGGTGATAAGTCATCTCCCTCTCAGTATGGACCAATAAGTCTCCTGTGTGTCATGAGCAAGTTACTGGAATCCATATTAAATAGAGAAGTAGCCAACCACCTCAGCAGAAATAACCTTCTAAATGACATGCAATATGGTTTCCGTTCACCTAGATCTAAAGCAGATGTTATATCTCATAGGATTAGTACATCTCTAGGGCAATTGCTCTTGACATACCAAAGGCTTTCGATAAGGTATGGCATAAAGGCCTCCTTCACAAGATTTCCAGCTACGGTATAACTGGAAATGTTTTCTCAATCATTAAATCATTTCTCTCTGATAGGCTCATAAAAGTAGTGGCTGATGGGCAGAAATCAGAGGCCGTCAGTATTAATGCTGGAGTCCCTTAGGGGTCCATCCTGTGCCCAACTCTCTTCCTGATCTACATCAATGATCTCCCAAAACACATACTTAAATCATTCGTTGACATCTATGCTGATGACACAACCATCTATGGCAACATATCTAAGGCCGTGAATGATAAAGTTCTTTCCGATTCTCTCTCCTCCGATCTTGGCACATGGTACAGTCAGGGAAGAGGTGGCTGATTACTTTTAATTCATCTAAAATCAAGCTCCTATCTTTACATCATCAACGCTCTGATCCCCATCTGGCATCAATTGAAATGGATCTTTCGTCTAGGGAAGGCTCCATGTTTTGATAAGCTTCTGGGATTGACCTTTACTCCTGACCTGAAATGGAACACGTACATCAAGTCTGTTGCCAAGGTCGCTAGAAAAATGGTAGGATCCTTCTACTGCTCCAGAAGATATCTTACTGCTGATGCAATTCTCTATCTATATAAAAGCCAAGTATGTCCAGATGGAGTACTGCTGCCACATCTGGGCAGGAGCTGCTAAAAACAGCCTATCCTGTCTTGACAGAGTACAAAATAGACTTTGTGGCTTAGTGAGGGATGCTCTTTTCTCTTCTCTGCAACCTCTCTCCCACAGAAGAAACGTTGCGAGCCTGTCTTTGTTTTATCGTTATTTCCATGGCAAGTGCTCGTCTGATTCCCCCTCACCAATCTTTCACATAAACACCCGTCTGGTTCCCCCTCACCAATCTTTCACATAAACACCCGTCTAGCTGAAACCACTGTCAAAAATTTTCCCCACTCTTTAGCTGCGCCAAAACCAAAATGTAGATTCCATGAACAAAACTTCTTTCTTAGAAATGCACGCCAGTGGAACTCTCTTCCATCTGCCTGTTTCCCACCTGACGACAAATTGGATGTCTTCAAGTCCAACATAAACAAATTCCTGATGAACCGCCTCATTTAGTAAGACACTTTATCAAATCTCCAATACTAACGATTACTATGATACTATCCCATTGATTACTGTACACGCAATAACCCTTATCCCCGAGTGGCTTCCGGACCTTGATAAGTAGTGACCTCCATGTAAAAAAAAAGAAAATGTTATATGCATTCAGAAATTATGGTTAAAATATCCTGTTTTATTCTTTGTAAGGAGCCATAAAAGTGGTGTAGAACTGTTAAGTTCGGAGAATTAATTTGACTCATCCTGACATTTTTTCTATCTCCCTTTCTTCTCTGCCCACTTTCTCTTCTACCTTCCCTATCTTTTATTATTTGCTCTTCTTTAATGATCCGCATTATTTCATAATGGCCAATATACAGTGGCGCCAAAAAGAAAGTTCACATTTGTCAGTTTTTTTCAAAAACGCAAATTTAAACTAAATTGAATGTAACTGTTTGAACCTTTGAATCTCCTTTTATTCCTCTATAATTTTACCTGTTTATATTTGACTTTAAATTGAAGTATCCTATGTTCACGTCGATTTAAAAAAATTAACTTCAAATTGAGAAGAAACTCCACAGCAACAAATGAGCTTAAAACCAGCTTAAAAAATTCCCTTTTAGGCAACAAAGTCACTCTAATCGTAATTGTTGGTGTTCCAGGTTATACAGCATAAAATTTAGTCCATATGCCTCGACTTTCTCTTAGTAATTGCCAGGAACTCATTAATCTCCACCAATCTGGTTTATCCAATCGTGAAATTGATTGAAATGTGGTGCGAAAATGGTACTAATGACTGTGCAAAAATACCAACACATTGGCAGTGTTCATGATGCCGCTAAATCTGGTTGTACTAGAGTTACTTGTTAGAAATCAAGATCTACAGCCTCAAAAACAGATTTAAAACAGCTTCCCAAATCCAACAACAGTGTAATTTTGTTATCAAGTAAGATCTATGACTTACTTGTAGTTTCATTTAATACTTTTGCAAGCAAAATCCGATCCAGCATTTTGCTAAATCCTACCCTCTGATGAGAAGGAAAGTATTTCTTCGAAACTTTGCGGATTAAGGATTATCCATTTATTTAGTGTTTCCTTTTTAAAATTAAATATGTTTTTAACTCTTTTTCAAAGTGTTTTTTTAGCATGTTTTATTAACTACGTGTTCTTATTATAAACTCTATCTCCTCTTTCGAGCTTTTACATATGGTTGAGATTACTTTATAAACATTAATTCTTTAATATTTATAATTTACTAAATTTTTTAAATCAGAGCTTTTTGGAGGTATTGGAATCGGAAAAAAAAAAACGATTCTCTTAATTATCTTTTTAATTTGGTTTTGTTTACAAGCGAATTTTCCACAACTGGTAGTGATAATAAAACAATAAATATTTATTGATTTTAAATATTTATTGATTTTAAATATTTATTGATTTTAAACTACCGAATAAACTAAAATCGATAGATCATCCCTTACATATGTATTTTTTACGTTAAGGAAATTATATACACATTTAACATATGTTTGTACGGTAATCAGGAAAAAAGAAAAACTTTATAGTTAAATATGCAGAGATTTATAAAAAAATCAGAATCGGTAATTGTATTGGAATCGGGAATTTAGTATAGAATCAGTATTAATATTAGAATTGTTCCATCACTAATATATATATATATATATATATATATATATATATATGTATATTTCTTTTTACTATTACCTATGATTATCCTACCCTTCCGATTTACTGTTATATATTGTACTTTTAATATTTCTTTCTTTTTTTTTTGTTACCATATTATTCTATTCCTCCATACTAATTTTATATCTAAATACTATTAAACCAGTTTTTATCTATATTTGTATTTTGTATAATTCTTGCCGTTCTCCTCTTCTAATGAAAAGCATTTAGCTTCGAAACGTCATGTCCTAAAAAGGTTTCCTATTTCTTAATTTTCCCCTTTTGCTTTTCCTTATTGTTCTGATGATATAAAGTTGTATATAACTTTTATTTCTCATCTTTCATTTAATATATATATCATTTACATTTCATTAAATAAAATAGACGTTTCTGCCTAATGGTCTAGCAGAACCTGGTTGATGTAATTGCAATATTTGTTATACGTCCGAGTACTTTCAAATCCTTCTGGATTCATCGTCAGGGATAGATTAATCTAACTGGTTTTGAACAATTTATATATATCTATATATCTATGAAAGTGAAATTGTGTGTGTGTGTGTGTGTACATTTCCCTACCAATCTACTCTGTCAATTTTCAGTCTACAGACTCGAGATTTGACAAAAGGGGTGTTGAGATTCGGGACAATCATTTTAATCGATTTTCGGCCTGGAATTTGGTTGTCAAGGGGTCAAAGTTCAACGATTGGATCTTTGAAAACTCCACTTTGGGGTCTAAACATTTGAAATTCTAGATGTTGGGTTACTTGGACATAGATCAAACTTTTTAATTTAATTTGAGTCCAAAACAATAAATGTTAAGGGCTCAAAATTGGGGTCAAAGTTTAAAAAATTTTACTTCTGCAGTCTCTACCAAATTAGTCAGCTAATTTTTGGTCTAAACATTTGAAATTTTACATAATGTGTATTCAGACATAGGGCAAGCTTTTTAATCGGTTTTTTGGCCAAAATTTGGCTGCCAAGGGGTCAAAGTTGAAAAGATTTGACCTTTGCGGTCTCTAGCAAACTATTCAGCCAATTTGGGGTCTAAACATTTGAAATTTTACATAAAGGATATTCAGACATGTAGCAAGTTTTTTAATCAGTTTTGGGGTGAAAATTTGGCTGGCAAGAGGTCAAAATTAAAAGAGTTGACCTTTGCAAACTATCAAACCCACCTGCCAATTTTCGATTTAAGCACTTGAAATTTTAGATGTAGGTTACCTGTCAAGTTACCAGGAGTCAAACTTTTTAATATATATATGCATATGCACATAAAGTAATGAAAAGTACATAGGGCCCGAGCAAAACCGGGCTGAACTGCTAGTGTGTGTGTATATATATATATATATATATATATATATATATATATATATATATATATATATATATATATATAATTACGTGTATATTTATTTAATTGGTTAATTATTTTAACAACTTTATAAACATTTCAGGATGTTACTGCTATTGGTAAAGTTTATTTTATTGATAGTAGCTTTTTTTTTGTTTTTATTAGTAATGCCAGAAGTGAAGACCGTTAATCGGAAGTTGAAAAGGATCAAAAACAGAATTATTAGACAAAAAAACATCTATTTTATTTAATGAAATATACTTAAGAAAAAATGCTCCAAAATATACATGTGTGTGTATCTATGTGCATACATACTTTTTTTTTTCTGCCTGTAAATGCTATTCTCTGAGTTCCAAAACAAGAAAATAAATTTGTTGGATAAAAATAGTCAGTTATTCTATATTTGTCTGAAATGTTGGTTAAAAATATCACCAGCATACGGAAGAAATTATCTGACAAGGAAGAGGAAAAAATGTGTCTAGCAACAGTCTATCAAGTAGCTAAATAATGGCTTTTTTTTTCTTAATTTCATCATTTATTTGTAATCTTTTATTTATAATCCCTCTCGTTCTTTCTAGATGTTAGGCATTTTATATAATAACTCATCTTTATCTCTTCTACTATTATATAAAAAGGAACTTTGCGTCTGTGTGTGTGTTCGTTCCCTATGGATTTGAAAATGGCTCGGCCCGGCCGATTTTTATGAAATTTCACATGAAGGTACTTTATGTGCCTGGCAGTGTTCTTAGATATGTCTTTGATAAGTATCAATAATCGAAATAATCCAATGAAAGAACGAACAGGTGATTTTAACACTTTACGCAGTCTACCATAAGTGCATTTGAGAAGTTTTATTATCACACAAGCAGAATGACCCGGCATATAAAATCAACAGTATGTTCTTTGATATGACAGGGGCGTGTTCGAAATGAATGTTTCTGTTTAAAGCACAATTGCACCATGGTACTCGATCTTTTCATTTTAAACTTAAATTCAAGCCATTATCACTGCACAAGCAGTAAGGCCAGGCATATAAAACCAACAGTACGTCTTAGAGATGACAGAGGTACGTTCAAAATTCAATTCAAATTTAGACAAATATGGTAAAATAGTCCCAAAAATGAAGTGTTTATTAACCCTAAAAAAGCCCCTGGTACACACCAAAGAGTTATCACGAAGTATAGACAAACAAAATCATATAGAAATCAGTTAGTTACAACTTTTCAGAAAGTTTAATAAAAATCCAAGGCATCAATTTTTTTAATATGCACAAAAGTGTCAATTTTAGCCATTTTAACCCCTAAAGCACCTCTAGGGGTGCAACCGGAGTTTTCTTGGAAAATCCGTTCAGTTTGTTTTTTACTCATATTATGTTTAATGTTTGTTCAAAATTTCAAAAAAATTCCAAGGCGTAGTTATTGAGAAAAGTGCAGACAGACGAACGGACAAGGGTTAATTTACAGCCCCCCCCCCTTTATGGGGGGGGGACCAACAAATCGTTTAGACTTACGTGAGATTTGAACTTTAATACTGTCATCATAAAAACTACTGCCTATCCCATTTTGTTTCGTCAATCAATCATGTTTTTTTTTTTTAATCTGTATACAAATAGACAAACTTCGAAAAACACTATAACTTTTTAAATAATATATAGATTTGGTACACATTACACACAGCCAAAGAGCAAAGCGAGTTAAATTAAGTGTTTGAAACAGATCTGTCAAAAATACAATCGTAACAGATCGCGGACGTGCCTATGCAAATGCATATGAAATGACGTCACCAGTAAAGAAAAAGACCATAAAAAGAGGAAAGAGCACGTGAGAAAGAATCACTTTAGAGACGTGGCTAACGTTCGAGAGCATCTTAGCGACTTGGATGGCGGCACAGCAATAACGAGAAGTCACGCGTGGTGGGAGAAGAAATAAATGTCGTTGTTACAATGGGGTGGGGGCCGAGTTGAAGTTCTTTTCTAATCTTTGTCTATTTTGTAAATGAGGCTATAACGCGTTGAGTAACGTTACACAACTAAGTCATTACTAATTTGTTTTTTACATACTAATTTGTCACCGCTTATCAAGGCTAAAAGACACCCGAGGATAACCTCCAATCTGTAGTAGAATGATGCCAAATCTAATGCTCCTATGTTAAGCTCCTTTCGTTTAACAACTATAAGAAAATTTTCCAACCATCGATTATCATAACCGATAACAACCTTCTCAACATTTCCAACGTTGAAACGCCTCGGTTTGAAATTTGCAGGCAACATAAATTAGAATAAGTACATAGAATATATTGCCAAGTCTGCTTCAAACAAGGCGGGTTTCCTCTACCAGGCTAGAAAAATCCTCACATCTGTCGGTATCTTATATCTTTAGAAAGACACTATCCCCCCCCGTGCCACGGATTAATGACTTGCTGTCTACCTCAGCAAGATGCGACACAAGGTCGTAAATTGAAAGATGTCCAGTCAGCGTCCCTAATTTTTTTTTGTTTATTTTAACCTTTTCTTATATTTTTCATTTTGCTTCATCTAGAAATTGCAAGTGAACTGCAAGTCAGCCATAAAACTGCTTCTTAAAGAGAAGTCGACAGCAGACAACGAGGAAATAAAACCGACCGACGAACATCCGAAGAAGATCGTAAAATTTGTCAAACAGTAACGTCAAACATTTTTATCAGATGATGGCATGGCCGTTAAAAGAACTAATATTAATTGAAATGCAATCATAAATAAAACACAGAAATAAATTAAAGACAAAAGAAAATATAAACGACACAAAAATAAAAAAATAAATAAAAAGACTCGATGCGAAACGGATGATCAAAAAATAAACACAAAAAACATTTGATGGGGGGAAGAATTAATTGTTCTTCCATCGTTATCGTATTTAACCCTCCACCCATCCACCCACTCCCACCAATAAAATAAAAGACAAAAGCAAAGGTTAGGATATTTTATTAGACAATAGGTTAATTTCATGTAAGCAGCATTCTCTGTCACTGCCTGTCTTGATAAACGGGCCCGGAACCCTGGAATAACACGGATCTTTTTTGTATTTCTGAATTCCTAATAGAAAGCATAGACTATTAGAATTCAAAATAAATAAAGTGTGTGTATTTACACACACATACTTATACAAACATATACACACGCATAGACACATTTATACATACATATATACATCCACACACATGCCTACTAGACATTGGAGAGAACTTGAATGCCTACTAGACATTATCCTCAAGTGTCTAAGGTCTCTCTCTCTCTCCCCTCTCCCCCTCTCTCTCTCTCTCTCCCTCTCTCTCTCTCTCTCAGAACAACCTGGCATGAGGATACTTTTCCCTAGAGGTAAACCTTGACCAAATATTCAAAATCACATTTCGTATTCACTTCCCAAATAACATCTCCTTTCTACGGCTAACCTACATTAGCTTTTATGAGAAATGGTGCACCTTCTCCAAGTGATATTACCTCAAGTAAAAGCACAAAGCTAGATACTCCACCAGACTAGATAAATTCTTGTCCTGGAATCCAGTAAAACCAAGAGACCAAAACAAAAGATATACTACAACATATGAAAAGGGTTATTTGGAGAGAGAGGAACATTACGTTCTTTATTTCTTTGCTAACTCAGTATTTGAGAGATAAAGAACTTTAATGGAACATTCGAATATCCATGTATCTCATACAGAGTTCAAGTGTTAGCCCCAGGGTGTGGCCCCCTTGATTTCTGAGAACTTCGACTGAAGTAAAATAAAACGACTTTATGTTATATACACACATAATATTTTTATGAATTGTTGACAATGCGTATGATATTGAACACAAAAAAATATTCCAAAGCAAAGCCTGGAAAAATCATGGATTACATAGAAAAATGCGAGCATGAAAAAGTAATATGGTTAAGATTAAACATAGAAACGTAAAAGGACTAGTTGTTAAAACAGGAAAAGAAAAAGACAAGATATTCTAGTTTTAACAACTACTCTATTTTTTTGTTCCATGTGAACACATTAAACTTAACTCAAAATATGCATATCCAGTTGCAGACTGCTCGATCCGCACAGAAATTTTTGCATCACTTGTGGGAAATTGGGAATGGAAAACTGCTGGCTGATTTGAGTTAGGGGCGACATTCTTTGCCTTTTAACTTCTTATTACATTATTACATCAAAAGAAGAATTGGTTAAAAAGGTTTTTCCAGATATTCAAATTAATTATACGAATTCCACTTGACTGAGTAAACGAGCTATTCTTGCAGCTCAATACAAAGACGTCCATGAACTTAACGCTATTATTCAACGTAAAATTCCAAGTGAGGTAGTCACATACACATCCATCGACACTGTTGTGGAAGCAGATAATGTGGTTAATTATCCAACAGATAGATTTGCCAGAGATGCCTCCGCATATACTGCAACTTAAAATTGGTGTACTAATTATCATGTTGTGAAATATAAACCAATCCAAGCTTTGCAATGGCACATGGCTTGCAGTAAAAAAAAATTGACAAACAATATCATAGAAACAACAACCTTAACAGGACCTTTCACGGGTGAAGATATCTTCATTCCACGCATTCCTATGATTCCACCGGATATACCATTACACTTTATGTTATGTTGTAGGTGTTATTAAGATGACGTATCAAATATGCGAGTCTGTTTCGTTGTTCTTATTTAGATGATGACATATATTTGTTGTTGTTCATGTTTGTAATGGGTCTTAGAGTAATAGAGACAGTCTTAGGATGTTCATGTTTGTGGAGATAGCATATTGGAGACATAAACAGGGTACATATAAAGAGAGAGACAGTTCTGTATATATATATATAATAGACAGTGTACATGTTACTACACGAGAGCCTAGCCTGTAATTAAACTAGAAGAGATTTTGAATATCTTGATAGATAAACCGATAGTGCGTTTGACATTTACGTTTGACAGTTGTACATATAATATAAACACGTTATCTTTCTCATTGTAATGATGAACACAGAAAGACAGCAGTTATAAAAAACATGATGATCATTTATTCTTCGACCGGTCGGAAATGATTCTGTATTTCAGGGATTCAAAGTTGCTACATGGTTATTTCTAAACCCTCTCGCTTCCCAGAGCATGACTTGACTCTAACTGAGAATCGGTCTGAACCTCTCTGCTTCTCTGATCTGACTTCCCCTAACTAACTTTGAACTCTTTCCTATATTGAGAAATCACATGTATGTCTGGTCAACGTGACCATAACTCACCTGTTATCAACATGCGCGATTTACACGTTTTTGAAACCATTTCTGACGACCAGAAAATTTCCCATTCTCTTTGTTGTTTTACAAAGGAATTTAACCTACTTGTCTAATTCTGTAACCCATATTTTATTATGCATTCTTTCTAAGAATGTGAATAGTTTCCAGCAACATTTGTATTTATTAAATATTTTAACAGAATCAACAATTTACTGCACATTCCATTTATAATAACATTCTGTGTTTATTTTAACTTATTGGAATTCTCAATTCCAAGTCTAGCTTCGCAAGTTCGAATCTTTGACTATCCTATTTCATATTTACATTTAACTAATTCCCTATTTTTTTTACTCACATGAAAAGGGGACATGTGGCTTACAGCTACACATTGACTGTTTCTTCACATGGACATTTTATGTTATGTGTTCAAGAGTCACCAAACCAGAAAATCTCTACATCAGCTAAGAAAATGGAACAACAAAAACTGTGTACCCATACGAAATATGAAATCAAACCTATAAGAAACATGCATTTTCTCATTTTGGAACTTTTTCCATTGAGCCAATTTGAGCCACAGCAACGCGTGGCAGGGTACAGCTAGTATATATATGTATATATGATTACTACTTCTTGACAGAAGTTTGCCATCTTTTCAGTTAAGTGTTGTGCATCTGTGTGCACGTAGGTGACTTTTTAATTCAGCTTTAGTCCAACATGAAAGTACACATATGTGACATAAAAACTTGTAAAGGTGATCGCATGATAATATTGTGAATCCTCGAATGTCATGTCAGGCCACTTTTAGATTTGTAGATTAGACCACAAATATGACAACTTAGCGTTGCCAGGTGGGCTGTAAAAGCCCCCTCATAAGACTGTTGTTCCTGTCTTTGATTTTGTGATTTCAGATGATTTACAAAATCAGCTTTTGACGAAAGGTATCTGCCACATACAGTGCACTTCAGTTTCTGTTGTAATTTCTCTAACATTATATTTTCGTCTTTTCCTTCCTTAAAACACGTTTTAAGACAACAAGATCTACACCTTGGTCTTAAAAAATCTTACAACTTTCTCTGATGGTTTTTCAATGATCGCTTAGCCTTCCCAGTTAAGTACATCCATCTCAAGTATTTTCAAGTTGTTTTTCAAAGAATCCTGAAACCTTTTTCTTGGTTTATATTACCCCTATTTATCTCGCCATAAATCAGCTGTTTGGGAAGTCTTTTGTCCTCCATCCTAACCAAGTGTCCAGCGCATCTGATTTTGAATGATTTTCATTTTTATACTAGTACTATTTGATCGTTAAAGAACTACAGTGTCAGGCTTTAGAGTCCACCAGTTAATCTCTATATCTATAAAAGTGAAGTTGGCTGTGTGTGTGTCTACATTTCCCTACCAAACTACTCTGTCAATTTTCAGTTAACTGTATTTATCATTTAAAAATTAAAAAAAAAACACACATACACACACACACATTCCCCTCCTATAGGAATGCCATATGTTGAACCAAACATCTTGGTTGATAGTAAGAAGTTAAATGTCATGGACGATTTTGTATATCTGGGTAGTACGCTGAATAACGACTGTATGTTTGATGCTAAGATACATCACAGAATAGCCAAAGTCAGTTTTGCTTTTGGAAAACTGGAGAAACGTGGTGGTCAGATCGGGAATCACATAAAATTAAAGCTAAATGTTTACGAAGCATGCATTATCACTATGCCGCTATATAGGTCAGAGACTTGGACAACATATAGAAGGCATCGCAAGTTGTATTCAGAGATTATTTAGCAGTTCAGTCCGGCTTTTCTTGAGTCCTATGTACTGTTCATAACTTGATGTGCATATGTATATATATATAAAATATGCATATATATATATATAAAATATGTATGCATATATATATATATATAAAATATGTATATATATATATATATAAAATATGTATATATATATATAAAATATGTATATATATATATATATGTATAAAATATGTATATATATATATATATAAAATATGTATATATATATATATAAAATATGTATATATATATATAAAATATGTATATATATATATAAAATATGTATATATATATATAAAATATGTATATATATATATATAAAATATGTATATATATATATAAAATATGTATATATATATATATATATATAAAATATGTATATATATATATATATATATAAAATATGTATATATATCTATATATATAGAAAATATGTATATATATATATATAAAATATGTATATATAAAATATGTATATATATATATATATATATAAAATATGTATATATATATATATATATAAAATATGTATATATATATATATAAAATATGTATATATATATATATAAAATATGTATATATATATATATAAAATATGTATGTATATATATATATAAAATATGTATGTATATATATATATATATATATATATATATATGCACATCAAGTTATGAATAGTACATAGGGCCTGAGTTTGACTCATATCTAGATAACCTACATCTAAAATTTCAAATGTTTAGACCCAAAATTGTCTGAATAGTTTGCTAGAGACTGCAAAGGTCAAATCTTTTGAACTTTAACCTCTTGGCAGCCAAATTTTCGGCCCAAAAACGATTAAAAATCTTGCCCTATGTCTGAATACACTTTACACAAAATTTCACATGTTTAGACCAAAACTTAGCTGAGTAATTTGGTAGAGACCGCAGAGGTAATTTTTTTTTAACTTTGACCCCAATTTTCACCCCTTAACATTCATTGTTTTGGGCTCAAATCAAGTTAAAAAGTTTGATCAATTTCCAAGTAACCTACATCTAAAATTTCGAATTTTTAGGCACAAAATCTGCGGAGGAGTTTGGTAGAGTTTTCAAAGGTCAAATCGTTGAACTTGGACAGACAAATTTTTGACCGAAAACCGATTAAAAAGATTTTCCCAAATCTCAATACCCCTTATGTCAAATCTCCAGTTTGTAGACTGAAAATTAACAGAGTAGTTTGGTAGGGAAATGTACACACACACACAGACAATTTCACTTTTATAGTGATACTAGCATTTCAGCCCGGCGTTGCCCGGGTGTTTGGAGGTGTATGTTGAGCAAAAAAAACAAAAAAAAGCGGTCAATTATTTTTTAAATTTGACCCCTATTATGACCTCTTAATATTTATTGCTTTGGGCTCAAATCAAGTTATTAAGTTAGACCCATGTCCCAGGAACCTATATCTAAGATTTCAAGTGTTTAGACCCAAGATTGGCGGAGGAGTTTGGTAGAGTTCTCAAAGGTCAAATCGTTGAACTTTGACTACTTAACAGCCAAATGTTTGGCCCAAAACCGATCACAACGATTTTCCCAAATCTCAGTACCCTGCATATCAAATTTCGAGTATATAAACTTTAAATTGACAGAGTTATTGCGTAGGGAAATGTACACACACCCACAGACACACACACAGACACGTTCACTTTTGTAGATAGATAGATTGATAGATAAATATATAGATATGTATAAATACATGTACAGGCTGTCCAAAAAATAACTGAAGGGTTTGGTACTAGATTCCATATCTTTGATGATATCTTTCAGTAATTTTAACACAATCTGACTAAAACATTGGGAAATGGAAAAAGAATGCAAAATTCAAACAATCTTTATTTATGAAAAATGTTGCCCGTTTTCAGCTTCGCATATTTGTGCTCTTTCCGAAACATTATTCATAACAGAATCTCTAGATTACTATTTAACTCCCTTATACACATACACACACACATATATACGTGTGTGTATATATATATATATTTATCATTTATTTCCCATTTTATTTGTGCATGTGCGTATGTGTATGTAGGTTTAGATTGGGCACCAACCTTATACCTATCTTGATCTCCTACCTCTATCTCCCTCTTACACGTGCAAGGGCATGCACACACGCGTACATAAACACACGTGTGAAAATAAGAAATCAGATTTTAACCTATACACATGCATATACACACGCAACACACACCCCCTCGCCCTAACACGGACACAACACACACACACACACACACACACACATGTGAAAAAAGAAATAAAAGATCTTAACCCACACACGCATACACAACGCACAACCCTTGTCCTAACACACACACTGACACACACGCACATCAAAAATGAAAACTAAACTCATAAAAAAATCATAAAAATATTCACCAAATAACTCAACACCTCATCACATAATAAATGGTCTTAACTCTAACCAGTTGAAGCCTTGACCTGTCCTACTGGCTAATGGTGACACAATGTCTCAGATTGACATTCCTCTGAAAAACAGAATCCGGGCTGGCAGAGATAAAATGTTTTCCAAAAAGAAATTTCAAACTTTTAACAAAAAAAACTTTATATAAAAATATCTGAAGAGAGCTGCACAAGGCTTGAAACGCATTATAAAAATATTTAAAAGTATTCAAAAATGATAAAAGTCTGAAAAACCTACAATTATTGATGGCTACACTTTTCTCTCATTGGAACCACACAATCATCACTTTATATATATATATATATATATATATATATATATATATATATATATATATACAAACACACTTGTGTGTATATATGTATATACATACCTGTTGTCAAGGCTGCTGGAAAAATGGTGAGATTGGTCTACCATTCCAGTAGATATCTCACTACTGGTGCAATTCTCTACCTGTATAAAAGCCAAATACCTCCAAGAATGAAGTACTGTTGCCACATTTGGACAGGAACTGTTAGAAAGACCTTATCCTGCCTTGACAGAGCTCAAAATAGACTTCGTAGCTTAGTGGGGGATGCCCTTTTCTCTTCCCTGCAGCCTCTTTCTCACAGAAGAGACGTTGCGAGCCTGTCTCTGCTTTATCGTTATTTTCATGGCAAGTGCTCGTCTGAGCTCCAATCTATAGTCCCCTCAGGCCTGACTTTCATGAAAAACACTCGTCTAGCTGAAAACATGATCAATCATTTCTCCAACTCTTTATCTGTGCCTAAACCTAAACGTAGATTCCATAAACAAACCTTCTTTCTTAGAACTGTACGCCTGTGGAACTCTGTTCCGTTTTCTTGCTTTGCAACTGACTACAATATGGTTGTCTTCAAGTCCAACATGAATAAGTTCTTGATGAGTTATCCCCTTAAGCAATCCAATTTACCAAATTTCCACTACTACCGATTACTATGATATTGTCCTATTGACTACTGTACACTCATTAACCATTATCCTTCGGCCTTGATAAGTGGTGACTCCTGTGTAAAAAAAAATATATATATATATACAGGCTGTCCCAAAAGAAGCTGACGGATTTTAAATTTGATTAACTTCATCAATATTTAAGTTATGCTTACCAATTTTAATATGTAGGTAGATGAGCCTCTCCGTGAACTTTTGAGATATAGTGAGATATCATAGTCTACTTATTCTAATTTTATTTACACAACTTAATATAGGGTATGTTTT
>NC_136514.1:18876055-18996055 GCF_053919585.1 Euprymna scolopes | reverse complement strand
TACGGTATAACTGGAAATATTCTCTCTATCATTAAATCATTTCTCTATGATAGGCTCATAAGAGTAGTGGTTGATGGACAAAAATCAGAGGCCTGCAGTATTAATGCTGGAGTCCATCAAGGGTCAATCCTGGGCCCAACTCTCTTCCTGATCTACATCAATGATCTCCCTAAACACATACTTAAATCATTCGTTGACATCTATGCTGATGACACGACCATCTACAGCAACACATCAAAAGCTGTAAATGACAAAGCTCTCTCTGATTCTCTCTCCTCTGATCTCGAGCGAGTGGTTCAGTGAGGGAAGACGTGGCTGGTTACCTTTAATGCATCTAAAACCAAACTCCTATCTTTACATCATCAACCCTCTGATCCCCATCTCGCATCAATTGAAATGGATGGCTCTCGTCTAGGAGAAGCCCTATGTTTTGACAAGCTTTTGGGCTTGACCTTCACTCCTGATCTGAAATGGAACATGTACATCAAGTCTGTTGCCAAGGTCGCTGGAAAGATGGTGGGATCCTTCTACTGCTCCAGAAGATATCTCACTACTGATGCAATTCTCTATCTATATAAAAGCCAAGTACATCTAAGGATGGAATACTGCTGCCATATCTGGGCAGGAGCTGCTAAAAACAGCCTATCCTGCCTTGACAGAGTACAAAATAGACTTCGTGGCTTAGTGAGGGGATGCCCTTTTCTCTTCCCTGCAACCTCTCTCCCACAGAAGAGACGTTGCAAGCCTGTCTTTGTTTTATCGTTATTTCCATGGCAGGTGCTCGTCTGAACTCCAATCTCTGGTCCCCCACACCAATCTTTTACAAAAAACACCCGTCTAGCTGAATCCACTGTCAAGAACTTTCCCCACTCTTTATCTATGCCTAAATCAAAACGTAGATTCCATGAACAAAGCTTCTTTCTTAGAACTGCACGCCTGTGGAACTCTGCTCTGTCTGTCTGCTTCCCTCCTGACTACAACTTGGATGTCTTCAAGTCCAACGTAAATAAATTCCTGATGAACCGCCCCTTTAAGTAGACACTTTAAATCTCCACACTAACGTACTGTACTTGCAATAACCCTTATCCCTGAGTAGCTTCCGGGCCTTGATAAGTGGTGACCACCTTGTAAAAAAAAAAAATTAAAAAAAAAAATTTAACCTCAATCTCAATGTTGCTTAATTTTGTTGATCTAACGGGGACCAGTGTGTCAACATGATTATGCTGTACACTGTAAAAAGAAAATCATTTTTAAGTGTATCCTGTACCTTTATAAGGCCACCATCCGCCCATGTATGGAGTATTGCTGTCATATTTGGGCTGGTACATCTGCTACTCGTCTCTCGCTCTTTGACAAGGTTCAAAAGATAGTCGCCAGCCTGATAGGCCCTGAACTGGCATCTAAGCTTCAGCCTCTGTCCCATCGACGAAATGTTGCATCCCTCTGCCTATTCTACAAGTATTTTAATGGTGAATACTCTGATGAACTGCAAGCAGTTGTGTCCCCATGATGTAAACACCCTCAACAAACCCGACAGGCAGCTAAATCCCACCCCCACACAGTAGAGATCCCTAGATGTAAAAGATCTTTCTACTCCAGTAGTCTCTTCCCCAGAACAGCTAGACTTTGGAATTCGGTTCCAGGTCCCTGCTTCCCCAACTGTACTGACGTGCAGAAGTTCAAGTGTAACGTGAACCGACATCTTGCTGCCCAAATCCCTACATAGTACCCTAGTAGTTGTTGCCCCTGATAGTAGCCCTCTACACCAAAGGTGAAGATATTAATTTTTTTAGCCAATTTTTCGATATTTGCCGTCTGAAAGGTCGAACTTCACAACAAGACTGTCGAAAGTGTTGGGCAGACATGCAAACATGCATACATACATTTATATATTGGTAACTAAAAATTTTTGACCCGAACCAATGAAAAAGCTTGCCCTATCTCTGAATACCCTTTATGTAAAATTTCAAATGTTTACACCAGAAATTGTCCGAGTAATTTGGTAGAGACCGCAGAGGTCAAATTTTGTTTAATTTTGACCCCTATTATGACCCCTTAAAATTTATTGTTTTGGGCTTAAATCAAGTTATTAAGTTAGATCCATGTCCAAGGGACCTATATCTAAAATTTCAAGTGTTTAGACCCAAAATTGGCGGAGGAGTTTGGTAGAGTTCTCAAAGGTGAAATCGTTGAACTTTGACCCCTTAACAGCCAAATTTCTAGCCGAAAACCGATCACATCGATTTTCCCAAATCTCAGTACCCCGTATATCAAATTTCGAGTCTGTAGACTAAAAATAACAGAGTTATTGCGTAGGGAAATGTAAACAGACAGACAGACACTTTCACTTTTACAGATGCAACAAAATACATACGTATACATAAATATATATGGAAACAATTTTGTGTTTGCTGTAACATTTTTACGCAAATATTGTGCAAGTATAAATCATGTAGAATATCTGCATGAATATAATTACATATAATAGTTAACTAAAGATGATCATCCCATAAGAAAACCGAGAAAAAAAAACTAATAGGGAATTAATCAAAATGAATGTTCAAAAGAATATGCAAATTAATATAAAATATGCAACCCATATATAAGAAAATTTTCTTTTCTTTTTAAATAAATAGAAAAGAGGGTTTTTAATATGAATATCAATACACACAAAAGGAACACGAATTTATACGAGTATATATATATATATATATATATATATATATATATATATATATATATATACATATATATATATATAGAGAGAGAGAGAGGAAGAGAGAGAGAGAGAGATTTTGATAGACTGATAGAGAATAGAACTAACAGAAAGAGAAGGGAGAGATAGATAGAAACAAGATAAGTTCATATGGCTTAGATAGGCACAAACACACCAAGATTTAAACAAACCGAGAAAGTTGTTTGAATGTTTGGTTGAGGAGAGTTGTAAATCGTACACAGACTTTTCTTTGTTTTTCCGTTGTTAATTCGTAAGAAGCAACTAGAATCTCTCGTCTGTAAGAAATAAACTAACAAACGACGAACGTTTACACAAATCGGCAATGTAATTAAAATCTAAATAAAGCGTAGCAGAAAAATTTTGAAAATTAAAAACAAATAAATCTTTCAGTCGACACAGACGGTCAAAGACTCCGTGATTCCAAATCTAGAAATTGTTTGCTTTCTCGAGTTTCACACAAAGAATTTCGTTCCGATAAAGCTTGCTTCAATTGGTCCATTCAGATGATTTGCTTGTATTGTAGAATCTCAAACAAATGTTATTGTTTCGTTAGTGTTTCGTCATCACCAAACAAAACGAAATATTTAAAGAGTGTTTGAATACCATTTCCTGGTTTTCATTCCTTTCTGTTACAAGATTCCACACATCCGTGCGACAGGCTCTGTCCATCAGTCAATTTGATAGTCGATTTTTCAATAACATTTGTCTCCAATTCTGCAATTGAAGCCACAGTAATTCATAACACCATGTTTTCTCTTAGCTGTAAAATACTTGACTATCTGTTCTCCCCAATTTGTCCTTCTTAAAACAGCTGTTCCGCTTAGATGCAAATTAATGCCACGTATAATAAGCCAAACATGTGAAGCACGTTCAAAAAAAAAAAAAAAAAAAATGATTATTGAGAAAAGTATGGACAAACAAACGAAAGAACGGAAGTGAATTACTAGGTCCAATTCCTCCTTTGGTGGGGGACCAAAAAGACATTATGGCCTCCGTTCTGTACTGGGAGACAATCGATACTCCTTGGAAGAGTACATGCGTATGTAATCGTGAAGCAAGGATTGTGCAATCCCTAACCGCACCCTTATTATTAGTCAGCACTGTCTGATTCCAGTTGCAAGAAGTCCAGGACGACTAGAAACAATTCTGAAGTAAACGGAGACCACATACAACGCATTGTATTCCCAAATGGTTCCCCATTCAGTACTGATCAGGCTAAATGCTATTTAACTTCGTTGGTCTAATGGGAACTGGTGTGTCACTGTGATTATGATGAATATATAAAAAGAATCTATCTACAAATCCAAGTTTTTTTGTTTTTTTTTTACCTTTTCCTTCTCCAAGTCCTGAACCTAATATGCCAAACTAATGCGCTGCCGCTTGTGTAAATGGTTTCTTCTATATTACAACTTCCAAAGACATGACCATCATCTATGTCCTAATCAAGTGTGGAGCAGGGACGTGCAGAGGGGGAAAATGCTGCCTCTTTTACTCCTGTTTTAAAAGTACCCTTCTCAGAGGAATGTATCATAAGCCTGTGCTCTACCGATGTCCATTACTATATTTTTGGCGTTTTTTTTCCCTTAAGCATCGTTTTTTTTTCCCCCTTAAGCATCGTTTTTTTTTCCCTTAAGCATGTGCCATGAAAAAGTTTTCTGCATATCATGCTCAAAAGCTACGAAATTCCTATTTGGGTGCTTTTTTTTTTCTTGTTTGTTTTCTTGGAAGCTGAGTATCATATTGAAGGTTCCAGAATGGTTACTTTTGATAAAAAAAAAAAAAAATGAAGGTTTCTGTTACTTACCCGTGTCCTGACATAACAGCAAGAGATGACATTATCACTAGCAACAAAGATGGCGGAAGACATTTTCCCAGAGAAACGTGGCCTTAAAGACACCCATCTTTTGTGCATAATTTAATTTACTCGTTCTGAAAATAAAAAAGAAGACAAAAATAAATTATTATGCAAACAAGAACGTTCACTTAATCTACATGCTCCCACCCCTGTCGGTCCTGGATATGATCTTAAACGATATCCGATGGTGAGGCCCAGCTTGCGGGCTTTGGGGAGTGTGGAGCCACCCTTTAATTACCATTTCTCCCAAGTCCACTCTGACCTGGAGTGGTAGTACCTGTTAGGGTCCCAACTATGGGTTGAATAGAAATCGACTTGAAAACAACAAATATATTCTATTAAAAAATTTTTCTTCAAAATCTTTGGATTTCGGCATTAAATAACCCAAAAAGGGTTGATATGCTGTAAACCAAAAACAAACAACCAACCAACCCACCCACCTCTGTCCCATCACCGTAATGTTGCATCCCTGTGCCTGTTTTTACAAGTATTTTAATTTGAATGTGCTCTGATGAACTCGTATGGCACAATCACGTTGACACACCGGTTCTCGCCAGATCACCAAAGTTAAGCAACGTTGAGCCTGGCCAGTACCAGATGGGTGACCATTTGGGAAGACTAAGCACTGTATGTACCTTCTGTTGAGCGTGGGACCAGCACCCTCACCTTGTAAAAGGAACTCCTCGCTACAAAATCATTTACAAAGTTGTAGATGGTCTATGCCTCTCCAGGGGCTCAAGAGCTATGGTGGCTCTGATGAACTCATTGCACCTGTACACCTTCAACGTACCTATCCCTGATAAACCCGTTTAGCAACAAAATCCCATCCCTTAACTGTAGAGGTTTCTAGATGCCAGAGGGCTTTCTACTCTACTAGTTTCTTTCCTCAGACTGCTAGACTTTGGAATTCCCTCACTGTTTCCCTGACTGTACTGACACCCAGAAGTTTAAATTTAATGTAAACCAGCATTTCACTCATCTCCTTACAAGTCTCCTGTAAACATGGTCCTAAATCATAACCCCTTATGTCCAAGTAGCAATATGGCTTATTTGGGTTTAGTATATATATATATATATATATATATATATATATATATATATATTATGGCAGTAGAGTTTAGTGTCCTAGAAGTACATCCAATGAAACAACGTGTGTCTACCAAAAAGTGCTCAATGAGTAAACAGAGCAGGTATATTAAATTTATTTATACAAATATTGACGGCTACATATGTGCATACATGTTTCTGTAATCACCCGTGCTGGGGAGATTACGTTAGACCAAGAATTACCCTCGAAAATTGACCCAGTATGTACATATGTAGGCATCAATGTTTGTATAAATAAATTATATATATATATATATATATATATATATATATATATATATATATTATAATATAAAGCTGAACGTGTGTGTGTGTGTGTGTGTGTGTGTGTGTCTGGTCACGAATAGGCTCCTATATGGTTGACTATTTTAAAAAACTGATTACATAAAATGATAGAAGATGTATCGAGGATCAGGAATGGGTAAGTTTGATCTGGCACAACGGTGGTTCATAAAAATTGTGGGGTCTGCATTCGCGCCTGGCCCCTAAAGTATGGAAATAAAAAATGAAAAATAAAACGTTTACAAGTGTTTTTTATATAGATGTACATAAGAATACTTTGATAAGTATGTTTCAACTTAAATAGGGATGGTATAATAAAATTGTGGAGTCGGCATTCGTGCCTGTACTTCATGGAAATATGGCACAAAATTTAACAAAGACTTTTCATATCTATTTGCGTAAGTATACTTTGATAATTATGTTTCAGTTTGAAGAAACATGGTATAATAAAATTATGGGGTGTTTGTTCGTGCCTGACCGCCATAGAATGTAAATATGTCACACAGTTTAACAACGTTTTTTAAAAAGGGTGAGGGTTCACAATAACACCTTAACTTTAATCTTAATTCACGTTAGATTTTATTTATTTTTTTTAGTTGAATCATATTGTGGCGAATAAATTCACCTCATAAATTCACATTCTTATTTAAGTGAAAGCCAAAATAAAAAGTCAGAACTTTAGACAATTCTCGACACAAATTTTGCATAACTCTGTCTTTTTTCTTCTCCACTTGCATGTGGCACTCTTTTGGAAATAGATAAATAGATAAATAATAAAAAATAAGAACGTTACTTGTTATCGTGTTAAAAGAAGGAAAAAATCCTGCTCACGTGATTACGTGTCTTTTTAAAAACGTTTACATAACCTTTTATTTTTATTTATATATCTGTTTAAGCTTTTTTTGTCAGTGTACTAGAAGGAATTTAGTTGATTACAACCCTTTCTGCATGTTCTTTACATTACAATAGTACAACCCTGAATCCGATGGCGCAATCCTACACCGTTCAGTACTGTAAAACTGAAACGAAGCTGTTCTGCTTGAAAAGAGCGCCATTTTCTTCTTATTCATATCTATATCGATTCTTTGCTTTAAAAAGCTAAAGTAATTACGTGTTTACTTTTTGAATATCCCATTTTGCTGTTTCTGATTATTTTACTAAAGTAAGTAAAGCTTCATCATTTTTCAAAACTGTTTTTATTTCTTTGTTTTTCGATATTTCATCGATATTATTTAGTAAGAGTGTTTAGCAGAAAAGCCAACAAACGACTACCCAAAAAAATAAATATACAAGAAATAAATGTTACCATAGTCAATAAAAGCTCAGTTCATGTTTTTTTTGTTTTGTAAATAGTTTTTAATGCTCTTTACTTGAAATAATTTCAGCGAACCGAAATTAAAACAAAATTTGAGGCGATTACTACTTAATTTTTATATAAACTACACATGACATAATCGAATATTCCTCAAGCACAAAATAACGGAAAACATTAAAATATGTTTATAAATATTACTTACGTTGATGGAACTCTCTTAAATTGTTAACACAGAATGCTCAGGTGCCCCTCCTTCAAATTGAAAACGCTGCCATTTTGATTTTTTTTAAACCGGTTCATGAATTAAAAAAAAAAAAAAAATATTTTTTACAAACTACTTAAAAATACAAACCAATGAATTTTTCTACCATAAAAGTAACTTTTATCGACTATGGTAACATTCATTTCTTGTATATATTATTATATATATAACATTTTCTCTTTGTAAACATCATTTTGTTGGTAACTCTTGGCTACGAATAGAAACAAAGTTGACATAAAAAAATATATTTTCGCGAAAATTATCTTTACTTTCATCATGTTTTGCTTAGGGTAAAATTTTTGAGTATCAAAACCTATCTCTTTACAACCCCCTCCTTTTCATAACCTATCATACTTTCATCAATCACAGTCCATTTTCTGTAGGCTGTTTTTGAACCCAGTCAACGACGGGTACTTCTGCTAGTATATATATATATATATAACCTGCTCGTTATGCTTGAACTCTGTTCATTACAGTTCAGACCTCTCTTGGACCTCCATACCGCCTGGCACTGTCGAAAAGAAGAAACAAAAATGAATAAATCCAACTCAGATTTTCTTTCTTAAAACAAAAGGCATTTATTACTATTACTTTCCAAACAATGCTTCTTGTTTTTTTTAACTGTTCATTTCGTCTTACATAGGATTAACAAAACCATGCCACCTCAACACCAGCTTAAAAGTATCTTGTGGCCACTGCAGGGCCACACGTCCATCTCAGCTAAATTTTTCTTTCTTCTCTTGGGACCACATGCCAGTCACAGTAGCTGTTCTTGACTTTACACATCCATCTTTTGTGGTGCAAACTGTTCTTCTCTTTAACCATGTGGTGTCCTTTTCCTCTCTTTTTTTTTTCTCACATATTAAGTGCACACACATCCTAATTTCCATATGCGCTTTTTCAACTACTGCTGCTAATATCTTTGAAAGCCAGTTAGCCTTCTGCTCCTGCTGATATTTTCTTATGCTCTCATACACACTCTGTTACACACACACACATACGCACACACACACATACACACGCACACACACACATGCAGAAGTTTAAATATAATGTGAATAGATACCTTGCTCAGATCCTTACATAGTTCACAGTCCCACTGGTCTGCTTCCCGGGTGATTACAATATCGTTACCTTCAAGTCCAATGTTAACAAATATTTGTGTTCCCTTAAAAAAAAAAAATCAAAATTCTACCCAATCTACACCATTAACGATTACTACCCTACCACTTTACATTCATTAACCCCTATCCTCGAGTGGACTTCAGGTCTTGATAAAAGGTGACTCCTTTGTAAAAAATAAAATAAAAAAATAACGTTTCAGTTAATGTAACCTCCTACCTTCTTCAGGTGTATCTTGCCGAACTTGCATGAGATTTCAAACAGAACGTTTTAATTAGCATGCCATGCAAGCCATGACAATTAGCATGTCAGCCATGTAATTAGCATGCCTGGTCAGCCATGATTAGGTAGAAGTCCTATGTAAGTCACAATTGTCTTTTAAGTATCGCCCACACCGAGGATTGAACCTTCAACCCCCAGAAGAGTGTAATTTGCAACTGAATTTTACCAAGTACTTTATCTGCAAGGACTGTGGCATAACAGATAGAGTACTTGGTAAATTCAGTTCAAAGGTATCTGAATTTTCATGGAAAAGATTCCATTTCTTTTTTATCCTCTTTGTGTAAAACTAAATTAAACTGAATGTATCCCACATTACGACCCCTCACATGTAGCAGTTGTATTTCGAAAGTTCATAATGATCGATTAACTAGTTTAGGAGTGAATCCTGTTCATGCAAGTACATAAACATGTACACATAACTTTATATAAATAGAAATAATATTGACCATCATTCAATCCCCGGGCAACACCAGGTCACCCTGCTAGTAACTTTATATAAATAGAACTAATAAAAACTAAAACTGAAATTTTTGAAGTCAAGCAGTCAATAGCGAATGGGCCAGCTATTTTATTTACACTCTCCGATTTTCGTGGATCTGGGATTAAGATATTATCTGGGGACTTTTCTCGGATAGCTGGTATCATGGTCAAGAGCTTCCCACCTGCAGGATCCATTATCACAGGACTGATTCTCTGCAGATTACAACAGTGTGGCGTACAAATCCAATGTCAACAAATTCATCCATCCATTCATTGAGCCCCTGGAGGGCCATAGGCCATCTATAACTTTTTGTAGATGTTTTTGTAGTGAGGAGTTCTTTTTACAGGGTGAGGGTGCTGACCCCACGCCCAACCTTCCCAGGAGGTACATACAGTGCCTAGCCTTCCCAAATGGTCATCCATTTGGTACTGGCCAGGCTCAACGTTGCTTAACTTCAGTGATCTGGTGATAACCGGTATGTCAGCGTGATTGTGATGTATCAATGTCAACAATACTTGTTATAAACGGTCCCATCTATCTATATATAAAAGCGAAAATGTGTGTATGTATGTATGTTCGCTTTATGTGTATGTCCAAGAAAGGCTTTTTCCGAGAAGCGGTCAGTCGGCTAACAACTTCTTAAAACTTTTTAGATCACATATAAATCATAATATCTACGAGTTAACAACGGAGGTCGCCTGTCTATCTAATTTGCTCGACCTCGAAAAAATAAATATTCAACACTTTTCGCTCGCCGCATGTGGATTAGGCTTTTTCATATAATAAAAGCGACACTAGTTCTGGCAGTATTTTTCCGGTTGCGATCGCCGGAAATGTCCGAAAGCAATCAGATTTGATCAATGTGGAAATATTTTCCTTATATCAGACAATTGCTATTCAATTTGGACAATCCCCTTTTCATGGGGAGTTGGTCCCCCCCCCAACATCTTGGGAAAATAAAAATAAAAAAAGCGTTCCCGCAGTAAATGAAATACAACCCTGCAGTCAAAGTTGACCTTATTAAGTCTTTAAAACGTGCACCTGCCAATTCTAAATAGTTAAATAAATTCAAACGTGTTTCCGTTAGTATGTCATGGTGATCCAATGGTTAACGTTGCACATTTTTTTTCACACTTTAATTTCCAACTTTGCCTCAAGAGTTCAGGTTCGATCCTCATACTTACCTACCAAAACTTTTTTTTTTATTTTTGCCAAATAGGTATCATTTTAAAGCTCCAACCGTCGCCCGACAAATATCGAAAAATTGGCCAAAAACATGAATTCCTTCACCCTAAAATCATCAGTTTTGTACAGGGAAGGGTGCCGAAAAAATCGTTCCTTCATTTTCTCTGCTCCTGCTACTACAACAATGATGTCATGTTTGACCTAGAAAACGTTGACGTTAGTTTCAACCACCTGCAAGTGTTTTTAAAGGTTTAATCTTATCTGTTATTAAGCGTATGTCTCTTTGGTGTAGGGGTAACGTGTCGGGCATTTTTTTTTTTTTCACTTTTTCCTCTTTTACATCTTTTTTTCCTTTTTTTTACGTTTTTTTTTTTTCCTTTTTTTTACGTTTGTTCGCTGTTTTGCTTTGTTTTGGTTTTTCCAATTTTTCTTAACATCGTGTTTTTTTTAATAATATTAAAACAGGGTCACACTCTCCTACATACACCCCCCCAAACACCCGGGAAACGCTGGGTACCCCCGCTAGTAAGTAATAAAATTTACTTCATATCATTGATTGCTTCTCATTGTTCGGCTGACATTTCTATCTCATTGAGTGGCTCTTAGCCTTGATAAATGATGACTGAACTGTAAAAACAAAACGACAACGATTTAAAAGTGTTACATATGTGAAAGCCTAGGTCAATAGCGATTAAATCAGGTAGTATAAAGTTTAACATAGGCACAATGAGTGCAGGTTATGATGACACTAAACTTGCAAATCAGAGATGAAATCATAGATAGGTTTAACGCACAGGCAGTAGGTCAAACGAGGTAGACACAACGTTAGGTGGTCAGGTAGAGTGTATCCGTGTTGCAATATTTCAGGAGATACTTCCCTTTGTTAGGTGTGTGTTTATAATTCAATAACTTGAGTTTTATTTCTTCCGCCCGTCACACCAATAATTTCCTGGGTAGGGTTAACACTTTTGTCCAAACTTCCAACTTCTGTACACGTAACGCACCTTCTCTCAACTCCCAACGTACTTCTGCTAATTCAACTTATTTCTTCGAAATCCAACTTCAAAATGAACGACCTTCTAAAAAATCAACCCCCTTTTATCTCCAACCAGGAGCATCTCATTTGCATATCGGGTGGTCACATTGCAGGCATATAAAGAGATAAGGCAGCCATTTTTGCTTCTTTCTTCTTCATTCATTTCATTCCACGACCGACCCGTTGAATTATGCACACGTGCTAATTAGGTAAGTCGCACGTTTCCCAACAGTGTTCGACTTGTATATTTGTATTGTTCTGGTATCGGAAGGGTCCCAGGTTCAGATACTAGTGATTTTTCACTACGGGCACACGGAAACCGTTTCCATGCTTCATCACAACGTTAGCACAGCATTTAACTTCATGGGGAAGAAAAAAGAGAACTAAGTGATCTTTAATCTCCAAAGATTTTTTTTTTTTTTTTTGGCTTTTCTTTTAACTTTTATGTCTTTGATGAAAATTCATTAGCAAAATAAACATGTCCACGTTTCTTAATGTCTTCTGAATCAGCGTCGATTGGATGCGAATACACTTGACTTTTAAAGATGACCTCTACTGACCATTATGACTTTGAAGAAGATGAAAAAACAAAACAAAAAAAAACAAGCAAACAAACAAAAGGGATAATTCTCTTTTGTAGAGGTTCAGCTGGGATCTTAACAGATTCATTGCCAACAACATTCGATCAGCATAGAACAAAGAGCGAAAGATCAAAGACTTGCATAAAGAAGAAAATAGAAAGCTCTTCTATTGTTCTATTACCCTCCCCCGTATTTTATTATTCTGTTTCTTTTGTTTCGACCCATTAATACCAAAACGGAAAGACTAAATCCTTCACAAAAATATAAACATAAAAAAATGCCTCCAAAAAGATGCAACACCACCACAACCACTACCATCATAGAGGTGACGGTGGCTAAGTGGTTAGCGGCACAGACTGACAACCTGGATGTGAAAAGTTCAAATCCAGTTTGTGCCACAGAAACACTTTCGCTTATGGATGTTTTGGTAAATGCGTGTTTGCACCTCTATCGAATAATTAATTGATAGTCGAATACATAGTCGCCGGTTGTCGTAGAGGATTCATTTCTCATCATACGTCACAATCCGCGAAGAAGACATCTCAAAATGACGATTTTTTTTATTATCGTTTAATTCATGCAGTACCAATTTATCTTTTTTTTTTTTTTTTTACTTCCCAATTTGCTTTAAATAGGGAACGACCTTTGAGTGGTCGATCTCGAGTTCAACAGCAACTTCTCGTGTGGTTTTGCGAGGATCAACTTCAATTAAGGGTTTCAAATGTTCGTTATCAACCGCAGTCGACCGGCTGCGATCGTCTTCATCTTCGAGGCTCTCGTAACTATTGCAAAATTTCTTGAACCATCGTTATACCACACGATAGTTATTGGTTCCTGGGTCAAACGCATCATTGATATCATGAGCTGTCTCGGCAGCTTTTCGGCCTAGTTTGAACTGGAACAAGAAAATCGTATGGATTTGAATTTTATCCATGCTGTTGAAAAGCCTGCAAAAAAAAAAAAAAAAATGAATGAAGAGATTGAGAACGGTAATGAATAACACGGTTCGATAGAACGAGAATCGCGCTTCAAAATAATATATAACTTGGCTATATATATCAATGAATTAATTCAGAAATCATATATAAAAGTAACATATGTGAGAAAACGATATTGTTTTTTGCACCAACAAATTGTATATTACAATAGAAAAATGCGAACATGAAAAATAATACGGTTAAGTTTAAACATGGAAAAAGTAAAGGACTAAATGATTATATAATGTTATAAATTGAATTAAAAAGATCTTAATGCTGCAATATTTAAAGCTATAAATTTATTATATTTTTTACTAGAAGATCTTGTCCTTTTCTTTTCCAGTTTTAATAACTGGTCCTTTACTTTTCCATGTTTAAGCTTAACCATATTACTTTTCATGCTCGCATTTTTCTTTAGTAGTCCATGATTTTTCTAGGCTTTTAGTAAATTCACTTGTTCTTTGGTTAATTTCAGTCTTATTTTTTTTTTTGCCCCCATAAACAAAACATACAAATATGTAATAAAAAGGTACACCACTCGTCTGCTGTCAATAAAATACCCCCCAATTATCTCCCTTTCATTCTTTCATTCTCACTGTTTGACTTTTTACTTCTCTTTTCGTGCGAGCGGTGAATTGGTAGCAAGAGTAGTCGCTGAAACGGCATGGTTGCTATGGAAACCGGTCATAAAAACGTCGCTCGCCTCCTTACGTTGTTTTTTTTACGATTTTGAACACCAGAAAATTCATCATAACTTTTGTTTTACTGAACGAAAATTGAAATTTTTTTTTTCATAATATAGCTGAGAAGGTGATCTATAAACTGTAATAATTGTTTTAAATTTGGTCGAAAAATGAGTGAGTGATGAAGCTTTAA
Source organism: Euprymna scolopes (assembly GCF_053919585.1). Classification (NCBI taxonomy): domain Eukaryota; kingdom Metazoa; phylum Mollusca; class Cephalopoda; order Sepiida; family Sepiolidae; genus Euprymna; species Euprymna scolopes. Next base: position 18,981,957 of record NC_136514.1, on the reverse strand, counting down.
AGCAGTTCTTAAGCATATATTCAAACACGCTAGTGTTTGAATGATTGATATATATATATATATATATATATATATATATATATATATATATATATAGCGTGTCCAGGGGTGATGAAAAAAATCCAATAAAGTGCTCGATCGTAGATGTGAGAGCTGAAGAGACAATATTTATTATGACACTATATATACATATTTCAAGGTCGTACCATTGGTTTCGATACACGAAAACGCCGAAGAGATTATACCGATTTTCCACAGTATATTATTACTGTTTTCGGTGTATCGAAACCAATGGTACGACCTTGAAATATGTATATATAGTGTCATAATAAATATTGTGTGTATATATATATATATATATATATATATATATATATATATATATATATATATATATATATATATATATTATTTTTTTATTGCATTTTCACCCCAAACAAGGCACATTGCCACTTTGTTGTAGGGGGCTACTATCAGGGACATAAGCATCAGGGGTATTGTGTAGGAAGTTGGGCAGCAAGATGTCGGTTCATGTTACACTTGGACTTCTGCATGTCAGTACAGTCGGGGAAGCAGGGACCCGGAAGGGAATTCCAAAGTCTAGCTGTTCTGGGGAAGAAACTACTGGAGTAGAAGGCTCTCTTACATCTAGGGATCTCTACTGTGGGGTGGGATTTAGCTGCTTGTCGGATTTATCGGGGCTACCTACGTCGAGGGGGCACAAGTGCTTGCAGTTCGTCAGAGCATTCACTGTTAAAGTACTTGTAGAACAGGCAGAGGGATGCTACATTTCGTCGATGGGACAGAGGCTGAAGTTTAGCTAACAGTCCAGGACCTATCAGATTGGCGACTCTCTTTTGAACCTTGTGTAGGAGCGAGAGACTACTGGCAGATGCATCAGCCGAAATATGACAACAATACTCCATGCATGAGTGAATGGTGGCCTTATAGAGGTATAGGATACTTTCAGGCGTTAATAGCTTTCTAGCACGGTAGAGAGAACCCACCTTCTTCGCAGCGATCCTGGCAATGTTCTCAATGTATTTGTTCCAACTCATATTAAACAAACGTTGTTAAAGAAATCAGAGAGCTTCCATTTAATTAGACCAATTTTATTTTTTCAATTTTTCTGATATTTTTAGTGTATAGATCTAAAGAATTAATGTAGGTTCCATATGTAGTTCGAAGTTGGCCGCGGTGGTGCTTCTTGTCTTTTCAAGAAGTTGGCACCACCGCAGCCAATTCTGAGCTAAACATGGAACCTATATTAATTCTTTAGATGTTCACACTAAAATGATCAGAAAAATTGAAAAAATAAAATTGGTCTAATTAAATGGAAGCTCTCTGTTTTCTTTGACAACGTTTGTTTTAATGTAATCCTAAATATGGCATGCACAATATATATATATATATATACTAGCAGGGCTACCCGGCGTTGCCCGGGACCGTATAAACAATGAAAAAACAAAAGCAGATATTGAACATATGTTTTATTCTTTGGGGAGAGGAATCTTTCATCTCAAGTTTTAGCGTTACAAACAAACATTTGTCTTTTATATATATAGATAATGACAGGTTTTTTGGGGGCCCCCCTCGAAGATAACTGATCAGTTGACCAACTTCTAGTGGTCCGTTTGACGTGAAATTTCGATATTTGTCATCCGGGTGATGGGGCTTCGATATGATACCAAATTTGTCAAGTTTGGTTCCGTCTTTCAAAAGTTTTAGCGTTACAAACAAACATACATACATACACACAGACGTTTGGCTTTTATATATATAGACTAGCGGGGGTACCCGGCGTTGCCCGGGTGTTTGTAGGTATATGTGGTGTTAAATAAAAAAGAACCCGGGGGGGGGGGGTAGGATCGAACGCGAACCCCTGAGGCGAAGTTTGAAAATAAAATCGGCCAGCCAGAATGAGTTAGTGAAAGATGTTTGAATTTATTTAAGTAAGAACCAAATTGACAGGTGCGCGCCCGGGAGTCGTCGAGCGTGACAACGACAACGACGACGACGACAACGACGTTAGTTTGTTTGTTATAAGCGAAGTAAAAAAAGAAAACAACGCTAACACTTAAGCGGGAAAAAACACAACAAAAAATAACGTAAGGCAAATGAACGATGAAAACAGAAAAACGAACATGTGAAAAATGGCTTAAATAAGCCTGTTTCGATATTAAAATTTAAAAAATCGGTGGGTACTCGGGTGTTTTTGGGTGTGTGGTCGGGGGTGGATAAGCGAAGTAAAAAAAAAAACCCGTATATACATACACACAGACGTTTGGCTTTTATATATATAGAAGATATATATATATATATATATATTATATATATATATATATATTTGTAGTCATCGATATACAGTCCTGTTTCGTAGTATCACAACTCATCAGTGCCGCTAGACTAGCATCTCTCCCAAGCCAAGGATTGAATATTACTACCTAAAAAATTTACAGTTTTCTAGTGTAACTTTTAAGGGTCATTTTAGCGACCCCCCCCTCACATATAGATAGATAGCAAGATAGATAGGTAGATAGATAGATATTGTGAGAATATATATGTATATAGCGAGGATACATATATATATATATATATATATATATATATATATATATATATATATTTGTAGTCATCGACATACAGTCCTGTTTCGTTGTATCATAACTCATCAGTGTCGCTAGACTAGCATTTCTCCCAAGCCAAGGATTGAACCTAGAACCGTCATGTTGACAGTCGGCAGTTCTATCACTCGACCATGGAAGCGATATAACCTCGCCGAATGTCTATTTTAAACAAACATCCGTCCACCACTTTTATAGTGCTCAAACCGCCTGTTTATAAACAAACAAACAAACAACGAGCTTCACATTTTTCAGCCAATTAATATAATATATATATATATATATATATATACTAGCAGACCGCCCAGCATTGGCTGGTCATAAAATATGCTTAAATATGATATTTTGATTAATGCAGATTTCGTATTTGTTATTATATGGGTCCCGGGTGTTTGTAGGTGTAAAAGAAAAAAAAAGTGTTTCGAACCCGTGACGAACTCAAAGACGGAAAAGAAAGTGAAAGAAAACGCGAGATCTTACTGTGATGCTACAAAGCCATAGGTAGTGAAAAGCATTGAAATTTAGCGATTTCAATCAAAAAGTTGACTAGCAGAAACGAACGTCGGCTGGAGGCCAGTTCAGCGAACGTTCGTTTCTTCCCCACGATGTTGGGAAAACCAGCTCCCCCCCAAAAAGGGAGTGTCCAAATGAATAGTAATTGTCTGATATGAGTGGTTTCCCCCAGATTGATCAAAACTGATTGCTTTCTGGACGTCCCGGCACGAAAGGCCGGGAAGCTGTCTTCACTTTCGATTCACTTTTATATGAAAAAAACGAACAAACACATGAGAGGAAGGAATAGCCTGAGTTTTGTAAAAGTCGATGTAAATAAATGTAGATACGATGTGTATTCACAAATCGTAGATATTATAATCTAAGGAGTATATAAAAAGTTCTAAAGAATAGTACCCCCCCTCCTCGAGAACCCCTGCAGAAAAAGCCTTTGCTGGACATACAAAAACGTGTGTGGCCATTTTGTCTTTTATGTATATATATATATATATATATATATATATATATATATATATATATGATTTAAAAAGTTTAAAAAAAAACAAAGACTTACTCGTGTGCCACCACGAAGAATCAAAACCAAAACGTTTAGCTTATGGTTTACTTTTACTTTTTCCTATGACGTCAATCCCTGAACTATGAAGACATGTTTTACTGCAAATTAAAACATTAACCAAAAGCTATTACGTTATGCATGCATATTCGTAATGCCGTTGTTTAACCTTCACCAGGCAAATTCCATTTTTTTAAAATTTTCACTTTTGTACCAATTTTTCCCGGCTAAAATCCAAATATAAAGTTTTTCATAGTTCAATTATCCTATAAGTTTTATGCCTGTAGACGAAAAACTGACAGAGGAGTTTGATAGGCAAAGAGGTTTATGTTTACTATAAACATTTTATGCAAATATTACGCAAGTATAAATCATGTAGAATATCTGCATGAATATAATTACATGTAATGGTTAACTAAAGATGATCATCCTATAAGAAAACTGAAAAAACTAATAGGGAATTTATTAAAATGAATGTTTAAAAGAATATTAAAATTAGCTAGATCTTTTGTAGATGAATGCAATTCCATGACCCATATATAACAAAGTTGTATTTTCTTTTTAAATAAATAGAAAAAAAAAGGGGTTTTAATATGAATATCAATACATAAAAAAAAATTTATAGGAGTATATATATATCTAAGTGAGATTGTATGTTGTTTGTGTGTGAGAACACTTCTCAACCTATATACTCAACGAATTTTTAATCTACAGGCTTAAAATATAGGTTAGTTAGGCATGTAGAAAACTTTGTAATAGATTTTCATCCGGAAAAAAAGGGGGCTTCCAACAGGTCAAAAGTGACAAATTGGTACATGGGAGTAATCAGATTTTTATCTAATTTTGCTAACTGTTTCATGAATGCGCATGCATGAATGGTTCACATTACAGATTCCTTATGTTAAGTATAAGTAGGTTTGAAAACACTTTTTAAAGAGTATGTCATGCTGGCCGAATGGTTATCGTACTTGACTCACTGTTTTTAGGTTTTGGTTCGATATCAGCTCGAGTATTTTTTGCTTTACTTACAAGAAACTAGCTGTTTAGAAAAAAAACATAATACTCATGCATGTACATGTCTTAGTGTCTGTATTAATTAAAATATAATATTTATGCATATTTTACGTCCGGGCAATACCGGACGACCTGCTAATATGTATATATATATATATTATAGGGAGGGGGACTCCTTCAGTCCTTAACAAACTATGGATACCCACAAAGGGGTTCCTGCACGTGAAATTTTTGTGGCAGGAAGTGCGCAATCTCCAACCACATCTTTCCTGAGTCAACATTGTTAAATACCAGTGGCAAGTGAAGTATATGTTCAGGACGACTAGAAATAAATGCCGAAATAATCGGAGAGCACATACAATGCCTAGAATTTCCAAATGGTCATCCATCTGGTACTAACCGAGCTCAACGTTGCTTAACTTCGATGATATGACAAGAACAGGTGTGTCAACGCGATTATGCCATATATATATATATATATATATATATATGGTGTAAATAAAGAATTTGGCGAAATTAATACAAAGGTCAAAAAGGTCATTAACTAGCTGCGAAAGAGCTCTCTCTCTCCTAAAAAAAAAAAAAAAAAAAAAAATGGGCGACTGCAACCGGTTGTATCTTCACACTCTAGCATGTCATCACGATGACAAACACCAAAAGATGTCGAAAGATTTAACATGGAGGGGGTTAGAAACTTAGAATTAGGGTTAGGAGGGAAAATGTTGATCACGGCAATTTTTGATACTCAGCCGCTGATCAGGTTTGAAAAAGAGGATTATTAGGCTGTTTCAATGAATAAATAAAAACAAGATGCTGTTATTCCTTGTTTTTCTGCGGCTAGTCAGCTGGTGTTTGTCTGCCTTCTTACCACTGGTGAGACTGGGACACCAGTGGAGTTGGAGAGTTCACTCACTGGCAGGAGACATGAGCCGGGTACCACCACCAGAACCCAGTAAAGGTACCGTTAAAATCACTCCTGATCCGGAGTTCACTCTTCCATGCACACAGAGGTCGTTATGTGTGCAAATGACCAGCTACAGAAGGGGGGGGGCATCTTGGTGCTCTGTCAGCGGTCTTCAACCAGGCTCTTTGCGACCCTCGCACGCATCTCCCAAATTGTTATCATCTTGGAAGGACCATCACCCACTCCCCAAACTTCTTATTCCCCGTTTTTTTTTCTTTTCTCTCCCATTTAGATCTCGCTACCACTTAGAGATTTGCCTGCTTGTTTTAGGTTCAAAATAAACCGGAAAACAGTGAGCGGTCTAGTATTTAGTGGGGGAGAAAACAAAAACAAAAGAGTTGATTAGTAAAATCCTCCCAACCCTTTCTACTCTCCAATGAAATTGTTGTATACAGACATTTATTTTCAATAAAATTCTTTAGACATTTCGGAAATCATAAGTAGGACGGCCTCTGGAGTAAATGTGGTATTATGGTCATGTTAAGAGCAGAATAGACATTTTTTAGCTATGGTAATCAAGACTGGTTATCTACACTCATTTTCCTCACACTTTTAAATGACTTTATACCTAATTTGTTCAAAATGTGTATCTTTTAATATTTTTTGCAAACAAATATTAGTGTAAGAATACTTATATTCAACTTATAACGCTTAAATATTAGTATAAATAAACAAGTGCAAGAATTTTCTTAAACATTTTGGGAATATTCTTAACTAGGATGACCTTTAGAGTAAATGTCGTATTGTAGTGACTGAGATGATTCTATCCAAGAATAGGATAGTCAAGTTTGTTACATTATATGAAGGATAACCAATGAGATCGATTTTGATCACATTTTTGATGGCCTTGTGCTTAACTTGTTTCATTGTATTTGTCTTTTTTTTTTTTTTTACCTTATAGCAAATAAATAGCTCAAAGTGCAGTATCCGTTCTGTCCTCGGTCAGAGAGGAAATCCTTCATGACTGGGGAATTTTTTTATTTTTACTCCATCCAGAAGGCCTCTTTTTGGACAGCAGAATAAGCCCCACAGAATCGAATATACAACATGTATGATCAAGATTTGAAAATATGGGGTACTTTCAATAAATTTCCAGATTTTTTTTGTACAGACATTTAAAATTGTCATAGACTCTTGAGAATTCAGTATGTTATTGTTATACATCTTATGAGCTGACTGACCAATTTTGATATTTTCAGGTTAAAATGAACAGTTACAACAGGAATTGGAAGACTTCCTAATAAAGCCTGATGGTCGCAGCTGGTGAATTTCAAAATGCAATCTGGCTGTGAGAACACTTTAGAAGAACGCAATAAAATTCTGTTTTAAACTTGAAAAAATGCCACAGAAACGTATGGAATGCTTCAGACTGCTTTTGGACCATCTTGCATGAATCGAGCATCAGTTTTTGAGTGGCATAAGATATTCAAGGAAGGCACAGAGTCTGTTAGGAATGATGAGAGGTTTGGGAAGAGTAAAGAGTCAGAACACCTGATTTGATAGGCCAAATAAAGAATTTCATGGATAAGGACTGTTGTATGTCTATAGAGACAATAAGTGCACATTTTGATGTTAGTGTGGGAACTGTACACACAATTATTTGCAAGGTACAGAAGATGTGAAAGATTTGCACACAGTGTCCCAAGGGTACTCCATACTTGTCACAGACTAATCGTCTAAGATGGTCCTCAAGACAGTTCCTTCCTACCTCCTTATAGTCCAGATCTTGCTCCCTGTGACTTTTTTTTATTCCCTAAGCTCAAGGAAAACCTTAGAAGCTGTTGTTATGAGACAATTGAGGAGATGAAAGAGGCTGTGACGAGGGTCATTAACCTGTTCACAAGAGAACTTCCATGGGGCCTTCCAGTTGTTGATACGGTACAAGTGCATTGCAGCCGGAGGAGATTACTTCGAAGGGGACTAGAGTTTCATGTGTGTACTATCAATAAAAGTGCCCTTATGAAAAAAGTCTAGAAACTTATTTAAGGCATCTCGTACATATATATATACTGTGTGTGCTGAATCAAGACTTCAAGACAAGGTGTTGATGGCAACAAAAAGTGTATTTCATTTTATGTTACAATTGTTTCAATGTCTAGTTCGACAATTTCAAGCATTATATCGCTTGAAAATTTTCAAAAACCATCATTTCTTCAGACTTTATTAAACACACTTTAGGCAATGTAGCATTTTTTGAATAGAAAGAAAAAAAATGCGGGGGGGGGGGGCCCTAACGGGAAAAGCACGCGAGAAACATTTATCTGTGTGTTTGCGGGTGAGTTTGTTCCCTATGGACTCCGAAACGATTTGGCTGTAGACGAGAAATAAACAAACCGATTTTGAATTTTAAAACAGCAATCCAAATTATGCAAGCATAAAATAAGTCAAATCGAATGTGATGATTGTTTAAAACAAAATCTTCCACTGCTGATATCAATAATAAAATAATAAATAATTATTGATTTTAAATTAACAGTAAATCTAAAATCTATACATCAACCCCTACAAGTATGTTTTTACGTTTGAGAAAATATCTGCACATTTAACATGTGTTTTTTTTTTGTTTTTTTTTGTTTTGTTTACGGTAATCGGGAAAGAACAACTGTATAGTTAAATATTTAAAGATTTATAAAGAATCGGAATCGGTAATTGTATCAGAATCGGGGAAAAATGCAGATATTGTCCCATCTCTAATAAACATCTAAAATCATGTCGCCTGTGAGAAAAGAAAGATTCTTTCCTAAAATTATCCATATGGAGAACAATACTGCGGGACTGCTTCCCAGTTGACTACAAGATGGTCGTTTTCAAGTCTAATGTAAACAAAGTTTATAACATCATCAATAATCATTGCTGTATTGTTTCACGTTCAACCTGATAAATTCGTTTATCCTTATCTTCAATGGGCCCTTGAGTCTTGATAAGCGATAACTAAAAACGTATGCAAATGATAAACTTTTTAATGGTCCCTGAGAGTAATGGAATTAAGGGGTGAATTCAAAGCTCCAAAATTGTATCTATTTTATAGGAGTCACCTCACCCCACCCCACACAACACGTGCACTTTCCAATCTATCCTGCAATTTTCCCTCTTCCCTCAGATTCTAAAAGCTAGAAACACCACTCCTCAGTCGGGCCAAGATTTCAAGATGTAATTTAGTTAATAATTGGTTAAGTATAATTCAGGAGAGATAACTTGGATATGAGATCTCCTGTAGCAGATGTCTCCCTGGTTTTTGCGTCCACTTTTCTCGCTCACATGCCTCTATTCCGAATTCATAGCAGTGAGCCAACATTCAGTGGACCTGTTTGTTTGTTTTTAAGATGGATATAATAATAATCACTTGACAATTACCAAACGAGCAGAGAAAACACCCACACCCCTCCATCCGTGAACATATTTTACAACCAGGCAGCTACTTTACTGGCTAAAAATCTAATCCAATTTGTTCCACAGTTCCGAATTTCCTATATATCAAGTTTCTGTAAAACCAAAAACTGGCAGAGTAGTTTAGTAGAGATTGTTCCATACACACACAGAGATAATGTCTCTCTCTCTCTCTCTCTATATATATATATATATATATATAATGAATGAATGAAAAAAGTCTATTTTCCAAATTTTATGATGTTGACCATCTTACAAATTATTCCGTTCATTAAGTTGACGCTTACAATTCTTGTCAGTATCTGTTTTGTAGCACAAAATCAATCACTTAATTATTATATTTTAATTTCTTTTTGACGGATTGATTGTTGCTATTTCTTCTGATGAGTTAAGGGCAAAATAGATTCATTGATTGATATAATAATTAAGTGATTTACTTTGTGCTAGGAAGAGATACTGTCAAGAATTGTAAGTGTCAACTTAATTAAAAGAATAAATTGTAAGATGGTCAACATCATGAAATTCGGAATATAGACTTTTGTCATTCATTCATTATATGCTCTGTAATTACATTGAGCTTCTTAAAATAAGAACTGGTATCTATAAAAAGGAAATATAAGTGAATAAAGAATATTTCCACAGAAATATATATATATATATATATATATATATATATATAAATATAAATATATATATATATATATATATATATATATAAATGTAAATGTTGGTTCGTTCGGAATTAATTGTCTAAAAAACCACTGGACGGATGGCTTCCACGTTTTGGTATAATATGTTTACTATATCCATGTGTGTTTTTATATATTTCTTTTTAATTATAACATTATACTTAATTTTTCTATGATAAATAGCTGGAATTCTTTGTACCGAGAGACCATTTTTTTTTTATTTAGGGACAATTATTTATTACCGCTTCCTGTCACGTGACCAGTGTTACAATTTAGTGGTTTTCCTGCTTTATCTGGAGATTTCGGTTACAATCTAGCGGGAAATTCTAGAAAATCTGGAGGTATTTGGCACCCACACACCCGCATTAGATTATTAAAAAATAAAGAAAAGCGCTTGAAAATATTCAATGTAAGTAAAAAAAAGTAGCATTTATTGCCTTTGGTAACAATTATTTATTGATTATTTGTTTTGTTTTTCACCTTTTTTTCGACTAACCATTCTTAAATCTCACTATAAAATCGATTTTTCCAAGTACATCTTAGGTGGGGGGGGGGATTCCAACCTCCGAAGTTTGGGTTTGTATTACTGTACACATAGATTCGAAAAAGTTGTCAAAAAACAAATATATAACAAATAAATGTTATCAAAGGCAAGATAAGTTACTTTTCTGCCAAACTCGATATTTAAATTAACCACACGTGGTCTCAAAATGAATGACGACGCTCAAAGTGTATACACATTTTGACTCCTCCCTTTACTTAAAAATTCACCAAAAATCAGGAAATTAACGAATTTTAATGAAAATTGCAGTATTTTTCAAATAATGATCGCAGAATATAATGAACTAATTATTTTTACTTAACTCTTAGTGAAAATGTTTTATTTTGTTTAAACAAAAAATACCTTTACTAAAGTTATGGTTTTCAGTAGTAAATAAAAAACGCAAGAATTTATTTTTGCTTTTTTTAAAGCATCGTAATTTGTAACAATAAAAAATAATTTTTACAGTAACATTACGAAAAAAGCCCTTAAAGTCCGTATTAATGTATTCGATATAACTCGAAGAAAAATGAATTATCGGATACTATTCAGGAAATTAAAGATTCAATTAGATTCTTATTTCAGTCACCTAAATTATTTAGGGTGAAATGAGTTTAGGAATTTATAGCCAAACCTAAATATTTTTTTTTTGGTAAATATCCAGATACGCTACTACAGAACACCGACCACTCTAATTTGTCTTTTTTTTGGGGGTGGGGGACAAATATATAACAAATAAATGTTATCAAAGGCAAGGTAAGTTACTTTTCTGCCAAACTGGATATATTTTTCGTGTTTTTATTCAATGTAACATATTTATTCAACTCGAAAAACATACAGTGTTTACCGATGTATTTGAAAATTCAAGATGGCGTCTCACACCCTCTTTAACACCGTAAGTTTGGAAAAAGGTGTTATAAATAAAAAACTATACAAAATACTATTAAGAACCCGCCGAATATATGTCAACCTATGTCACAGTAACATATATTGAGTGAGTTTTTAACAGTATTTTATCCGGTTTTTTATTTATAACATCTTTTCCCAAACTTACCGTGTTAAAGAGAGAATCAGACTCCATCTTGACCATTACTCCTGATCTTAAATGGAACACGTACATCAAATCTGTTGCCAAGGCCGCTGGAAAAATGGTGGGATCTTTCTATCGATCCAGTAGATATCTCACTGCTGATGCAATTCTCTATCTATATAAGAGCCAGGTACGTCCAAGGATGGAATACTGTTGCCACATCTGGGCAGGAGCTGCTAGAAAGGACTTGTCCTGCCTTGATAGAGTTCAAAATAGACTTCGTGGCCTCGTAGGAGATGTCCTTTTCTCTTCCTTGCAACCTCTATCTCACAGAAGAGATGTTGCGAGTTTGTCTCTGATGTGTCGTTATTTTCATGGAAAGTGTTCGACTGAGCTTCAATCTATGGTCCCCCTCGCAAAACTTTCACAAGAAACACTCGTCTAGCTGTAAACACTATCAATAATTCCCCCACTCTTTATCTGTGCCTAAACCTAAATGTAGATTCCATGAACAAAGCTTTTTTATTAGAACTGCACGCCTGTGGAATTGTCTTCCGTTTTCCTGCTTTCCGGCTGACTACAATATGGTTGTCTTCAAGTCTAACGTAAATAAGTTCTTGATGAGCCGTTCCATATAAGTTATCAAATTTAACAAATTTTCATTACTAATGATTATTATATTGTCCAATTTCTACTGTACATTCTTTAACCCTTATCCTTGAGTGGCCTCTTGGCCTTGATAATGAGATGATACCTATGAAAAAAAGAAAAAAAAAAAGAAAATGTCCAATGTGAACAAGTTCTAATTGAATCGTCCCCCTAAGTAATCCAAGTTGCAAAATTCCCACTGTTTACTATGCTAAAATTACAATGACTAATGTATACCTATTAACCCTTATCCTCGAGTGGCCTCTGGGCCTTGATAAGTGGTGACATCCTTGTAAAAAAAAAAAAAAAAAAAATCTTGAATGTTCCAATACATCGGTAAACACTGTATGGTTTTCGAGCTGAATAAACATGTTACATTGAATAAAAACACGAAAAATATATCCAGTTAGGTAGAAAAGTAACTTATCTTGCCTTTGATAACATTTATTTGTTATATATTTGTTTTTTGACAACTTCTTCGAATCTATGTGTACAGTAATACAAACCCAACATATTTATTCAGCTCGAAAAACATACAGTGTTTACCGATGACTTGGAAAATTCAAGATGGCGTCTGATTCTCTCTTTAACACGGTAAGTTTGGGAAAAGGTGTTATAAATAAAAAAACTATACAAAATACTATTAAAAACCCGCCGAATATATGTCAACCTATGTCACGGTAACATATATTGAGCGAGTTTTTAACAGTATATTATCTGGGTTTTTATTTATAACACCTTTTCCCAAACTTACCGTGTTAAAGAGAGAATCAGACGCCATCTTGAATTTTCCAATACATCGGTAAACACTGTATGTTTTTCGAGCTGAATAAACATGTTACATTGAATAAAAACACGAAAAATATATCCAGTTTGGTAGAAAAGTAACTTATCTTGCCTTTGATAACATTTATTTGTTATATATTTGTTTTTTGACAACTTTTTCGAATCTATGTGTACAGTAATACAAACCCCACCGACCACTCTAATTTGTTTGGGGGGGGGGGGGGTAGAATGTGATGTTGGGGCGCGCGCGCGCCCCAACATCACATCCGCCCCATCCCCCCAATGTACAAAGTAAAATCTTCGGAAAAATGTTAAATGGTGTTCTAATTGGTAAATGTCGGTGCGTTACTTACGGAAAATTTGAAAATTCGATGTTCCAGGTAAAAAAAAAAAAAACAGATAAATTAAACCCCCCCCCCATTCCAACTTGGTGTGTTTTCCTTTTCTTATTTTATTTCTTTTTCAGCTAATTTTAAATTTTCCACCCAAAAAGCGCTATAATGTATTTTTGAAAATTAGAAAATTCTATGTCCTGGAAAAAAAAAAAATCCCCTCCCCCCAACGTAGTTTGCTTGGTGAAGCCGTCGTTTATGCTACAGCGTACATGCGCGTAGCATAAACGGAAGCTGCAAAATGGTGGAAAGAAGTTCGTGAGTTCAGGGGTAAATACCATGCAAACGGTAAATTTGCCCCAAGTTTGACTATCAGATTCGTTGTCAGTGACCTCAATTACCTATACAAAAACAAATTAGAGTGGTCGGTGTTCTGTAGTAGCGTATCTGGATATTTACCTTTTTTTTTTTCTTGTTTAAAAAAAATAGCATTAATACAGTAAGTGAGGTAAACTGACTTTTTCGTTTAAAAAATGGAATTATTTCCCTTTCGTTATTAACTTTTTTTTTTTTTTAATTTTTTTTTTTAATAAATATTTTGTGTTTTATATACATAAAGTACTATTGTTGAATATTACTGTTTTGATTATATTCGTTTGGGGGGGCACAATTAAAAAATTAAGAAAGATTAAAATGAAGCGAAATTTAAGTTTCCGTTCCATTTTTACAACAACCGTAAAACAGTGCATACTCAGCAAGTTTTATCGTAATTTATAAGCATATTGAAACACTAAATAAACATTTTATTTATTTTTTTGCATAATTAATGATGGAAGTATTTTTTTGTTTATTTTCTTAACATCTGTTAAAAAAAAAAAAATAATTTGTACATTCTCTTGAAAAAAAGAATCAAACTTTTCTCTACTTTCACATGTGTTCCATTTTAACAAACTGAGCCACAGCAACGCGTGGCCGGGTACAGCTAGTATATATATATATATATGTATACACACCAGGTTATACGTCTTAAAGAAGGTTATTAAGAGTGCTCAATAAAAGAAGGGCAAAATATATTTTTATGAATTTAAATAAATTTACATGGTCGTGACACTGGACATGGACATGCTAATGTTTTGGACAAATGGTCGGTTAAAATCAAAAGTTCTCGTCAGGCAACTTAATAAATGGTTGCTTTCCACATGAAAAACCATTTTTTAAGTTGTCTGACAAGGATTTGTGGTTTTAACCGACCATTTGTTCGAAATATTAGCATGTCCAGTGTCGCAACCATGTAAATTTGTTATATATATATATATATATATATATATATATATATTTGTTATGACAAAAAGTGTGGATGGTTCTACACAAAGCCTTCACCACTATAAACAAATCATCTCTGTGGATTTCAGAGCAAGTTAGTTGTTATGGCGGAACCTCATATGTCGAAATCGATGACAGAGTCCATCATATAAAAGTGCTCAATACGTAGGTAGAGCTAGTTAGTAATTTATAAAATATATATGGCGATTAAGCTACACTGAATATTCTGCGTTTCATCCAACTATAGGATTCGTAAGCCTGACGAATCCTATAGTTGGATGAAACGCAGAATATTCAGTGTAGCTTAATCGCCATATATATTTTATAAATTACTATATATATATATATATATATATATATATATATATATATATATATGACAGATTACCAAGAGTTCACCAGGTATCATCAGACTTTTGGATGCTGCTGCGTCACCATCCATTTAGGTGCATGCATGGATGCACTGGTTATGACGGATATGATAATAATCACTTGACAATTACCAAACGTGCAGAGAAAATACTTACTCTACCCCCCATCCGCTATCAAATCGGGAGTGTCTATGCAAATTCATCGTCACTTGAATCGCAACCACCATTCAGTCAAAATAAAAGCAGAGAATCTCTTAGTTTTTGACTAACTTCTATTTATCTGAAAAGTCCCAAGACAAATCACTGATAGCTACGAATACTTACAACATTAGGCAACAAAAAAAAAAAAGAAAAGAAAATGCTTATAAAGCTTTTACGTCTGCGCAGATTTTATGGCAGAGAAACAAAAAAAAAAAAAAATTCTACCTGAAGAACAGTTTTTTTTTTCTTTTTTTCAAGACAAAATGGTTTTCAGAACTACTTAGATAACATCAGGTATCTTAATATAATGGGGCTTAAGAGTTTTTCCATTTTTTTTCCTTTTCAGTCATAACTAAATTCTGAAGATGCATCGGATCAATCAGTATGTTTAACGATGAAAATGCCTAAGCATTTTAGACCAACGGAAAATGCTTTTTTAAAAATATTAGGTTCACAAGAAAGTTCTTGCGGTCTTTAACTTTTAAATTCACATGAATATATCTCGGCTTAAGTAAAAAGTTATTGATCGAAATAAGCACCATCACAATCAACACACTTTTGCCAACGCAAAACAAATATATTTTCACAAGTAACGTAAAAATCTTGCATTCTGATAGCAATGTAGTCGCTGAAGGCGTTTTTGATATCGTTTAGGTTTTTTTTTTTAAAAACATTTCTCATGCAAAAAGTTGTCCAGATGCTTGAAAACGTGGTAGTTGGTATGTGAGAGGTCTGGAGACTATGGCAGATGAGGTAAAGTTTTGTAGCCCAATTTGTTCAACTTCTGCAGGGTTGGCTTAGCAACGTGCGGTCGGGCATTATCGTGGAGGAAAATTGAGCATTTTCTGTATACTATGCTGAGTGTTGTTGTCAAAGTTTCTGATGTATTTCATTCATTTGTTGACAGTACATTTTCACCGTAATGGTTTCACCTGCATTAAAAAAAACTAATGGATAGGATCAGTCGCAGACCACCAAACAGTCAGCATTTTTTGGTGCAGCTTTGGCTTTGAGAAGTGCCATGGAGCTATGTCGGCATCTAACCAATGAGCTGAGCATTGCCAGTTGCGTTATAGAACCTACTTTTCATTGCAAGTCACAACCCAGGCGAAAAATGGGTCGTTTTTGTTGCATAAAAGAAGGGAAGATGGCACATCATAACATCATTTCTTTTGGTTGTCGTTCAATTCGTGAGGCACCCATTTATCAAGTTCTTTTGTCTTTCCAATCTTTCTCAAGTGGTGCGAAATTGTCGTATACATTACGTCTAATTCAAAAGCAAATTCTCGAACAGTTGTATGTGGGTTGACTTTGACTAAGGCTCTTAATTGATTATTAACATCGGATAGCTTACCACTATGCTCATCTTCAACACTCTCGTCGCTGCCACAAAATTTCCTAAACCACCATTGTGCTGTGCATTCAGTAGTGATTCCTGGGCTAAACGCTTCATTGATAATGCGGGCTGTTTCAGCAGCTTTTCGGCCTAGCTTGAATTGAAATAAGAAAATTGTGCAGATTTGCTTTTTTCCATCTTGTCTTCAACGTTCTGAAAAGAAGACATAATTGTTTTAAAACGATAATTCAAATAATTAGATAGAGTGAAAAACGCTCTTTAAAACGATATATAAAGTAAAGGTATAACGAAAACTTATTTGAAAATCCATCATTTGAAATCACGATGAAAAATTCTACAAGAACTGATAGAAGAGATAATAGGAAGTAACCAAGGAGTGATCTCCCCTGATAGCTATATATCGAAGAGATATGGGGGCAGCCATTTGCTTTTTGTGTAGATCTCAGCAACGAGCTGGAAGGACACATTTTCCCACTGTACTAAGACGAGAACAGTAGTCTGAATAATCTAAATAAAGCGAGTTATTAATCCTCATCTCAAAAATTCAGAAACAATGAAATTAGATTTTTTTTTTAACATGACTCAATCCTTGAGCTAAAGAATCTTTAACCTGTATTCTATGTGATTAAAATGTAGTGAAAAACTGCCTTAGGCAAATGAAGGTTCATTAACACAGCTTTAGTGTAATAAAAATTAGAGAAGCCACACAATTCCATCATAAATTTTTTTTTTGTACTTTATTACTCTGTTGAATGTAATTACTTAAAACAAGCAAGACAAGGAATCATCTGTCTTCAGGTGAGATTATTATCAAACTAGGTCAGTAATAAAACAGGTTAATAGGTGAATGTGTTTTCTGGGTGCCCTTTGATACTCAAACATTTGAAAGGTTGAAGGTCCTTTCACGAGGATCAAGTATTACGGTTGCCCCTGTAGGGGAGGGGCGAGGAGGGATGCTTGCTTGATGATCAACTTTAAGATTAAAGGACAAAAAGAGAAAGAGAGAAAAATCAATTTCTTTCAGGTTTTTGTAATAGAAGATACTACTCACACAAATGGCAGTGCCTCTGTTTAGCCTGTCACGTGACAGGATCGGAGAAGGAAAAAGAAGAAAAGAAACTTGAGTGAATTACAGTTCAAGCCGGGAGGAGTTGGTTCGAATTGCAGCATTAGTGAAAAAGAATTTTGACAGTTTTTCTTAATTATATTTTTATACCTATAATATAAAGCTGAATATCTGTGTATGTATGTATGTATGTGTGTGTGTGTGTGTGTCTGGTCATGAATAGGCTCCTATATGGTTGACTATTTTAAAAAACTGATTACATATAATGATAGAAGATGTATCGAGACACAGGAATAGGTATGTTTGATCTGGCAGAACGGTGGTTCATTAAAATTGTGGGGTCTGCGTTCGCGTCTGATCCATAAAGTATGGAAATAAAAAATAAAAAAAAAGTATGGAAATAAAAAATTAAAAAATTAAAAAAAAAAAAAACGTTTACAAGTGTTTTTTATATAGATGTGCATAAGAATACTTTGATAAGTATGTTTTAACTTAACTAGGGATGGTATAATAAAATTGTGGGGTCTGCATTCGCGCCTGGCATCCATAGAATGGAAATAGACACAAACTTTAATAAAGACTTTTCATATCTATCTGTGTAAGTATACTTTGATAATTATGTTTCAGTTTGAAGAAATAAAATTATGGGATGTTCGTTCGCACCTAACCTCCATAGATTGGAAATATGTCACAAAGTTTAACAAGGTTTGTTTATATAGATCCACAGAACATTGTGATAAGTGTTTCAGTGTGAACAGGTATGGTATAATAAATTATGCGGGTTATCTATTTTATTTTTACTTCCATCATATTTTGCTTTGGTTTTGATACCCCCAAATTCAACCCAAATTTACTGTAGGTTGTTTTTGAACCCAGTCAACGACGGATACTTTTTCTAGTATATATATATATATATATATATATATATATATATATATATATATACTTTTATAGTTCATATATTTATAGTTATTTTAATTTTATAGTTTTTTATTTATATTTTTTATTCATATAGCTTTTATAGCTTTTTTATTTATAGTTTTTTTTATTTTATAGTTTTTTATTATAGCTTTTTATTCATAGATTTTATAGTTTTTCATTTTTTATCTTATAATTTTTTATTTATCATTTTTTAATAGTTTTATTTTAGATTTTAATTTACTTTGATAAGTTTTTTTTATTTATAGTTTTTTATCTAATTTTTTTTAATTATAGTTTATCATTTATATTTTTTTTAATTCATGGTTGTTGAATTTATTTTTTTCAATTCTTTTGCTAAATCTAGCTTCCTTAGAATTTTTTGCTCCTGCCAAAGTTGTAAAATAGTGAAGTGAGGTTTTGCACATGTGCATATTTCAGTGCTGGGTTTGTATGCAAGAATGTATGTATATGTGTCTGCCAGATTATATTTTTTTAGAAAATGCCACACAGAAGCAATCAATCAGACAAGAGTTGATCAATTTGATGAGTTTATCCAATCTATATTTACATCTTGTCAAATGTTAGTATGTTTGTCTGTTTGCCCTGTCAGCAGGACCATAAATTTCTCGACTTGCAACCCCGTGAAAACAGAGCATTGATCATGGGTGATGATCTGTGATGTCTTAAGACAGGATCTTGGTGGCTGAGCAGTCCATAATCTGGTTGCATAAATGGTTACATAACCTGTAACACTCCACTTCAACCCTTTAGCTAGACAGGTGGTCGGAGAGGCTTGCTTTGATCAATTAGCTGATCACGTCATATCTTAATATCTCTAAGTTCATCCCCAATCGTATTACTCAAGCCAAATCTTCTAACATCAAAAACTTATTTCTCCTTGTTTCCCTCCCAAATTGATACTATAAAATGGCAGCTGAGAGTCAACCATGCTGAGAACAAAGAAGATTACCTTCCCAGAAGAATAATGTTTCCTAGGAATATATTTATACATAAAATGCACTTTGGGGGTGTGAGTTCGTTCCCTATAAACTCTGAAACGGCTGGGCAGATTTATTTGAAATTTCACACAAATGTACATCATGAGTCTAGCAGTGTTATTTCATACTTTTTGTATCGTAATGCTCCATATATGTATCCAGAATCGATCATCAGTTATCGAAAAAAAAAAAAACAATTAAAGAAGAAACAGTCTGATTTTGACCTTTACACAGCCTAACATCGCAAGTGCGTTTCAGAAGTTTTATTAACGCACAAGCAGAAGGGCTTGGCGTAAAAAATCAACAATAGATTCTTTGATAAGACAGCATTCGAAATGAATGTTTCCGCTTAGAGCACAATTGAAACATGATACGTGACTTCCTTCTGCATTTTAAACTTTAATTCAAACCATTACATATAAAAAATAATTTTATAAAATCAACAGTATGTTCTCGGCAGTGCAATGTAGATTACAATTTATTGTGGACGAAGCCGTTGCTGAGAGGCATGTGAAACTTCCTTTCGGTGCATCATGGTGGGCCCCCATGATGATGATGATGATGACGGGCTCCTTGCCCGGACCAATGTGACTCTTCCTCTTCAGAGTTTCCTGTCTTCCATCAGCTACCTCAGATCTTCAGGTTCACAGTTGGCATCGTGTGCTATTTGCTGGATGTAGGTGGATATATGTTGTCCTTTGCTTGCACGTCCGTGTCGTGGAGTCCATAGCAATGCATCACTCACCAAGTCATGTTTGCTCCTCAGACAATGACCAGCAAATCGTAAGCGTCTTTGTTTGATGGTATTAGATATGGCAGGGAGGTTACCATAAAGTTGGTGCTTCGCGGGATAATTTTGGCAAGATATATTTAATACTGTTTGTAGCATACGGGTGTATGTGCCGTCTAGTTCTCTTTCCAATCTTTTGGTGAGTGTCCAGGTTGTAGCACCGTAAACATGGACAGACTCTACCACTACCCTGAAGAACTGCCTTTTCAGTTTGTTAGTTAGTCCCAAAGTCCATATTGAACGCAGCCCATCCAATGTGGCCCATGCTTCTGAGATGCGAATTTCGATATCTCTCTCTGTGGAAACTATGTTGCTGCCCAGATACGTAAACTCAGCTACTTCTTTCAGTGTTGATCCCAACAGAGTCCTGATCTCTCCTTTCACATTGAAAGTCATAAACTTTGTCTTATCCGCATTTATGTGGAGACCAATGTCATTTGCAGACTTTTCTAGCTTACGTAACAGTGTTTGCGCATCAGTAGTGTTGTTCGCGAACAAAGCAATATCGTCTGTGTAATCTGCATCAGTTATATGTGTTGATTGATGACGTCTGTTTCTGGATTCATTTAGGGTGAAGCCTAGCGTGTTGTGTATATCAACAGAGGTGCGAAGTACAAAGTCAAGACAATGAAAAGAAAAGGGGCCCCCAACTAGAGCAATCAATCAACTTGATTGAAATATGGGTGACTTCACCGATTTCGATGATAATAAAAGTATTGGAAGTGTAGAACATTCATTGATCCCCCATTCAATCTCGGGCAACGTCAGGTCACCCTGCTAGTATGAAATAATTGTCTTAATTATAAGTTTCTATTTGATAATCTTATTTGACATCAAATAACACATAGATTGTGGAGATGCTGTAAACCAAACGAAACCAAGCATTATATTTAGAAGATTTTTCATTTATTTTAAGTTCTTACCGCCATTGCTTCAGTTGGTCTTCTTTTTTTTTTTTACATTTTCACCCCAAACAAGGCACATTGCCACTTTGATGTAGGAGGCTACTATCAGGGACATAAGCTACAGGGGTACTATGTGGGGAGTTGGGCAGCAAGATGCTGGTTCACATTACACTTGAATTTCTGCATGTCAGTACAGTTGGGAAAGCAGGAACCCGGAAGGGGATTCCAAAGTCTAGCAGTTCTGGGGAAGAAACTATTGGAGTAGAAGGCTCTCTTACATCTAGGGATCTCAACTGTGAAGGGGTGGGATTTTGCTGCTTGTTGGGTTTGTCGCGAGGTATTTACGTCAAGGGGGTACAAGTGCTTGCAATTCGTCGGAGCATTCACCGTTAAGTACTTGTAGAACAGGCAGAGGGATGCAACATTTCGTCGATGGGACAGAGGCTGAAGCTTAGATGACAGTTCAGGACCTATCAGGCTGGCGACTCTCTTTTGAACCTTGTCTAGGAGTGAGAGACTAGTAGCAGATGCACCAGCCCAAATATGACAACAATACTCCATACATGGGCGAATGGTGGCCTTATAGAGGTACAGGATACTTTCGGGCATTAATAGCTTTCTAGCACGGTAGAGAGAACCTACTTTTTTCACAGCGGTCCTACTATTATATTCCTTAATTACATACGACACCTTGAATTCCCAAATGGTCACCCATTTTAGTACTGACGAGGCTCAACGTTGCTTAACTTCCGTGATCTTACGAGAACCGGTGTGTCAACATGATTATGCTGTATGTGTAATCCACTCACTAGGAATTGTCACACAGGCGATCAACTCACTGGCAATAACCTGTGGTGTCCCCTGGAGTCTGAGTGACAATAAGTTCCCCCAGGTTTTCAATGCTATTCACCTTTTTCGAGAAAAGCAGTTGACTTCACGTTATCGCAACTGCCACTTATCTTTGATCTCTTACTATTATCATCATTGTTATTATTTTTATATGGAACAGTATGTAAAGAAAGAGAGAGTATGTGTGTGAAAGAGAGGGGGTGTATATGCATGTGAGAGAGGGGGTTGCATGTGAGTGAAAGAGAGGAGAGTGCATGTGGGTGAGAGAGAGAGAGGGTGCATGTATGCAACTGAGAGAAAGGGGTGCATATGGGTGAAAGAGATGAGTGCATATGGGTGAGAGAGAGGAATGCATATGAGTGAGAGAGATAGAGAAAGAGGGAGTGCGTATGTATGTGTGAGAGAGTGGAGGAAGCGTATACATGGGAGAGAGAGTATGTGTGATTGTTGCCTGTGAGGTAGAGAGCGAGAATGTTGTGAGAGAAAGGAAATGTGTGAGAAGAGTGCATATCAGAGAGAGAGAAAGAGAGAGAGAGAGAGAGAGAGAGAGTTTATTAAAGAGAGCCTGTATGCATGAGAAAGAAAGTATAAAAGAGAGTGTGCATGAGAGTAACAGAATATATGAGAGAGAGAGAGAGAGAGAGAGAGAGAGGGGGGGTGTATATGTGTGTATATGTGTGTGTGCGCGTGCGTGTGTGTGTGTGTGCGTGCGTGTGTGTGTGTGTGTAAGAGGGTCTGTGTATCAGAAGAAGAGAATATATCAGAGAAAGAGTGTGTGCATGCCTGAAAGAAGGTTGAATTGAGCTGAGAGGCAAAAATGTGGGTGACCATGTCAAGCACATTAAAGTCATGGGCGATCTCACATACCAAATTAAATAGGTATCCAATGACTAACTAACCCAGGTCAAGTTTTATATTGCCATTAATACTATGCTATGCCTGTCGGCCATCAGTTGATGACCTTCCTTTATCAAAAGACAAGAGATAGGCCTACTTATGTCCACATTGTGTAACTTTGGTCATCTATCACAATCACCAATGACATGCAGCAAATAGTTTAGCAATTTGAGGTGTTTGTTGTACTTGTATATTTATTTATCTCCTCTCCACGGGGAGGTTAGACACAAGGTCCTGTTGGGTTTTAAAAAGCAAGCACCTAGAAAAAAAAAATAGCAAATAGTACCTGCCCTGTTTTTATGTTTTCTGGAACCATTATGTCAGAGTTTTTGAGAACAGCTCGCGTTACCTTAAAATTAATAGATTTTATACACCTAGTTCCTAGCTTAGTAATAAGGATGATAAAACAAGGTGGGGATAAAACTAAAATATTTAAACAGTTAAATAAAGCATTTGTTCGTTATGCTGATGCTTTTGCATCGTATAAACTTAACCAGAATATATTAATAAATGAAATCCAAAACTATATTAGTAATGTATAAAATGTATTATACACACACACAAAAAAAAATTGTATATATATAACTTTTATATGAAGAATAAAATAAAATACGTATTGAATACGTTTTAAGCCAAAACTGCAACGCAAAATTTTTTCTTAAAAAATAAACGAGTGTTTATTTTTTAAGAAATATTTAGCATGCATCTTTTCCTATCTTATCTCTAACATGATCATCGTGATCATCTATGCACACGCACATTCTTTTATATAATTGTTTTCCTTTTTCCTTGCAGTGACGTCATCTTGCACAGGGCTCGATCATGCATGTACACACTCTGTTACATCTCTAACATTACCTCCCTTTCTCAACACAATTACAGACTCATCACCAGAGGGAGTTTTCAGACTAGTGTTATCTGCTGTTTGTAAATGCCAGGCGTCACCACTATCAGTGAGAATAAAAAGAGCTGTACAAGCAAATTCATTCTCTTTTTCAACAATAGACTCCAAACTTCGATCTTGGCGTTGCTTTGATAAACATTTTGAAGAATGCAAGGCGATTAATTCGCAATCACCACGTGCTGCAAACCCTATATACCGAAACATAGTTCTATATAAGCTCTATCAACGATATTGAGCACTCTCCTCTGTAAATATAGAAACTAATACAAATATATAACGTTTCAATTGTGAGGATTTGATAATACTGTAGACCTAGAACAAACTAAATGTATTTCATTACTCATATATAATATAATACAAGAAGCGTTTAATACGTAATGCTCGTGACCCACTTTCAAGTTGGATGATCTAGCTGAAATTTGACGTGTGTGTGTGTGTGTGTGTGTGTGTGTGTGTGTAACAGCACTAACCCTACTCGGGTTTAACCGGCTTCCTCCTTCGGAGGAAGTTCCATGAAGTATGAAATTCGCAAGCGGTCCCCCAGTATATTCCTGTTAAGCTATTCCCTGGATGTTTTTTTTTCCTTGCAGAAATCGCCCCAGACAAGGCAGATAGCCATTCGGTATAATGAGTTAACAAGAACAAAAAGATGTTAAATTTTTTTTTTTATCCGTTTCTACCTTCTCTACTGATTTACACGAGTTTTTTTCTTTTTTAAACTTTCTTGTCTGCGACGTTTTATTTTTATTAAAAATTTTGTTTTAACTTCACCGATTCAGACATTTTTAAATAATATAATATTAGTGCAAACAGGGGGGGGGGGATATATAATTTTTCATGGAGGGTGTACATTCATCTTAATATTTATCGACATTAACTCTGCTAGCATTATTATTTTTTTTTTTTTTTTTTGCTTCTAGTCGAGACGAGTAGCCATTATGAAGAACACACATACTGAATTATGGTCTTCGGAAAGTCATTCAAGAGGCAGATCAAAGAGGATCTCTTGTGAAACTAGACAAACTTCAGTTCGACTTCACTACTAAGATAAATGACTTCTTTTTTTAATGAAAATCGTTCCAGACAAGCCGTGTAGCCACTTGATGTAAGGTTCTAACAAGAATGAAAGATGATTATCGCAAAGACAGGAGATGCCTATAGACCTTAGTCTTGAAAAGACTAAGACTATAAATGAGACATCAAAACAGTGAATCGATGGAGACTACTAGACCAATGAGTCAAATGAGCTGGAACAATTGTTACATGATAAAAGGGCTGTCCCCTTTTCATGTAAGTAAAAAACAAGGAATTAAAAAATGTAAATATGAGATAGGATAGTCAAGGATTCGAACTTGCGAAGCTAGATTTCAAATTGAAAATTCCAATCATAAGTTAAAATAAATACAGAATGTTATTGAAATAAGGAATTGCAATTGTTTAGCTTACATATCTGTATATGGAAAAGGAATGTAATAATAAAATTTGTTTTTGTTAAGGAATTTAATCGTCAATTGAAATTGTAAACATATTTTGTAAAAATGTTATTTGAAAAATAGGTTACTGAACTCGGGGTCATGTCAAGTTTGGCAACGTGACGCATGTCCTCCAACGTGCTTTATGAGCACATGTTTAATCATGCGATGACGTGACGAGTTCTCAATATAGGTAGAGTTTTTAGATGCAGTCTGGGAGTCTGGGAGAAGAGTCGGAGAGAAGCAGAGAGGTTCAGACCGATTCTCCGTTAGAATCAAGACACCCTCTAGAAGTGAGAGGGTTTTAGAAATAACCATGTAAAGAAACTTTGAATTCCTCCAGCGAAATCATGGACCGGTCATGAAATAAAGGACGTCATCATCTTTGTGTATCTGCGTCTTCTGTGTTCATCATTACAACGAGAAAGGTAACGTGTTTATATTATATGCACAACTGTCAAAACGTAAATGTCAAACGCACTATCTCTCGGTCTATCTATCAAAATATTCATAAATCTCCTCTCATTGAATTGGTTCTCTTGTAGTAACATGTACACTGTCTATTAAATATATACAGAACGGTCTCTCTCTTTATATATACCTGTTTAAGTCTCCAATATGCTATCTCTTACAACATGAAGATCTTAAGACATATGAACACTCAACACATGAACACTCCTAAGTCTGTCTCTATCACTCTAAGACTCTCACAAATATGACCAACAACAAATAACATCAGTCCTCTTAAAATAAGAATTACATAACATACGCACATATTTGGTACCCTTCTAAAAATACAACCGAGTACATAACACAATTACCTAAAAAACATTAGGGGACAATTTGTTACATTTGTTTCACCTTTAGTTAGTACTAACCTGGGTGCCCAGCGTTGCCCAGGTGTTTGGAGATGTGTTAAGCAAAAAAAAAAAAAAAAGCGGTAGTAGGCAGGCTTGAACCTGTACCATGAAGGAAGAAAAGAATGTGAAAAAAAAAAAAGAATGTGACGTCTTTGCCGTTGCGTTCAACTTTAAACCGGAAGTGGCAAATCAATCAAAATGAGGAGAGGACTTTTGAAAATATTGGCGAAAACAGCGACCTCTCCCTGTAGAAAAGTGCCAAATTGAGGGTGAAGGAATTAATGTTTTTAGCCAATTTTTCGATATTTGTCGTCTGAAGGGTTGAGCTTCAAAACGATATCAATCTCGTGAAAATCCTCTGTCAAAATTTTTAGGCAGACATACATACATACATACATACATACATAAAAAAAGGCTTCCTTCAGTTGTGACAGACTATGGATACCCACGGTAAGGGTACCTGCATGTGAAATTTTTGTGGCAAGAGTTGCGCAATCTCTAACCCCACCTCTCCTGATTCAACACTGTTGGATACCAGTGGCAAGTGGAGGTTCAGGACGACTGGAAACAATGCCGAGATAAGCGGAAAGCACATACAGCACCTAGAATTCCCAAATGATTACCCATCTGGTACTAGCCAGGCTCAACGTTGCTTAACTTCGGTGATATGACGGTGTGTCAACATGATTATGCCGTACATACATACATACACACATACATACATACATACATACACACACACACACATACATACATTTAAACTGACAGGTGAGATTTATATTATAGATGGCCGGAACACTGGCAATATGCATGAGATATATCAAAGGGATGTAATTCTTTCAATTACATTTCCTGCAGTAATAGCATGTTATTTTTAAAGGAATCACTTCAGACAAAGCATGAAGCCACTCTATGTAAGGAGCGAAACAAAAAGTACCACTCTGTGGTCAACAACAAGCCAAGATAAACGTTATATACATAGATTCTGACCCAGAAAACAGAAAATCTTTCCCCTTTGTCAGAAACATCATCCATGGAATGTGAGGACTAAAGGATAAAATAAGTGAAGCAAGAATTATGAGGTTGTTGAAAGTAAACCAAAGATCCACTTTCTGCTGTCCACACATCAAATAAAGGGTTCCGTTCAAAGTATCATACAGATCCCCCCCCCCCCGAGTTTGACAAGCTGCATCTGAAGACGGTTGGAGGTTACATCAACCGAAATGTTGTGAGAATAACATCCAAGATAAAAACAGGATAATCCAAATAATGGAAAGTTATTAGCTGTAATTTGATTTTATTTTCGATTTCTTGGCTATTAATCATACTGCAAGATTATAGTTTATGGATAATCATGTGCTTAGAAGTCCCCACTCACACCCTACCGGCAGTCATCTATCAGATTTAGCTTTTGATCGAGTTTGCCACCCGCAGTGATAAGTGGACAAGACACCCTCCCCCCCACCGCAACGTTGAAAGCCAGCAGAAAAAAAAAAGAAAGAAAGAAAAAAACCGATTCATTACTTTGCTGTTTATGCCTTGACATTTAAAAGATAACATAGTCTACAATTTACAAATGGTAAGAGGGATGGAACAGCTCAAGTAATGAAGTCAGCGCCACTATTCAATTTGCTGCCGGCTGAGCTGTATATACTCAGTGGACTGCAGATATACAACAATATATATATATATATATATATATATATATATATATATATATATATATATGTGTTATAATGGAATAAATCCAGAGGAAATCCGGGTATGAGAGCTCAATGTGGTAAACAGAGCAATAAGATAAAATAAAAAATATAACACGGAAATTACATAATTGTCGATGCAATAATTTATTTCAACCTTATGGTATTTTCAAGCATCTAAATCAGACAATTACATTTTTGATACTATAATAGTATCAAAAATGTAATTGTCTGATTTAGATGCTTGAAAATACCATAAGGTTGAAATATGGTATTTTCAAGCATCTAAATCAGACAATTACATTTTTGATACTATAATAGTATCAAAAATGTAATTGTCTGATTTAGATGCTTGAAAATACCATAAGGTTGAAATAAATTATTGCATCGACAATTATGTAATTTCCGTGTTATATTTTTTATTTTATATATATATATATATATATATATATATATATATATATATATATATATATTTACACACACAAGTTAGAAAAGCATTTCATCCAAGGCATGAAAATTGTTAAACAAAATGTTTTTACTATAGGCTTTAAAAATAAAGGTACAAGATGCAATTTGAAATTTATTTATCTTCAAAGTGCACTTTTATAAATTTTACAAACTAAGGTATAAAAATTTAATTTAAATTTACTTTAAAAAAAAAATAATTGAAAATTTTATATCTATATCATTAATTACTAGATGAAAGATAATGTTTTTAAATTGCAACAAAATGTACATTACATGAAATAAATCCAAGGTAATTTTTTATTCAATTTAAATTAAATTTTTATACATTACTTTGTAAAATTTATAAAAGTGCACTTTGAAGATAAATAAATTTCAAATTGAATCCTGTACCTTTATTTGTAAAGCCTATAGTAAAAACATTTTGTTTAGCAATTTTCATGCCTTGGATGAAATGCTTTTCTAACTTGTATCTTTTTAAGATTATATTTTAAAACTCTCCTTATCTCTATTTCAGCTTGTATTTCTCCTCACACCACAAATCATTTTTGCAACCCCCTCTTTGTATTATTACAGGTCTGAATATTCTCTCTGTTTCAGTTTGTATTTCTCCTCACACAACTCATTTTTTGCAACTCTCTCTTTGTAATACAGGTCTGAATAATGAGAAAATCTGAATTTTTTTAACAAAAACTTTAAAATAACTTGTTTAGATTAAATTTTTTAAAACTTCTTTCAGAATAGAAAATCTTTAAAATTTAATAAGGAACATATTTCATATAGGTTTCATTAACTTACTTCAGTACATAACGAGAAAAATAGAGATGAAAATTTCAAAAGGACTGTATAACTGATTACGGTCAATAATAGTCCTCTCCAACGAAAGTCTTTGTTATTGTTATTCTATTATTATTATTATAATTATTTAAAACATTGTGTCCTGCTCTTTCGCGCGAGGACTAATATATATATATACTAGCATTTCAGCCCGGCGTTGCCCGGGTGTTTGGAGGTGTATGTTGAGCAAAAAAAAAAAAAAAAGGTCAATTTTTAAAAATTTGACCCCTATCATGACCCCTCAGGATTTATTGTTTTGGGCTCAAATGAAGTTATTAAGTTAGATCCATGTCAAAGGAACCTATATCTAAAATTTCAAGTGTTTAGACCCAAAATTGTCGGAGGAGTTGGTAGAGTTCTCAAAGGTCAAATCGTTGAACTTTGACCCTTTAACAGCCAAATTTATGGCTTAAAACGGATCACAAAGATTTTCCAAAATCTCAGTACCCTGTATATCAAATTTCGAGTCTGTAGACTAAAAATTGACAGAGTTATTGCGTAGAGAAATGTACACAGGCGCACACACAGATACGTTCACTTTATATATATATATATATATATATATATATATATATAATTGGAATGTTGATATATACCTACAAGAAGTGTTATCATAAAGCAGTGTTACATAAGGAAACTAACCACATAATTAATTCCAACTAGAACTAGAAGGCTTATGAGAACGGAATGTTTTATCAATATAGACAAATATATACTATTATGTATCTGTTTGCGTATATATGGTCTGGAATACCTATCTCTATAAGTAAGCATATAAACGTATAAAATATATTTATATTCTAATATTGAGGAAAAGATAAACAACTCAAATGAAATATTGTCAACCATC
The DNA here is from genome assembly GCF_053919585.1 of Euprymna scolopes. NCBI lineage: Eukaryota > Metazoa > Mollusca > Cephalopoda > Sepiida > Sepiolidae > Euprymna > Euprymna scolopes. The sequence continues at coordinate 18,952,107 of NC_136514.1, read as the reverse complement.
GTCGAAATTAAGTTTATATATAAATATGAAAACCTTTGCTTGTGTAATTATTTCGGACACCACGTTAGGCTGGAAAAGATAACTCCCAGTAAATCACTTTCATTTAAATCATATAAACAAGCCTATACATTTATTCACTGACTGTTAATTTGAACATGTGAACGTACATTTTGAAATAAACAAATAAATAAATAAAAACGAGAAAAAATGAATGGATATAAAAAAGTAAGGAATAAAATAAATAGAGCTTATCAATAAAATAGATAGATAAGGACGTCGCCAACAGAAAAAAAACAACCATAAAGATAGGGAAGCTACAATTATGTGGGTATAATATTATTTCAGATCAAAGCAAAAACTTAGGTCAATAAACAACCGCCAACTGAAAATGAAACCAATACCTCCCCACTGTGGCAGCTTGACCACACAGGATCATACTTCCCTCTCTTCCCTCACCCTCCTCCATCCCTACTCCTTTTCCTCACTACACTTCCCTCCAAAACGTCTACTATTCACATTCAAAAACTATACACACACTCCTTTTTTCAGAACGTTAATCACACCCGAATATATTTTATAAAAAATGGATGTAAACTTGATTCTCGTTTCAATAGCAGCTCCTTTTTTTGGTCTGATGAGGTGGTCTCTTTGAATTGAGATTCTACTGAAACACACATATGTGAACCAATAATGTTTGTATAATAAACATACACACACACTAATATATATATATATATATATATATATATATATATAGACGAAAAGGAACAACAGCGCATCAATCTTTATATGTTTCTAAAAGTATGCCGTTTAAAAAAATAATAAAAAAATAATTTCACTCCATTCCATAAACGCTATAGACACTTTTAATGCCAACGTTTTTTTTTTTTTCGTTTTTTTTTTTTGTTTTGTTTTTTTTGCGGAAACAAAAAGCATTCATTACTCATTACAAACACAATAAGTATATTTTCAAATATTGTATTGGTTTTTTATTTTTTCAAATAAATCATCCAGAAATAGTCTTCAAATAAAGACAAAACGTAATTTTGATCTAGTTCTTTTTCATCTCTCCATCACGGTGGAATATATATGCATATAAATGCATAAAAAACAGTTATTTATAATGGTGTATACGTACATATGTAGGTATATGTGTAAATCACTCACGCCCGTTGCTGTTATTTGTGTTTTATCACTAGTTTAGTCATATAAAATCCTTTACTATAAAGACTAATATATACACACACATATATATATATATATATATATATATATATATATATATATATTAGCAAAAGTACCCATCGATGACTGGGTTCAAAAACAGCCTACAGAAAATGGACTCTGATTTATGAAATTTTGATAGGTTATGAAAAGGGAGGGTTGTAAAGAGATAGCTTCGAATTTGGGGGTATCAAAACTAAAGCAAAATATGATGAAAGTAAAAATAAAATAGATAAACCCCATGATTTATTATACCATACCTGTTCACACTGAAACACTTATCACAATATTCTGTGGATCTATATTAAAAAACCTTGTTAAACTTTGTGACATATTTCCATTCTATGGAGGTCAGGCGCGAACGAACACCCCATAATTTTATTATATCATATTTGTCCAAACTGAAACATAATTATCAAAGTATACTTACGCAGATAGATATGAAAAGTCTTTATTAAAGTTTGTGCCTGTTTCCATTCTATGGAGGCCAGGCAAGAACGCAGACCCCACAATTTTATTATACCATCCCTATTTAAGTTAAAACATCAAAAACACTTGTAAAAGTTTTTTTTAATTTTTAAATTTTTTATTTCCATTCTTTGTGGACCAGGCACGAATGCAGACCCCACAGTTTTAATGAACCATCGTTCTGCCATTTCAAACACACCCATTCCTGTGTCTCGATACATCTTCTATCATTATATGTAATCAGTTTTTTAAAATAGTCAACCATATAGGAGCCTATTCGTGACCAGACACACACACACACACAGACATTCAGCTTTATATTATAGATATATATATATATTACAAAGGGGGTCATAACGTATCAAGGCCCCGAAGCCATTCGAGGATAAGGATTAATATGTGTATAATAGGGAAAGTAGCGTAATCATTTGTAGTGGGAATTTAATATAATTAGATTATTTATGACGATGGTTCAATAAGAACTTGTTTACGTTGGACTTAGACACGATAATAATGTAGTCAGCTGAAAAGCAAATCAGTAGAACAGAGTTCCACAGGCAGGCAGTTCTAGGAAAGAAGCTTTGTTCATAGAATGCACGTTTAGGTTTAAGGGCATCACCTATTAGATTACAAAGTTGGTTTTGAACTTTGTCAAGGCAAGATAGATGACTCCAAGCAGTTCCAGCCCAGATGTGGCAACAGTACTCGATCCTAGGACTTACTTGGCTCTTATACAAGTCTGTTCCGTCTGCCTGCTTCCCTCCTGACTACAACTTGGATGCCTTCAAGTCCAACATAAATAAATTCCTGATGAACCGCCCCCCTTAAGTAGATACTTTAAATATCCACACTAACGTACTGTACTTACAATAACCCTTATTCCTGAGTGGCTTCCGGGCCTTGATAAGTGGTGACCACCTTGTAAAAAAACAAAAAAAAAAAAAGGATTGCATTGGCAGTGAGATATCTACTGGAGCGATAGAATGATCCAATCATTTTTCCAGCAACCTTGATTTGATGTACGCGTTTCATTTCAGATCAGCAGTGAAGGTCAGACCAAGAAGCTTGTCTAAACATGGAGCTTCCTCAAGACGAGAGCCATTCATTTCAATTGAGACCAGAGCATTGTTTATGGAAAGATAAGCTTGGTTTTAAATGCATTAAAATTAATCAGCCACCTTTTTTCCAATGGCACCACATGCTCTAGATGAGAGGAGAGAGAATCTGAGAGATCTTGGCCATTTCAGGCTTTTGAAATGTTGCCATAGGTGGTAGTGTTGTCTGCATAAATATCTACGAATAATCTAAGAATGTGATTTGGGATAGCGTTGATGAAGATCAGAAAGAGATTTGAGCCTAGGATGGAACTCTGAGAGACGCCAGTATTAATACTATGAGCTTCTGATATCTGCCCATCAACCACTACTCTTATAAACCTATCAGAGAGAAATGATGTAATTAATAAATTTCCTGCTATTCCGAAACTGAGGATCGTATGTAGTACACCTTTATGTCATACTCTATCAAAACGCTTTGATATGTCAAGGGCAATTGCCATAGAAATGAAGTCCGCATCAAGAGATTCACTAATCCTATACGATATTACTGTTAACACATCAGCTGTAGATCTGGAAGAGCAGAAACCATATTACATGTCACTGAAAAGGTTTTTGGTGAAGTGGTTAACCACTTTGTTTAACACGGATTCTAGTAACTTACTCATGACTAGAGCTGTGACAGCAGCATATTCTTTTCATTGTTTTTACTGCCGAGTATATATCCGTTAATATCATATATGTTTTTCTATAGACTGATGTGGTTCTCGGTTGATTGACTGTGTCTTACTGTGGCGGATATATACTTGAGAGTCAAAAACAAAAAAATGAAAAGAATATTTTATTGTCACAGCCCTACTCATGACGCACAGGAGACGGATTAATCTGTACTGAGAGGGAGATGACCGATCGCCCGAATTTTTAAGTACAAGGCAGCCTGATGAGGTTTTCCAGGGTGAGCAATTTTTGTTGCCCGTGCGCTGGACCCACCTCTCTCACCTAAAAAAATATAAATAAATGAATCAAAACAACTTTTCTTTTAATCAAAATAGCAGGGTGTACGACTGTAAAAAAAAAAAAAAAAAAAAAAAAAGCAGCGGTAGCTGGGCTCGAACATGAAACACGAAAGAGGAAAAGAAAGGGAAAAAGTTACGGGCAAACGCGTTTGCCCACACGGCCACCGGTGCTTATGGCGTCATGACGTTGTAAAATAAGGTTTTTAAGCATAGTTTTAGTTAATTACACGTGCATGACTTGTGAAAACAGCAACGCAAAATGTGACCTCTGCCCACTGCCCAAAAAAACTGATCCAGTTAACTGCCAAAGGATTAATCTTTTATCTAATTTTCACATATTATGCATCCAATGCATTGCTCTTTCAGATGGTACCAGTTTCGACCCGGTCAGATGCGGCTGACAAAAGTTTATAGTAGACATAACAACACACACACACACACACACACACAGGTTAATCGCCCCTATTGAATTAATCATTAATTCAATAGGGGCGAGATAAAATGGAAAATTTATAATTAATGAATCCTGTACAATTAATCATTTATGATAAATGTTACAGTCGCGATATTAAATAACTGGGAAACATGGAAAACAAAACCAAATTGACAGAAATTTGATCTCAATTGAAGAAGACGTTCATTTCAGATTAAAATGATTAAATGCGCTCACATGTGAACTTTGTTATTAAAGTTTAAATTTCCTTTCTAAAATGTCAACTTTAGATTCATGTCTAGATGACCTTCTACGTCAGGAATTTTCTCTATGTGAAAAACGTATTTATAATTTAGGCTTAAAACTTAGAATTGTCTTCGTTCCTTACCAGAGAGAGAGAGAGAGAGAGAGAGAGAGGGGGGGGGGCAAGAATACGCACGAGGTTTGCATTCATTTCCAATCAACATCATGCGTGTTTGCTGGTGTTTTAATATATCGTCTATGTTTTTTTGTTTTCTTTTTACATGGAGTTCACCACTTATCAAGGCCCAATGGCCACTCAAGGATAAGGGTTATAGTGTGTATAGTAATCAAAGGGATAGTGTAGCAATAGTATTGGAGAATTGGTAAGGTGTCATTACTTGGGGGGGGCGGTTCATCAGGAATTTGTTTGTGTTGGACTTGAAGACATCCAGGTTGAAGTCGGGACGGAAACAGGCAAGCGGAACAGAGTTCCACAGGCACGCAGTTCTAAGAAAGAAGCTTTGTTCATGGAATCTACGTTTTGATTTAGGCACAGATAGGAAGTGGGGAAAATTATTGACGGTGGTTTCAGCTAGTCGGGTGTTTTTTGAGCGAGATTGGCGAGGGGGGACCAGAGAATGGAGCTCAGATGAGCACCTGCCATGGAAATATCGATAGAACAATGACAGGCTCGCTACGTCTCTTCTGTGGGAAAGAGGTTGCAGGGTAGAGAAAAGGGCATCCCCCACCAAGCCACGGAGTCTATTTTGTACTCCGTCAAGGCAGGATAGGCTGTTTTTTGCAGCCCCCGCCCAGATGTGGCAGCAGTACTCCATCTTTAGACGTACTTGGCTCTTATATAGATAGAGAATTGCATCATTAGTGAGATATCTTTTGGAGCAGTAGAAGGATCCCACCATTTTTCCAGTGACCTTGGCCACAGACTTGATGTATGTGTTCCATTTAAGATCAGGTGTAAAGGTAAAACCCAGGAGCTTATCAAATCCTGGGGCCTCCCTTAGACGAGAGCCGTCCATTTCAATTGATGCCAGATGGGGATCAGAGCGTTTATGATGTAGAGATAGGAGCTTGGTCTTAGATGCATTAAAGGAATAAAGGAATAAACATAGATAAATTTGATTGCTTAACAAGCAAACCAGATTAGCCGAACCAAACTGGTACAGAATAGTTAACAATATCATATTGACACATTTTGCTAAAAGATAAGAAACTCGTTTTAGATTGGTCCGATCTCCTACATTTTGCACTAACCCGTTTTGTTGAGGGAGAACTTCATTTTCGATTACCTCGTCATGCAGAGAAAAAAGAACCCCCTTTTGTCGAAAGAAGAGCCTCATTTTTGGACTGATCTGTTTTACAGATAGAGAAGGGCCTCATTTTTTTTTTTATAGCCCAACTAGAGTTAAATACCACCACCACGTATTATCGGTTAGTTGGTGTTGGGATGGCACCCCTACAGATTCTGATGATGGACTGTTCTTGATAGCATTTCCGGTAAGCAGGTTCTGCTTTTCAGTCAGAACCAAAGACTCAGAGGGCGAGAGTCGTAACAGTACTTGTCCTTAAGTTGAGCGGAGTTCCCACTCAACTAACATACTTATCTGTATTTCTGTTAATATATTATTCATTTTACTGTTTCTGAGTCTTCTCATATTCCTTCCAATATTTACACAAAAGTTAGTAATTTTTAGAACAATAGTGCAGTGCTACTTCCCAGGTGACAATAACATGGTCGTTTTCAAGTTTGATGTAAACAAGTTCTTCCTGGGCCGTCTTCTTAATTAATGAAACCTTCCCAAAGTTCCACCATTACTGATCATAATGGTATTGTCTCACCAATCACCCGAGTCTCATTAACTTTTATCCTCAAGTGGCCTTTGGGCTTTGATAAGCAGTGACTCTCCCAAGTAAAACATCTCTCCCAAATAGGACACGTATACTCCACAGAGAAATAGCACAGCACCAAGGCATTGCATGCTAGTATGTGAGCTGTGGTTCCCCACTTGGAGTTGATTAGTTTCCATGCGATATTGTTCTAGGAGCTGACTTTCATTTTATTTGTTTTTATATGTACCGTGGAAGAGATGGTGCGTTTCAAGGTTAGTGCGATTCTCAACTTATATTACAGACCATATAGCTAATGAATAGGGAAATTTCAAGTCGCCTTTGACTATGGTCAACCATTTTACCTTTTTTCTCTGCATTTCATATAGTCCGTGAAACATTTTCATTGGTGACCCACTTCTTTGAGAAATGGCTACTTTGACCTCTGGCCTTTCAATGATCCTGAAGGGTCAACCAAATCAAGATTACATAGCCACTGAAAATCCTTATATGATGGGAATACGAAATTTGGTGGAAATCGGCCAGTAATTTCTGAGTCTGCAACAGAAAAGAAAGCAAGCGCTTAGTTTAAGTTTTATAGATATGATTGAAATAGTGAAAATCGGCCAACCAAAACCATTGCGGAAATTATTTTTTGGATCACTCATGTGGAAACCATTTGAGGAATTTCACATATTTTCATATGTGGCAACCCTCCTCCGCAAAATACATTTGGGGACCAATACGTTACATTTGTCCCAACATGGTCGTAACACTGCCACTATTCGTGAGATATATCAAAGGGATACAAGTTCTTCAAAGTTGATGCAGTAGTATTATTTATTTTAGAAAAATCGCCTCAGACAGTACATGAAACAACTTGGTGTAAGGAGCAAAAAAAAAAAAAAAATACTTCAAGTCAACAATAAACGTCTTATAGATATATAGATTTTGGTCCAGAAAACAGTAATTCTTCCCCCGGTTTCAGAAATATTGCTCATAGAATGTGAGAGTTACAAGGCGGCCGCAAGTAAACCGAAGATCACTTTTTACTCTCGTTGCATTAATATTTGTAAATAACGAAACTGTTGCTAAAATTATTTTGAGGAGTCATTCATGAGGAACGGTCAAAAGGTTAACTTTAATTAGGTATTATGTATTGAAGATGGATGCTTCTAGCAGATAAGTTGTGAATTTGCAATGTTTTTTTTTTTTATTAGAAGCAAATGTTAATATTAATTTCATATTTTAATTTGTATTTATTTTTTATTTGATTATGTTTTATTAAATACTAGACTACCCGTGACCCGTTGGGTCAGTATGTAATATTAGCTACGGAATTAATGTATGAGCGTGACACTTGTGACGTAAAGAAAATAGTTTTTTGTGACATAACAGAAACATTTCTATGAAGGTATATTAAAATGAAAAAAGAATATAGATAGATTTCTATGAGTCGTTATGTTTATAATTGTTTATTTTTGAAAAAAAAAAAAAAAAAAAAAAAACTTACAGCCATTGAATTATAAGTGGTTTGCCATACTTATAGGTAAATGTGCATTGAACAGATACCATAATACTTAAAGTTAAATTCAAATTTTGAGATATCTTTTAATTAAAAAAAAAACAATTGCGACGCTGAAAACGTACACAGTAAAACAATACGTTGTAAAATGCTCTTATGGTTGTCAACGGGTTAAAGTAGATTTATTTGTAAGAAAATAGCGTTAAAATAACTTAAACGTAATACGGAAATGAACGATGTAAAAACAAAACAGAAAGTATTAACAATTGTTTATTTGGATAATTTAAACGCGAAAAAAAAAATTAGGACGCTGAAAACATACACAGTGAAACAATATGCTGTCAACGGGTCAAAGTTGATTTAATTGTAAGAAAATTGTGACAGTTAGTTGTAATACAGAATAGTTGCACAACATCCCCACCCTTCCCATGTTAAATAATAATTTCTAAATAATAACGTTAATATTTCAGTGCACAGGTCAAATTCTGCAAAAGTAGCAATTCGTGTTTATTTGTTTACGCTGTTATGGGTTTATGTACGCATGCGCAACCGGAAATCGTAAACCGGATGTTCAGTTACAACACCCGTTACAAGGTTATTTGAGTTTTATAATTATATAGATATAATAGTTTCTGGTCTAAGAATGTACTCCTAGCAATAAGTTGCATACATATATATATATATATATATATATATATATATATATATATATGTTGCAATATTTTGGACCTTTTAATGGGGTAGTTATTTAATTGCCGCCCACATCGGCAATATTTGGCACAAGGCCTGGAAAGTGGGAACCCCGCAGGCTCCCCTAAAGGAGGGGCACTCCTGCAATTTTAAAAATTGCCTGAGTAACCCCGTCGGCATTCCCCGGTCGGGGCGCCTCAGGCAGCAAGCAATAAACTTGCCCCACCAGAAAGCCCGGTGGCAAGGCCTGGGAGGGTTGACCTCCTAGGTATTACCCAGGCGGTGTACCTCAGTCCAACAGGTACTGGGTCGGTTCCCGGCCCCTCACCTGTTGGGCTGAGTGTCAAGTGACGAATCCTTGACTTGTACTACCCTGGCTCCATGCAGCCGAAGCTGCTAGGAGACATCCCATCAGCATGGAACAAATGGGGTAGATATTTATTTGCTGCCCACCTCAGCAAAATGTGGCACAAGGCCGGAAAGTGGGAACCCCGCAGGCTCCCCTAAAGGAGGGGCACTCCTGCAATTTTAAAAATTGCCTGAGTAACCCCGTCGGCATTCCCCGGTCGGGGCGCCTCAGGCAGCAAGCATGGAACAAATGGGGTATGATCCCACACAGTCGGACGATTCTATTTATAAACGATGCTGCTAAGAACTGACGAATCAAATTAATTCACGTTCTGCTACCAACCAATCAGAAACCCGGGAAAAGAACATGTGAAATTGCTCCAGAAAAGGTTTAATATTTATGAAGCAATTCTGGTTTCTGATTGGTTGGTAGCAGAACGTGAATTAATTTGATTCGTCAGTTCTTAGCGACGGGGTTACTCAGGCAATTTTTAAAATTGCAGGAGTGCCCCTCCTTTAGGGGAGCCTGCGGGGTTCCCACTTTCCAGGCCTTGTGCCAAATAATGCTGATGTGGGCAGCATTTAAATAAATACCCCATTAAAAGGTCCAAAATATTGCAACATCCTCCCTATTTTTATAATGCGGAAGTCCCTTGTGTTTGTTCTGCTCAAAAATAAATATATATTTTTATATTTACTTAGACATAACAAAAATTAGAAATCATTTGAATCTTAGAATTTTAGCATTTAAAAAGACGCCATTTTTAATTGTGTTCAAATGTCAAAAAGGAAAATTACAAAGTTTTTTTTTTTTTTTTTTTTTTAAGCAAAAGTATTAGTAGGTTAAAATGTTAATACAAATAAAATGGATACAGTTTAACGTCTTGTCCAGGACCATTTTTTTTTTTTTTAGATTCTGTGTATATTTTTATTAATATCATTTTCGACCGGTGTAGAGCGTTTCTTGCACTCTCCCATTCCAAATTTTAAAAGTATTTTGTCGATGTATCTCGATTGAGTCATCGTAACAAGTCCTTTGCTTTGAGTAAATTCTATCCCCAGAAACCAGGATATTTTGCAAAGATCGGTCATTTTGAATCTTTTACTTAATTTGTTCTTAACATCAGTTAACATTATGTCACAATTTGATGCGATTAAAATATCATCGACCCACAAAACCAAAATCAGTAGTTTATCGTCTTTGTGTTGGGTATATAAACAAAGGTCTACAGCGCATTATTTAAATTGTTGTTTAATTATATATATATATATATATATATATATATATATATATATATATATATATATATATATATATATATATATATATATATATATATATATAAAGGTAATCTGTCATCCATTTTGTGCCTTTTTACCTTAATTAGATGTGTAGTGATGAGGGAACCTATCGATGTTTTCTTCCATAAAAAGCTTATTTGAACTTATATTAATTATAATACTTAATTAGTATTTTATTAATGTATTAATACTGTTTTTTAACCACCGTTCCAAACTACTTTCCTCGTCAAAATTAATACAAAATTGCGAGTCTGCTTCCCATGTGGATACAATAAAATATGATGTTGTTTTGTAACGGGATTTGTATTTTTTTATTTTGTTTTATTTTTATTTTTTTTATTTATTAACTTTAGAATCGAGCAGAACTTTAAGTATGATACCTAATATCTGAATTATATATCTGCATATATCGATGTTGTATATGTTTATATCTGTAATAATATCTACTTATCCGATATGAATATAATTTTTTTTTGTTACACCAATATAGAAAGTACTTAAATCGGTTTATACTATTACCTAAAACTATATTACTAGATACTCCTTATATTCTTTTCTCTTTTGTCGACTCAAAAACTAAATATAAAATCTTGATATCGTTTTGAATCTTACTTGAACATTTTTTCCATTTCTATACTACAAATCTAGTAACAATTTTTAACCAGGTCTTAACCGGTCTTTAAAATTAATAATACTAAAAAAAAATATTTTTAATTTATTTTATTTTATTCTATTTTCATATCCCGTGCTTTCTACTCGCTTGAAACTCTATTTTCCCAGATTTCTGTCACACGTGTCATCTTGTTTAAGTTAGCAATATATGTCTAGATACAATAGAGAAATTGGAAATACGCATATATTTTCTAGCATTCATCACCTTTGGAAAATGAGTTTTGTGTTATCACCTTCTATCCTTCTTTTTAATAAATAGGATCTCCTTGTCGATTAATTTATAATCTGGGAACTGTGACATAGGTACGTACATTAAAGGTATTACGGTATTAATATATATATATATATAACAATAACAATAATAAAAATAATAATGCTTTTAGGACAATCATTCCATTTACTGTTTGTCTGTTTTAATTTGGAGCAAAACATTTTTATTTTTTTTTATTGAACTACATTTGCATCTATTTATCTATTTAAAGAATGATCGCATTAGTAATAAAAATATACATTTATTGCACAAAAGGTAGTTGTCTGTGTGTATGTGTGTGCACAATTAAAAGTAAAAAAAACTACAAAACAAACACCCACAAAGTTAGTACATTTTTTATCAGTGTTGCCTTGAATAAATAATATCTTAAATTTAATCAAGAAAACTGATTGATTGCTCTAGTTGAAGACCCATCACGATACACTAGAAGGCAGCTTCACATGCTTCCCAGCAATGACAGTCCACAACACATTGTAGTCTACATTGCACTGGAGAGAATCTACTGTTGATTTCATAAAATGATTTTTGTATAATGGCTTGAATTAAAGTTTAAAAAGTCAAGTATGATGGTTAAATAGTGCTCTAAACAGAAACATTCACTTCGAATGTGCTTCTGTCAAATTAAAGAACCTACTGCTAATTTTATATGCCTGGCCTTTCCGCTTGTGCGGTAATACAAATCCTCAAATGCACTTGTGATATTAGGCTGTATAAGATGTTAACTTTGGTCAATTTAGAGCAAAAATAATTGTGTGTGTCAAGGGTGTGAGTTCCATATAGAAACGTTGATTTAATTTGAATAACATCAAATATAAATTAAGTGCGCTTGAAAGCCAAATCACAACGTAATATTAGGAAAATAAACAAATATTTTACTTGTTTGAAATTTATAACATAAATACATTTTGGAGCTAAACTCCATCCTCGGTATGTTGTTTTCTTTCTTTTTTTTTTCTTTTCTTCTTCCTTGCAATGTTGTAAAGTTGGAGAAAGAAAAGTTTGTAAAGAGCCGCGTGTTGTATCTCAGCGGTTGTATTTTGAAATGTTGGAACTGTGTGTAGGCAACGCGAGAATAACGTCAAGGGTGTGAGTTCCACATAGAAACGTTGATTTAATTTGAATAAAATCAAATACGCATCAAGTGCGCTTGAAAGCCAAATCACAACGTAATATAAGGAAAATAAACGGGTTTGCATTACTACTGTACACATAGATTCGAAAAAGTTGTCAAAAAACAAATATATAACAAATAAATGTTATCAAAGGCAAGATAAGTTACTTTTCTACCAAACTGGATATAATTTTCGTGTTTTTATTCAATTTAACATGTTTATTCAGCTCGAAAAACATACAGTATTTACCGATGTATTGGAAAATTCAAAATGGCGGCCGACTCTCTCTTTAACACGGTAAGTTCGGGAAAAGGTGTTATAAATAATAAACTAGACAAAATACTGTTAGAAATTCGCTCAATATATGTTACCGTGACATAACTTGACATATATTCGGTGGTTTTTTTTAATAGCATTTTGTCTAGTTTATTATTTATAACACCTTTTCCCAAACTTACCGTGTTAAAGAGAGAGTCGGGCGCCATTTTGAATTTTCCAATACATCGGTAAACACTGCATGTTTTTCGAGCTGAATAAACGTGTTACATTGAATAAAAAACACAAAAAAATATATCAAGTTTGGTAGAAAAGTAACTTATCTTGCCTTTGTTATATATTAGTTTTTTGACAACTTTTTTGAATCTATGTGTACAGTAATACAAACCTAAATAAACAAATATTTTACTTGTTTAAAATATTTATTTTCCTAATATTACGTTGTGATTTGGCTTTCAAGCGCACTTAATTCGCATTTTATTTATTTTTTTTTGTGTGTGTGTGTGTGTTTTTTTTTATTGAACTATATTTGCATCTATTTACTTATTTAAACAATGAACGTTTTATATTATTTAATTATTGGAATGTTTTTGAGTAATTTTTACATTTTATTTATTTATTTGCAAACTATTATCCTCATCTTCATATTTGTTGTTGTTGTTGTTTCAAGACGTTTCGTCCAACTGTTCTTCTAGCCTTCGTCAGGTTGTTAAGCATGACAGGATAGGAATGCTGAAACCTCAACTGTATCTTCAGTAATTACTGCCTTCCATAGTTGGCTGACGAAGGCCAGAGGAATGGTTAGCTGAAACGTCGTTAAGCAACAACTATAAAGATGAGGATAACAGTCCACAAATAAATAAATAAAATATACAAATTAATCATCTGAAAAAGAATTCCAGTAATTAAATAATATATACTATTCGGTACGGACACGATAATGAAAGATCAGATAAAAAAAACTTGGATTTATGAGACCAAAAAATGTGACCTTAATCGCCCTTCAGGACCTGTGGCACAGTAGACAGACGTTGAGTCCCTACAGTTCTAGGTGAGCATTGAAGATGAAGGTAGCGGTTCAATCCTACCCAAATCTGACCAGAGGATTAGTTGGTCAAAAACGTGGTGAGACAACAACTATGGAAGGCAGTAATTACTGAAGATACAGTTGAAGATTCCGCATTCCTATCCTGTCGCGGTTAACAACCTGACGAAGGCCAGAGGAATAGTGGCTGAAACGTCATGAAACAACAATGATAAAAGATGGGGTTAATAGTAAATAAATAAAATGAACATCTATTGGATATGTTGTGGTGGCACCCACTCATTTACATATGTGGATAATATTACACATAAATAGCAAGACTCGGTTAGTCTGAGTGTGTGTTAACCAGAAGCCACCAAAGGCCGAGCCGAGAGCAGATATGTTCTCCAGCCAAGACTCTCTTACTTGACAACCATTATGTAAATATACTGTGAATATACTTTTCCTAATGCACTTTTATTGATCTACTTTTGTTTGTTGAGTCTTCATTTGTATTGCCTTATACGTTATTTGGTTCAACCTGCAAAGTAACAGTTGGCGACGAAGATGAACGTCAAACATAACAGTATAAAAGGTAGTTGTCTGTGTGTATGTGTGTTAGTGTGCCCAACCAAAAAAAAAAAAAAAAAAAAAAAACATACAAAACAGGGTGGGCCAAAATAAGGGTCCTATTTTTAAAAATTCATAAATTCATGTAAGTTTTAAGAAGTGTTTTTCGGCCAAAATTTGTTTTGTTTATTTCAAAAAAATCTCGGAAGGGTCAGTCTACACACACATAAAGTTTGGTGAGTTTAACTTTTATTTTGTGGAAGTTATTCAAATTTAAAGATAGGACCCTTATTTTGGCCCACCCTGTATTTAGTAAAAAAAAAAAAAAAATCTTCATTCTTCGGGGTTCAACCGGTTAGGTTTCGTTTTTTTTTTTTTAGCAATTTTCAATGTCATTATGTAGTAATTTGAAAAGAAAATGCCAACTCATTCCTCGAGAAATCGATTATATAAAAAGAGTTGTACCTGTGTATATGTATATGTCCAGCTAGAGAGGGTTGGGTTGGGCAGAAGTGATAGAGGGTATTTATTGGGGAGATAAAAATCGAGAGAAGCATAGAGAGGTAGCGATAGCGGTTTAAAAAGAAATAGATTCTTTTCTGTCCTGGATAACGCCGGGTAACCCTGTTAGTTTTTAATAAATGTTAATATTGATGTAAAATTTCGATTTTTCAAACAATTCAGCGAAAGATTAATAATTTAGTATTAACACTTTTCGTTCGACCTTACTTCTCGAATTTCCACTTTTGCGTGACATTCAGCAATTTTATACACTATATAATACAGAGGCGTTGCCGGCATATCTGTTAATAGATATCTGTGTATTGGCATGACGTTCTAGACTACTGGACGCACGTTTGACCCGTTGGGTCACAATCAGTATTATTATTCTACTTTGATTTCAAACCAAAATTTAGAAACTGGTATCGGTTCAGGCATTCGCTTGTATAACTAAAAATAATTCTTGTTATTTGGTTTTATGTCAAATCAACTATCGTTGTTTCTTTTTAATGCAAACAGAAAATTAAGAAACAACGAGAGAAGAAGAAAAAAAGGAAAAAGTCAGGAAAGAAAAAAAGACAAAAAAGGCAAGGAAAGAAAAGGAAAATAACAGTCAATGAAAAAGAAAGTAAAGTAAAAGAGGAAACACATCTGAGAAAAAATAAAGAAAATGAAGGGAAAGAAAAGTAAAAACGCAAGGAAAGAAAAAAGTAAGGAAAGAAAAAAGTAAGGAAAGAAAAAAGTAAAGAAAGAAAAAAGGAAATAAAAACAATAAGGAAATAAAAACAATAAGGAAAAAACAGTAAATAAAGAAAAAAGTAAGGAAAAAAAAAAGTAAGGAAAGAAAAAAGTAAGGAAAGAAAAAGTAAAGAAAGAAAAAAGTAAAGAAAGAAAAAAGTAAGGAAATAAAAAATAAGGAAAGAAACCAAGTGAGAAAGCTCCTTTGATGCCTCAGTTGTAAAAGTCCGGAACGCGACTTTGTCACTCACATTTCTGTTGCCACTCTGAAATCGACAAACCCATCTAACTGTACTGGCATCAACTGTATCGGCTTCATAAACGTTCAACATGCGCCAATGAATGTTGATCATTCAATTTTTTTTTCTGCATGGAGGAATTCGACGACGCATCTCTGCTTCTGACGCAAGTCCATGACAGGGGTTATTTTCTTAGAATCTCACACCGTTAATATCCACAACAGAGAGATGAAACATTCAGGTCATGAAAGCATGATTTCAGTGATCATAAGAATGCAATTGGCTACCCTCACGGCGGAAAAAAAATAGGAGGCATTACTTTTGGAACGTTCCTCATAGATTAATTTTGAAAGACATTTTTGCTACATTATCCTTATGTAAAACTATCATGGAAACCTCACGTTGCCCGGGATTGCATGAGGATCAATGAATGTTGCACACATCTAATACTTTTATTGTTATCGAAATTGGTGAAATCGCCCATTTTACAATCAAATTGACTGCCAGATCTAGTCCTCAGTACATTGTATCTACATTGCACTGTAGTGAACCTACTGTTGATTTTATCAATTATCTATAATATAGATCTTACCTGTATGTATGTATGTATGTCTGGATTATCATGAGATCGGTATCGTTTTGAAGCGTGACCTTTCAGACGACAAATATCGAAAAATTACCCAAAAACATTAATTCCTTCACCCTCAACTGGGCACTTTTCTACAAGAAAGGGTCGTTCTTTTCGTTTGTATTTTCGAAAGTCATCCCCTCTTTTCAATTGACTAGCCTTAATTCAAACATTCGCCACTTCCGGTTTGGTGATGGGCACAACGGCAAGGACGTCACGTCTTTTTTGTTTTTTTTTTTAGATTCTTTTCCTCCTCCACAGTACAGTATTTTTGTTTTGCTCAGCACACTCCTTTAAACACCCGGGCAACGCCAGGCACCCAGGCTAGTCTATAATATAAATATCACCTGTCTGTTTAAATGTATGTATGCATGTATGTATGTTTGTATGTCTGCCTAAAACTTTCAACAGAGGCGACGGATTTTCACGTAATCGGTATCGTTTTGAAGCGCGACCCTTCGGACAACAAATATCAAAAAAATTGGCTAAAAACATTAATGCTTCACCTTCAACTGGGCAGTTTTCTACAGGGAGGGGTCGCTTTTTTCGACGATATTTTTTTAAAGTCATCCCCTCTTTTCGATTGACTAGCCTCAATTTAAACCTACGTCACTTCCGGTTTGGCGATGGGCGCAACAGCAAAGACATCACGTTTTATTTTTCATGTTCTTTTCCTCCTTTGCGGTATAGGTTTGAGCCTGCCTGTCTACTACCACTGTTTTTTTTTCTATTCAACACACACCTCCAAACACCTGAGCAACACCGGGCACACAGGCTAGTTTTTATATAATATTTTGAATTAAAGTTGAAAATGCAAAAGTCAAGTATCATGGTTCGATTGTGCTCTAAACAGAAACATTCATTTCAAACGTGCCCCTGTCTTATCAAAGGTCCTACTATTGATTTTATATGCCAGGCCCTTCTGCTTATGCGGTAATAAAACTTCTAAAATGCTCTTGTGATGTTAGGCTGTCTGAGGGTGTTAACTTTAGTCAAAATCCGACTGTTCCTTCTTTTTAATGTTATGTACCTTTTAGGCTGAGATCATAGCGTAGTATCTGTGTTAACCGTGGCAAGCAAAGCCAAGGGTCAAAACATTATTATTATTATTATTATTATTATTATTAATTGATTGATTTGAGCGACAGATGATCGCTGGATCAGTTATTATAATTAGAAAAATAAACAATTAAATTGGGGAAGAGATGATTGATGTGTGAATCGCAACAGGAATGCTAAAATAGAAAATAGATGTAAACATTATTTTGGGGTTTGGATAAACAAATAATAAGATGGGGACATTAGGTCGGTCTGAGACACATAATGAGGTGACGTAAAGAAACACGTGATGTAGTTAGTTTTGGAGAGATTCAGAGAGTTGAGGTTTGACCATCAAAGCGGACAGCTGATCTAGACCGGGGTGGACAGACAGCTAGGGAGCGGGCTGTAAGAATAGAACATGTAGACGAACTGCAGATCCTGTGAAAACCATTTGAGACAACTGAAATAAATTTATATTATAAAAATATAAAGAGTTGTTTTGTGGTTTCACAAGTAAGAACAGATGTCTCAAGTGGATGGTGCTGATCGTTTCATCATTCGTCATGGAGCAGCAGAAAGATAGAAGAACTCTTCAAGAAAAAATGTATGAAACATATATTATTATTCTTACATATGAACTGTAAAATATTCCCGTGCGATAAGTCTGACACAACATTACTCAGATTACACGTCAATATCATATTCTCCTGGCTAAGCAACATACATACGATTTATACGTTTATTATCTGCCCGTTAAAAGAACAATATCTCGCATCCACTAGATAACACATGGCACGTTTTAATATCTCTCTCTGTTAATATAATCTCCTATAATATACAACACTTTAATCAGATTTTTTCGATTATCGATTTTCGCTACTTGATCAGATGCATTCTGATACAAAACCTACGTAAGAACACTGCCAGGTACATGAAGTAGATTTGTGTGAAATTTCCAAAAAATTGTCCCAGCCGTTTAGAAGTTCATAAGGAATGAACTCGCACTGACTACTAACACTTTCTTTTTTTGCTCAACACACCCCCCAAAAACCCGAGCAACGCCGGACACCCAGGCTGGTTAAAATATATAGGAAAGGCTTTAGGGAAACAACCGTTGATTAATTCAGTTTAAGTATAATAATAGACAGAGTTCCGAGATTCTGATACAAAAAATGTGGATTTTTTATTACAATCCAGAGAGATACGAAAAAGTTGTAAAAAACAAAAAAAAAACAAAAAAAAACATGTTATACCGGCCTTCCTTGATCAGAGGAATTTACACCGATTAGCACTACAAATAGCGCTAGTAATTCCAACACCGGTAAAAGAGATGCGACTGCACTTCAACTCCTAGCCGAGTGCCCAGCTTTCCTATCTTTGTACATTATTGTTAATACACTTGTTCCTTAACCGAACTTCGACTTGATTGCTCTTATTTTCACTGTTGTTCCACGACACAACAGATTGGCGACAAGGAATCGAAACGACCATCACTGTAGAGAATCACCAAGTGATTGAAATAAAGATTCGTAAAATCTTTACGGCAGAACACCTTCGTCGTTTCAACAGATATTTGGATACGCAAGGATTAACAGTGAATTAATTACTACAATAGTAATTTGGCGACGAGAAAAAACTTGACACCAAAATCTACAGCAAAAAACGCGAATGTTGTCAATTTTTTAATAATTGAACACAGTTACCTAGAAAGGGAAAAGGGGTTCATTTTTTTCTTCACCAGAAGCCATTTTTCCTACGGTAAGAATTTTCTTCTGCAAAGTTAAATGTCCAAAACCAATTAGCAAATACCGTGTAAGCTTATTGTTATTTCGATAACATCTGGGATTTGAAGAGAGAGAGAGAAAAAAAAAAAAAAAAAAAACACTCTTGACTTTGTCAAAAGAAAAAGAGACAGGCCGTGAAAAATAATTATTCGCGTACGTCATTTGTGCTTAGTAAACACGTAAAGAATCAAGTTATTTTTTGCAAAAGCCAAAGAGGGTAAAAAAAACAAAACAAAAAAACTAAAGTTTCCCATACGAATTCGTAAATATTCAAAAACAAATATATAACAAATAAATGTTATCAAAGGTAAGATAAGTTACTTTTCTACCTAACTGGATAAGTTTTTAGTGTTTTTATTTAATGTAAAATGTTTATTTGATTCGAAAAACAAGTAGCTTTCACAATGTCTCTTTAAATCTTTGAAGTCTCGATAATCACATCAAAATAAGAAATAAAACAAAATGGCGGTGGAAGCCCATCCAATAAATGTCACGGTAACATTTATTGCGTGGGTTTCTATCACCATTTTGTTTTATTTCCTTTTTGAAGAGATCACGCCCATTTTTTTCTCGTTTGTCGGTAGCGCTCAATATTAATTGTTTTTCAAACCGATTAAGCATTTTACATCAAGTAAAAACACTAAAACCTTATTCAGTTAGGAAGAAAAGTAACTTATCTTGCCTTTGATAACATTTATTTGTTATATATTTATTTTTTGACAACTTCTTTGTACCTCTGTGTATTGTAGAACAAACCCCGAAATGTGTGACGTTCAGTTAATTAAAATGGAATCCTTTCTCCAAGAGATTAAAAAAAAAAAATTTTAATTGCATTTTCACACTACTTTGATGTAGGGGTCTACTATCTGGGACATAATTTGCAGAGATATTATATAGGGAGTTGAGCAGCAAGATGTCTGTTTACATTACACATGAACTTCTGCATGTCACTACAGTTAGGTATGCAGGAATCCGGAAGGGAATTCCAAAGTCTAGCAGTTCTGGGCAATAAACTATTCGAATAGAAGGCTTTCTGGTATCTGGGGATCTCTGCTGAGTAGGGGGGTAGGATTTAGCTGCTTGTTGGGTTTGTCAGAAGCATTTACGTAAAGAAGGTACAATGTCTTGAAGTTCGTCTAAGCACCTACCATTAAAATACTAGTAAAACAGGCAGAGGGATGCAACATTTTGTCGATGGGACAGGGGTTGGAGCCTAGCTGACAGTGCAGAATAGCGACTCTTTTTTGTCTAAGAGTGAGAGACTAGTAGCAGATGCACCAGCCCAAATGTGGCAATAATACTCCATACATGGGCGAATGGTGACCTTGTAGATGTACAGGTAATCTCAGGTATAACTTTCTAGCAGGGTAGAGAGAGCCCAGCTTTTTTGCAGCAGCCTTGGCAATGTTCTAACTGTATCTGTTCCAATTCATGTTCCCTGTGAACGTTCAGTCGAAGAGTTTGAATGAAGTACTTTCAGGTAATGTGTCATTAGCCATGGCTATCAGTGGTTGAGAAAATTTCTTGAAATTATTAAAGGAAAGAAGCTTAGTTTTGGCCGCAACGAATGTTACCATCCATTTTTATTCCCATTCCACTACAGACTGGAGGTCTTCCTCTAGGGTTTCCGCCATTGCCTTGGATATTTGTTCATTCGTTTTCCCCTCGTATCTGTGATAGAGTGTGGTGTCGTCAGCAAATATACCCATCTCGGAGACAATTTTATCAGGGAGTTCATTTATCAGAAATAACAAAAGTCCAAGGATCAACCCCTGAGGAACAACCGCATTTATACCAAGTTGTTTTGAAGTATGGCCATCGAGGACAACCTGGATTCTTTCTCTTATTTAAGAAGGATTTAATTATGTGAAGTTTTACTAAATGTGTCTGACAAATTAAGGCACGACAAGTGTATGAAAAGGCACGACAACTGCTCCTGCTGATTCTCTATTCGTGTTATATTTAGGTACGTTATTCGAGAAACCCGGGATTCTTATGTTAAGAGCAACAAGAAGCAATTGATTTTAATTTAGAGAGACTGGCATGCTGTTTTTTTTGGGGGGGGGTCACTAAAAATCTTTGTAAAAAATTAAAAAATAAGAACTTGTTAATTTATTTACGAACTGACAGAATTACATAATTCATTTTTCATTACGTTTCTAAATTTTTTACATCAGGATTCGTTATTCGTACCATTTTGATTCATCGGACTACTGTTCTCATCTGGAGTGTTATTTTTCACAACGTTTCGGTCGATTTAACCTCCGACCTTCTTTAGGTGTATCTTGTTGAACTCGGGAACATTTCTGTTGAACTCGGGAATTTGGATAGAATTTCGAGCAGAACCCCTCATTTACTTCACGAGAGTAGTATGCTCTTGTTCGGTCCTAAGTAATTCGCAATTGTATTTTTCGGCCCCCACAATGAGAATCGAACCTTTAATCTTCAGGAGAATATCACTACCATACAATTGATTTTTCCAAGTACTCTAACCACTGCGCCACAGGTCCTTGCAGACAGTTCTAGTACGAATTTTAAGAGCCTTATACCTATTTTATTTCTAGTTGTAAATATCACTATTTATTACTAATTATTATATATATATATATATATATATATATATATATATATATATATTGTTTAATTATTACTGTATGTATTATCTATTACTTATAATTAACGGTTTCCATATCGTGTTAAATTTTATACTTGGTCTACTTAGTACCTATTTACAATGTCTCCCCACGGAACAAAGTTAGACACCAGGGTCGTTTTTTAACGTGGAGAAAAGGTACAAAAAATAAAAATTGTCTCAGTCGTGAAGGATTTCTCCTCCACTGAAAGAGAACGAGAAATGGAAGTGCCGCATCTGAAGAACAGATACTACACTTTGATCTTGGCCAAAAGGCCAAGCTCAACATATGTGCAGCTACATAGTCTTTGAATTATTTTTCATTGTCATTTTTTAGCGGACTCCTGGTGTAGTGGATAAAGTAGTTGGTAAAATTCAGTTGCCAATTACACTCTTCTAGCGGTTGAAGGTTCAATCCTCAATGTGAGCGACACTCAAAATACAATTGCAAATTACTTAGAACCTGGCTAACGGAACGAGAGCACGCTACTCCAATGGATTAAATAAAAGGTTCCATTTGAAATTCCGTGCAGATTCCCAAGTTACACGTGAAAAGACTCCCGCGTTTGACAAGATACACTTGAAGAAGGTCGGAGGTTACATCGATGGAAATGTGAAAATAACACAAAAAATGAGAACACTCGTCTGTAGAATGTAAATACTAACATCTTGATATTTCGGTTTTAAATTAAGTTGATATTTCGTAAAAGAGAAAGAATAAATTATGACGTTTAAGGCAAAGAAATTTAAAACAAACAAAAACCTATAATTCCTCTCTGTGTGTGTGTGGGGAGAGAGAGAGAGAGAGAGAGAGAGAGAGAGAGAGAGAGAGAGAGAGAGAGAGAGAGAACGTCTTATTTTTCATTTCTTCCGCCGTCTGTCGGGTGTCGTTTTGCTCTATTTAATAATACATTACGAATTACGAATAATCAGCAAAGAAAATAGTATTGATGTTATTTCACGTCATTATTTTATATTAATTTTGATTATCTGTTCTTTACCGCAACCGTCTTCGTGCGGGGAGGGAGGGGGCGATGGATTAAAAATGTCCTCACGCTGGAAGACGCCATTAATGGAAAAGTAAACGATTTGATTTATAAAAAAGTAGAAAATTAACATTCGGTTTAGTTTCGGCAGAACTCGTAACTCTTGCTTCCATTATTTTGCCCTTCAGTCTTCACATTCCATAAGCGATGTTTCTGACAAATGGAAAAAAATTGTTGCTTTCTGTGTTGGGATCTGTCCATCTAACACAAACGTTGGTTAGTTTTCGACTTTGAAATACTATGGCTTTTTTTTCTTTCTTTCTTTGTAAATCCTTACATCAAGTGGCTTCCATAATATGCAAACATACATACATACATTTATATATTGGTAACTAAAAACTTTCGGCCCAAACCGATTAAAAAGCTTTCCCTATCTCTGAATACCCTTTATGTAAAATTTCAAATGTTTAGACCAGAAATTGTCTGAGTAATTTAGTAGAGACCGCAGAGGTCAATTCTTTTAAAACTTTGACCCCTATTATGACCCCTTAAAATTTATTGTTTTGGGCTTAAATCAAGTTATTAAGTAAGATCCATGTCCAAGGAACCTATATCTAAAATTTCAAGTGTTTAGACCGAAAATTGGCGGAGGAGTTTGGTAGAGTTGTTAAAGGTCAAATCGTTTAACTTTGACCTCTTAACGGCCGAATTTCTTGCCGAAAACGAATTACAAAGATTTTCCCAAACCTTACTACCCTGTATATCAAATTTCGAGTCTGTAGACTGAAAATTGACAAAGTTATTGTCTAGGGAAATGTACACAGACAGACACTTTCACAGATTATATATATATATATATATATATATATATGATAGATAAATGACTTTGTCCATGCGCAGAACTACCAAAGTACTCCATTTCTAGTCCACAGACTTGAAACTTGATATATAGGGGATTCAGACCTGGTGAACAAATTTGATTTTCTTTTTTAGCTGGTAAAAATAACTGCTAAGGGGCCAAATTGAAAAAAAAATTGGATTTGACGGGCCTAAGTCGATTAAATGTGTATCTTCTATACATACGCAAATATACATTTATACGTTTAACTACATTGATTTTAAAAGTTTAGATATGCATATGGACTTAGTTCAGATGGTAATAAATAATACTGGAGAGCTATATGTTTTTGTTTTGATTCTAGCTGATGACACCCACGCCATTATTTTTGAACTTTTGAAATTACAACTAGATATTGAGTACTGAAGAGAAGATAGACAACACACCTGGATAGTAAGTGATTATACAGGGTGTTCCAAAAGTTTTAGGCACATTTCAAGTCCTTATATTTGTTTAACTATGAATGGTAGTAAGATGAAAGTGGTGCCATTTTAAAGCTAAATGCATTAATTTTTTTGTGAGACTATTGATTTTTAAAATTCTTTTTCTGATCCAGTAATGGCGTTCACTCAACCAGAAAAGGCGTTTTGTGTGCTTGAATTTGCAAAAACTGGATCATAAACACTTGTTCAACATGCATTTCCCAAAAAAATATCTCACACTTTGCGATTTATTTTTGTGGGTATTTGTGAAAGGACTGGTCTATGTGCCTCCCATCCCAAGAGACGTGGATGAGCTGAAGGCCCGAATAACAGAAGTTGTTTCAACCATTGACACATGCTGGGACGTGCTTGGCAAGATTTGGACTCTCGGCTTGACGTGTGTCGTGTGACCAATGATACATACATTGGACATGTTTGAATATTAATAAGGAAAATTTGAGATTACAAGCTTTCTGAATATACCAGATGCGTTTTTATATTCTTAACATTTCTCAAGATATTCAATGTTAAGATATGCCCAACACTTTTGGAACACCCTGTATATAACAGGGCTCTACATTGCGAGTGAAACGGTCGCATTTGCGAGTGATTTTTCAAAGTGGCGACTAGAAATGATGAAACGGTTATCTTTTTGCGAGTTTATTTCTTTCACCGACACTCTTGCAAAGCTTACAATTGAGTGAAAAATATCTTTACAACTTTTTATTTTTAAAAACGAGCAAAGTCAAATCATTTAAACTATAAAAACAATATACTTTTTTTTTTAACAAAGGCTGTTTAAAAAATACCTGAGGAAATTCGAATGTTTATACTTTCAAGTATCAACATAAAATTCAGTGTATATTTAGAATTACATTCATTAAAAAAATACAAAAAAATCTTTATGATGTACATACTCATCATAGAACAAAGATGTCATATTTCAAAAATCACGTTGGTTTGGCTAGTAACTTTTCTATTTGGCTAGTAAACGAAAATATTTAGTTGTCGAAGGTCAACTAAAAATAAATTTGTCCGTAGAGCTCTGATAAGATATATTTTTTAAAGGCGGCGAACTTTAAATTAATATAAATTGCAGAAAAATATTTTTTATTATACAAATATGTTGTTAATTCCAAAGATTATTTTTTGGCATTAATAATTTAAATAAAATTTTTGCTACATGACCCCACGGCTAGTGTGTATATGGTGTAATCTAAAAGTCCAATTTTCACAAACTCTGCGCATCCAATTAGGCTGTATTTCAGCAATAACAAGTCAAATGTTGTCTTCCAAATGGTCTATTGTGTCTGGTTTATCAGCGTAGACATGAGATATTACATATCCCCAAAGAAAATAATCTAATGAGGCTAAATCGCATGAACAAGGTGTCCAATTGACAGGCTCATTTCGTGAAATTATTCATACGTCAAATGTTTCTCTCAGTAAATTGATTGTATCATTTGCAATTAGCAAAAGCCGCTCAGATGTCAGTTTGTTGATGAATTGCCAAATTAAGCTAAACTCAGAATAATCGATAGTTGCCAAATCTACAATTAAAGAAAATAGCCGTCAAGTTAAAGTTTGCCGAGTCTAAAAAAAAACACCTTATATATAATGTATTAACACAGCTTTGCCTGGGGTCCATTACATACAAATTTGTAAATATTTCTATATTCTTTAACCATATCTTTTTTGCTCTCAATACACTTTGGCAGTGATAAAAGTTGGCTGTGCATGGGCGTCTGGAACGTACATACAAAGTTTATTCCAAAAGTCAAATTCCTATTTTTTTTTTTTAACTCAAAAAGTTGAAGAAATACAAAAACAGGAGTAGTGCCATTAAAATAGCGACCTTTTGTGCTCTAGAATTTATCTTTCTACATTGCCACCACCATGCACTTTTGCCAGGAATTCAATGACATCTGTTTCTGACACACGTCTATGACAGAGGTTGCTTCCTTGGATTCTTACACAGTCAATATCTGCAACAAAGAGATGAAACTTCCAGGTCGTAAATGCATAAGTTTAGTCATCATAACAAAGCAATTTGTAATTGCCTCTGAACTATTCGAGTGGAATAAAAAAAATAGGAGGCATTACTTTTCCAGTGCCCATCGTAAGTTATGATAAAAATGTACAGATTCTAATTTAATAAGAATGAAGCAAGAATTAATCAAAATGAATGAATGGATCAGGAATCCATCAGTGAATGAATAACAAACATTTGCTTTCGTTTATACACAAAAGAATGAGAAAACGTATCTGTTAGTAAACTTTTAATTAATAAAAACTATTCCCCTGCACTTATTTTTCTTTTAAGGTGACTATTTAAAACGTTTTATGTATTTGAAAACAGCTCGTTCGGATTTTTTTTTTTTAATCAGTTTCATTTTTCATTTTGTTATACTTCTCTAGTTTCCTTTTAAGAATACCTTTTTCCTGAAAGTCTAATTTAGAAAAATAATTTTAGTAGCAATTACTTTCTTACAAAAAGTGTTTATATATAACTTTCCTTCTAAGTAACTATTTAAAATATTCTACATATTTGAAAACTGCTAGTTCAGATTAAGTATTTTTTAAAAATAAGTTTTAGCAAAATATGTTAGTTTATTACAATTACTATGGTACAACAATAACAAATAAAAGTTAGCTAATTAGAATCAAAGTTTGATTTATCAACTTAAATGCTATTTATATACAACTTTGAAAATCTGAAAAAACATTTTATATATAAGACGAATAAAACCTGTAGCAAAAAAGCAAAAGTTAGATCTTTAAAAAATATTAATTGCAATATAAGACCTGGTAAAAAAAAAAACAAACAAACTAATGCTGAACTCTGAAAATTCATTTTAATGTAGTAGAATTTGTTTTTATTTTAAACTAGCATTCCAGCCCAGCGTTGCCCGGGTGTTTGGATGTGTCTGTTGAGCAAAAAAAAAAAAAAAAAAAAGTGGTAGTAGGAAGGCAGGCTCGAACCCATACTACAAAGAAAGAAAAGAATGGGGAAAAAACCTGACGTCTATGCTGTTAAGACCACCGCCAAACCGGAAGTGGCATTTTTTTAATTAAGGCTAGACAATCAAAAGGAGAGGATGACTTTAAAAAATATCAGCGAAAAAAACGCCCCCCCCCCCTGTAGAAAAATTCCCAGTTGAAGATATTAATGTTTTTAGCCAAATTTTCGATATTTGTCGTCTGAACGGTCGGACTTCAAAACGATACTGATCTTGGTAAAATCCGTCACATCTGTCAAAAGTTTAAGGCAGACATGCAAACATACATACATAATACATTTATATATTGATAACTAAAAATTTTCGACCCAAACCGATTAAAAAGCTTGCCCTATCTCTGAATACCCTTTATGTCAAATTTCAAATGTTTAGACCAGAAATTTTATGAGTAATCTGGTAGAGACCGCAAAGGTCAATTTTTTTAAACTTTGACCTCTATTATGACCCCTTAACATTTATTGTTTTTGGCTTGAATCAAGTTATTAAGTTAGATCCATGTCCAAGGAACCTATATCTAAAATTTCAAGTGTTTAGACCCCCAATTATCGGAGGAGTTTGATAGAGTTCTCCAAGGTCAACTCGTTTAACTTTGACCACATAACAGTGAAATTTCTGGCTGAAAACCAATCACATAGATTTTCCCAAATCTCAGTACCCTGTATATCAAATTTCTAGTCTGTAGACTTAAAATTGAGAAAGTTATTGCGTAGGGAAATGTACACACACACACACATACACACAGATATGTTCACTTTTATAGATATACTAGCATGGGTGCCCCGCGTTGCTCGGGTGTTTGGAGGTGTATGCTGAGCAAAAAAAAAAAGAAAAGGTCAATTTTTTTTAACTTTGACCCCTATTATGACCCTTTAAATTTATTGTTTGGGGCTCAAATCAAATTATTAAGTTAGATGTATGTCCACGGAACCTATATCTAAAATTTCAAGTGTTTAGACTCCAAATTGTCGGAGGAGTTTGGTAGAGTTCTCAAAGGCCGAACACCGATCACATAGATTTTCCCAAATCTCAGTACCCTGTATATCAAATTTCGAGTCTGTAGACTAAAAATTGAGAGAGTTATTGCGAAGGAAAATGTACACAGACACACAGACAAAAACACAGACAGACACGTTCACTATTATAGATATATAGATTGCAAAATGAGTTGGAACAGATACATTGAGAGCATTGTTAAGGCCGTTGCAAAAAAGGTGGGCTCTCTCTGCTGTATTAGAAAGCTACTTCTGCCTGAAAGTATCCTGTACCTCTATAAGGCCACCATTCCGTCCATTTATGGAGTATTGTTGTCACATTTGGGCTGGTGCATCTGTTACTAGTCTCTCCCTTCACCAACCTGATAGGTCCTGTACTGTCATCTAATCATCTAAGCTTCAGCCTCTGTCCCATCGACAAATATTTTAATGGTGAATGCTCTGACGAACTACAAGCACTTGTACCCCCTCGACGTAAATACCTCTGACAAACCCAACAAGCAGCTAAATACCACCCCTATACAGTAGAGATCCCTAGGTGTAAGAAAGTCTTCTACTCGAATAGTTTCTTCCCCAGAACTGCTAGACTTTGGAACTCCATTCCGGGATTCTGCTTTCCCAACTGTACTGACATGCAGAAGTTCGAGTGTAATGTGAACAGACATCTTGCTGCTCATCTCCCTTCATAATATCCCTGCAACTTATGCCCGCGATAGTAATCCCCTACTTCAAATTGGCAATGTGCCTTGTTTGGGGTGAAAATTGTGTAAAGAAAAGAATGAAAAAACGTCAATGTTAATAAATCTAGAACGAAAAAAAAAAAAGTGGGGGGGGCGTCAAATCCTGATGAAAATGAACAAATGGTGCAGTTTTAGGCCTTAACATATGTAAATTTGAGTTCTGCACCATGCAAAAAAAGGAATAACTAAGTCCATCATTTGCCCCCCCCCCCCGCATTTAGCCCCAAAAGTTCCCCAGGCCTTAACATATTTAAATTTGAGTTCAGCACCATACAAAACTGCTAAATAGACATACAGAAAATTTTAGACAAACATGGTAAAATAGTCCCAAAAATGGAGTATTTTTATTAACCCTAAAAGAGCCCCTGGGGCACATCCAAGAGTTATCACGAAGTATAGACAAACAAAATTATATAGAAATCAGTTAGTTACAACTTTTCAGAAAGTTTTATAAAAATCCAAGGCATCATTTTTATTTTTAATAAGCACAAAAGTGTCAATTTTAGCTATTTTAACCCGTAAGGCACCCCTGGGGGTGACAACCGGAATTTTCTCGGAAAATCCGTTCTGTTACTTTCTTACTCATATCATGTTTAATGTTTGTGTAAAATTTCAAAAAATTTCAAGATATAGTTAAAAAAGTGCGGACAGACGAACGGACAAGGGTGAATTTACAGGTCCAAAAATAAAAAAAATAAAATAACAACAAACAACAAAATTAAAGTCATTCTCTCAAGCTGATTTTTCTTTTTAGGGGTTTATTTAACAATATTTACACGTAACAAACTGACGAAGTAGATTAAGTATTAAGAAAATATAAATTGTAGTGAAGTACATTAGTTTATTCATAATAACATGGTACAACACTAATAAATGAGAAGTGGCTAATCCAGGTTAAATTTTGATTTTTCAGCTTATTTTCTATTTAGGTTAATTTTTTGTTTTAAATTTGGTTGACATAATTTTATGCATTAGATGTATATTATTCAGTTCATATGCGGAAGTCATTTTCACTGTCCACACATCACCATTTTATTGGTTTATTCTGTTGGTCTTCTCATTCACAGCTAATATTAGTAATCAAACAATGTTATCAATCTGATAAGAATAACAAGTTAGACAATAGCAACAGACCAAGTCACACTCGAACGGCCGTTGTCATCATCCAGACATGAAACCTGATCATTGTCTTAAATGTCGTCTCCTGATACAAACGTCACCATCTTCGCAAAAAGAATAAATAAATAAATAAATAAATAAATAAAATTGGTTATGTTTTCGTCAGGCGCTTTGTCTGCGTCTGTTCCAGTTTGGGAAGTGCTGGAAAATGTCTCA
Source organism: Euprymna scolopes (assembly GCF_053919585.1). Lineage (NCBI taxonomy): Eukaryota > Metazoa > Mollusca > Cephalopoda > Sepiida > Sepiolidae > Euprymna > Euprymna scolopes. The sequence goes on along the minus strand of NC_136514.1, from coordinate 18,922,077 downwards.
GGAGATTAAAAGATTGTTGCAACCTTCAATATTTGTTTAAATCAAAGCAAGAAGATAAACGACCACATGTGCATGCGCACTTAAAAGTTGATACGGGGCAACGTACAATTAAATATGGCTGCCAGAATAATCCACAGTTCATTCATCTTTATATCTCTTCTGGCGCAATCAAAACAATGGTGTGGTTTTGACGAAGTTTGACTTTTATAGACATGATGAACCTTAAGAAATGCAGGAAAGGAAAATCGACTTACACTTGTACATATTTTTAACATTGGGTAAAAATATACTTTGTCTTGATGTACTAGTCAATTTGCGTGAAGTGGCTTCAGCAAATAACCAAGCAAGGCACCGTCTTTTTCCCCCAAATTCACATATGCCCGTTTATCTTACTAGGAATTAGCTTGTAGAGGAATAATAATAATATTATTAATACATTTTATTATATGAGGAATCATTTCAAGGTAAAGTTAGAGTTTTGTTGTTAGATAAACACAATATCAGATAAAATTCAGTGGCCATTTTGTCATGTGTTGACTTTTACATAAGGTCGCCAATTTTCAAGCAAGCTTTTCTTAATTTTAGATGCATAAAACTAATTGGATTTTTAATGGAAATGGTTCTTCATTTAGTAATATATAAAGAAACAACAAAACTACTTTGATGCCTAAACAAATTTTTTTCTTACATGCTTTCATGGTCATGATTTTTACAAATTACCCGATACAAGTGAAACAGGATTGCCTGTTATTGTGCTTGGCGATCCCATCCTCCGTGTTGTAAGGTAGGTGAATCCTCCGTGTTGTAAGGGTTGCATAATGAAAACACGAATTACACGGATATATGATAACAAATAAATGTAGATTTATTTACATTTAATTACAAATCAAAGTTGTAAGAGTTTGTGGCGAAAGATGATTGAGTAACGTTACTTTTGTTCAGACCTCAATATGCTTTGAGAGTTTGAATGCGGCCTGGCTATCGCTAGAACCAGGACGGTGTTTCCGTCATATCTGCATTATCCTGAGGTCCAGCAAAAAAAAAAGGAAGAAAGATATAAAACAGGAGTGTACGTAGCAGTATTGCCCCGTGGTGGCAATGCATGGTGTTACCAGAATTGAAGGACGATAATCGTCCTCCGTTCATGTCTGCATCTCCACATATGGAGAACTAAGCTCCCATATCGTGCAGATTACATATTTATTATTACAGAAACAATACTTTATTGATTATTATATTGAACCTATTATGTTAGTACTAAGATCAAAACTAATATATACATTATTATTAAATCCTCGAAATAGTGTTTGATGGTAAACAACTGATGATTCCTTAGTAAGTACCTGTTGCACAGTTGTTAGAGTATTTGGAAAAAATTTAATGGTAAAAGTGATATTCTCCTGAAGATTGAAGGTTCAATTCTCAGTGTGGGCGACCAAAAAATACAATTTCGAATTACTTAGCACCTCTATTCAATCATGGCTGATGGAACAAGAGCATGCTACCCCCCCCTCGGGATGCAAACAAAGTTTTCCATTTGAAATTCCGTGCAGATTCCCGAATTTGACAAACGTATTCTCTGAGTTCGACAAGATAAACCTGAAGAAGGTCGAAGGTTACATCAACCGAAACATTGAGAAGATGATACTCAAGATTAGAGAACAGTTGTCCAAAGAATTCAAACAATACGAATATCTTAAATTGTTTCAATTCGTATTTATCCTTTACACTGGTAGGGGTCACAAACGAAAGAAACCACAAGTGGTGTAAAGTGTATAGATATAATATGGATTTATCATAAAGAATGCAGGAGCCACTAAAATGGTAGGAGAGGAACGTGTTCATAGCATGTGGTTAAACATGGTATGAATGTCTCCATCTAGTCTTTGAAACCAGTCGTATTTATAAGACTGATTGATTCCACTTAGTTCTCAAATAGGGGTTATCTATACCCAACAACAGTAACGTACGGACTAAGCAAGAAACAAGTAAAATATCATATAGATTATTATCACTGTTCGTCTAAACAATGCTAATACATAGTATAGATTCTATTTAAAAGTATTTGGGCTGAATAACTTTCTTTAATTATGAGTTTTACTACAGATGTTTTTTCGGTTTATGTACAGCTTGTCTAAAAGCAATTTAACACTCAGGTAAACGCATTTCAGGTGAAAACATTACATACTTATGTATCACTAGCGGGACCTGTGGAAATTCCTCAATTGACTCTTTCATATATAATATATTGATGTTGGCATTCTGTGAATGTTCAGTGTAAATGAAGACGTCCTGATATTATTGTAGCTCTTTTGTTAAAACTGCAAAAAGAATTTATCTAAGGAACTCCTGGCACTTTTCTACAAGGAGGGGTCGCTTTTTTCGCCGATATTTTCGAAAGTCATCCCCTCTTTTCGATTGTCTAGCCTTAATTTAAACCTACGTCTCTTCCGGTTTGATGGTGGTCGTAACAGGAAAGACGTCACGTTTTTTTTCCCCCCGTTCTTTTCCTCCTTCACGGTACGGGTTCGAGCTTGCCTTTCTACTACCACTTTTTTTTTCTTTTTTTTTGCTCAACGCACACCTCCAAACACTGGGCAACGCCGGGCACCCATGCTAGTATGTATATAATACATGGCGTCATAAATATGAGGTCATTATGATGTCATATTTATGACGTCATGAATGACCATACACGAAAACTCTAGGATGTCATACATTATGTCAGCTGCTATGTCGTCATGTATGGTCGTAACATATCTATATGTACTGGAAAAAATATATTTTCATATTTATATTACAACGCCTGGTTGTAAAATACACTTAAGTATGATATTTTAATCAACGCATAGTCCGTATATATTATTATAGACTCAATTTTCTATCATTTCTTATATATTATAGAGTTGTGATTTAAAAAATAAAAGATATATCCATATGACTTGAGTGCATCAGCTTGAATCGAAACCAAAACTTATGAATTCTTGGTAAAATTATTTATCACAAGAAATGGAAGGTCATAACGAAATTCATCAATTTTCAAAGTCCACTTTTATAAACTTTACAAAGTAAAATATAAAACTTTAATTTAAATTGAATCTAAAAATTACTATGGATTTTTTTTATATTATGTGTACATTTTGTTGTGCATTTTAAAAGTCCTTAGTTGAAAATTATATACCTATATCATTAATTGCTAAATAGATAAATTGGGTTTGTATTATTGTACATATAGATTTTTTTTTTTTTTTTTTTTTTTTTTTTTACATGGGGGTCACCACTTATGAAGGCCCGAAGGCCACTCAGGAATAAGGGTTATTGCGTGTACAGTAATCAATGAGATAGTATTGTAGTAATCATTAGTATTGGAGATTTGATAGAGTGTCTTACTTAAGGGGGCGGTTTGTCAGGAGTTTGTTTATGTTGGACTTGAAGACATCCAAGTTGTAGTCAGGTGGGAAACAGGCAAGCGGCAGAGAGTTCCACTGGCGTGCAGTTCCAAGAAAGAAGCTTTGCTCATGGAATCTATGTTTGGATTTAGGCACAGTAGTTTCAGCCAGACGGGGACGAGAGATTGGAGCTCAGATAAGCACTTGCCATGGAAATAATGATAAAACAAAGACAGGCTCGCAACGTCTCTTCTGTAGAAAAGAGGTTGCAGCGAAGAGAAAAGGGCTTCACCCACTAAACCACGAAGTCTATTTTGTACTCTGTCAAGGCAGGATAGGCTGTTTTTAGCAGCTCCTGCCCAGGTGTGGCAGCAGTACTCCATCCGTGGACGTACTTGGCTTTTATACAGATAGAGAATTGCATCAGTAGTGAGATATCTTCTGGAGCGGTAGAAGGATCCCACCATTTTCCCAGCGTCCTTGGCAACAGATCTGATGTACGTGTTCCATTTCAGATCAGGAGTAAAGATCAAACTCAGAAGCTTGTCAAAACATGGAGCCTCCCCAAAACGAGAGCCATCCATTTCAATTGATGCCAGATTGGGATCAGAGCATTGATGATGTAAAGATAGAAGCTTGGTTTTGGATGCATTAAAAGTGCACCTCTTCCCCCACTGTACCACGCGCTCAAGATAGATTCGAAAAAGTTGTCGAAAAACGAATATATAACAAATAAATGTTATCAAAGGCAAGACAAGTTACTTTTATACCTAATTGGATATTTTTTAGTGTTTTTATTTAATGTAACATGTTTATTCAGCTCGAAAAACATTCAGTGTTTACTGATGTATTGGAAAGTTAAAAATGGCGAAAAACCCACTGACTATATGTGAGCCTATATCACGGTAACATATATTGAGTGAGTTTCTAACAGTATTTTGTCTATTTATTTTTATTTTAACTCCTTTTCCCAAATTTACCATGTCAAAGAGAGTGTCGGTCGTCATTTTTAACTTTCCAATACATTGGTAAACACTGTATGTTTTTCGAGCTCAATAAACATGTTAAATTAAACAAAAATACTAAAAAATATTCAATTAGGTAGAAAAGTAACTTATCTTGCCTTTGATAACATTTATTTGTTATATATTTGTTTTTTGACAACTTTTTCGAATCCATGTGTACAGTAATACAAACCCGTAATGTTATTTATATTTAAAATACATTGGGAACTATTTTCATAGAATTGCTAATAAACTCATATTTGCTGTGGGTTAGTGGTTTTTCTGTTGAAAATTTATTTTTTTGTGCTACTCAGAAGATTATCAGCTTTATCAAAACATAATTATTGATTAAATATATTTCTCATTCTGTGGAATTTCTACGGGCCCTGTTAGTATAGATAATTATTAATGTTTATCTCAAAACTTTTAATACATAGTATCGATTCTCTTGAATTGGAAGCCATGTTTAATTTCAGAAAAGTTTCCGATGGGGTTGCTATTCTATAAAAGTCCTGGGTATGAAGAATTTAAAGTGGGTAGCTGTTCTGTACAGGTTTTAGACCTTATAATTTTGCAAGTAAAGAGCAAAATATCCTTCTTGTGTTGCTAAAAGATTCAATTTTTTATGGAGCAATTCTAGTTTCTGATTGGTTGCTAGCAGAACGTGGCTTAATTTGATTCGTCAGTTCCTATCAGCAGCGTTTATAAATAGAATCTCGCAACTTTCAGGGAGCATACCCGCATTAGGTAGTACAAGTCAAGGATTCGTCACTTGACACTCAGCCCAACAGGTGAGGGGCCGGGAACTGGCCAGCACCTGTTGGACTGAGGTACGCCACCTGGGTAATACCTAGGAGGTCCACCCTCCCAGGCCTTGCCACCGGGCTTTCCAGTGGGGCAAGTTTATTGCTTGCTGCCTGAGGCGCCCCGACTGGGAATGCCGACGGGGTTACTCAGGCAATTTTTAAAATTGCAGGAGTGCCCCTCCTTTAGAGGAACCTGCGGGGTTCCCACTTTCCGGCCTTGTGCCACATAATGCTAATGTGGGCAGCATTTTAATATATACCCGCATTAGGTATCAAAAATATTGCAACAGATTCTATTGAAAAGCATTCTGGCTGAATAGCTTTTTCTTAATTATGAGTTTTACTACAGATGTTTTTCTGTTTATGTACAGCTTGTCTAAAAGCAATTAAATACTCAGCTAAAATATAATCAATTACAAAAAAAGTTAAATCAACATCTGGCAACAGCCAATTTAATCAAATGCAACCTCTTTGATTCTTGATATCTCAGTCTCGTCACCATTTGAATCAATCCATTACACACGGGAGGGGACGGGGGGCGTCAATTCGCAATACTTCCAATGATCTTTAGTTTGATATACTAGATGAAGCTTAAACAAATTCCATGGGTATATTGAATAGAGCGCATATGAGCACATGTGAAAATATCAGCAGCAGTCGAAGGATAGATGGCTAGCGAAGGTAGCAGCAGCAGTAGCCATTTAAGCACTATGCAAATTAACAAGTGTGTGCAAACTTGCATCAGAAAAAAAAGAAAAATGACAACACGTGGTCGGGGAGAAGGAAAGTGCACGTCAAAAATAATTGTATGTGTAAAATCGAAGATGAGAAATGGCTTGCTACGGCTGGCGTGTGGTCAAAGAGAAAGAAAAAATGCTTCCGAATAAGATGGATAACATGGTGGCGGAGAGAGACTTTTAAGCTGCTGTCGAGGCGGCAGGGTTTTGTTAATTTCATGGCAGACGAAATGGACGGTTAGAAAAAAAAAAAAAGAAAAAGAAAAGCAGGCATAGCTTTGAAAGTAATGTTGATAAATGTTTTTTGCTTAAAAAGAAAAAAAAAAGCCGAGTTGGATTTATTTATTTGTTTGTCCATTTGCGATGGTACACATGTTACAATGTGACGTAGTCAAGTTGACAGAAAGATAATGACTAATTTTAAATGTCAGCTTTTAGAAGCTAAGTGGTAGCTGAAAGCATGAGTTGATCTAAGACATTTTTTTTTTTTTTGCCAATTTGCCACTTCTCTCTCTTTGACGGAATGGTAATTACTGACCAGCCATGACACTCTTCATGAATCTTTGCCATTGGCTCCATTTCTGTGCCATTCTGAGCAACTCAGCCATGCTAATTTCTGCGATATCCTTCATATTTTCTGACATTCTTGTTTTTGGCTCTCGATGTCCTCTTTTCCCAGGAGTTGAACCAAAGAGCAGATCTTTTGTTAGGTCATCTGTTCTAGCCACATACCCCAAAAATTGCAATTTCCTATCATTGATGTTGTCCAGAACTCTTCAACAACTCTTCAACATGGTCCAATCTTCTCCAGAACCCATTCGTTTGTATGTTTATCCACCTACCTTACACAAAGAAGTCTACGGCAGCACCACAATTCAAAATTTTTCTCTTGTCGACTTTTTTCAAGACCCAGCATTCTGCTCCGTATGTTGCTATTGAGAATATCAAAGCTTGCAAGAGTCGTGCATTGTGAAATGGATCTGTACTTTCCAGATATTGGTTAGAGCAATCGTTGCTGTCTTTACCATTACAATACGTCAAGTTGAAATCTTCTACATTTTCAACATTTTGATTGTCTACAATAAGGTTTTAATCATTTGGTGCCTGTGTTACTGTCATTACCTTTGTTTTGCTGACGTTGAGGAAAAGTTCTACTGCTTCACTGGCAGCTTTTACCTTTTACCACTTTTCAAAGTAAAAAAGAAAATACTCAAAGATAAGGATTAAAGCAATGGACAGGTTGTTAGTTTACTGATAATATTATGAGAGGATTGGAAATGATGAATGGGATGAACAAAATTTAATTGTTTTTTTTTTTTACATATTACTAGCCTGGGTGCCCGGCGTTGCCCAAGTGTTTGGAGGTGTATGTTGAGCAAAATTTAAAAAAAAAAGTGGTAGTGGGCAGGCAGGCTCGAACCCGTACTGTGAAGGAGGAAAAGAACATGAAACAAAAACGTGACTTCTTTGCTGTTGCGCCCATCACCAAACCGGAAGTGGCGAAAGTTTATTGAAAAGAGGGAATGACTTTCAAAAATATTGACGAAAAAATCGACCCCTCCCTGTAGAAACGTGCTCAGTTGAGAGTGAACGAATTAAGGTTTTTAGCCAATTTTTCGATATTTGTCATCCAAAGAGTCGACCTTCAACACGATACCGATCTCCTGAAAATCCGTCGCTTCTGTCGAAAGTTTTAGGCAGACATACATACATACATTTAAACAAATTTTTACCCTTTATATTATAGACTAGCGGAGGGGAGGGTATCCGGCGTTGCCCGGGTGTTTGTAGGTGTGTGTGTTTTTGAGTAAATGAAAACAAAAATCGTTGGTTGTTTTTAAAAAAAATAAAAAACAAAGACTTGACGCGCGGTTGGAAAATAATAAAGTGTGAAAAAAACGTGCGACTTGGCAGGTGCTCGTTTTTGACGAGTTAATGACGTCAACTTTGAGTGCGGAACAGTGTTTTATTTACCGCGAGTCTGTTCACTTCTTTTTTTACACGAAAAAGCTTAATGCACATGTGGCGATCGAAAACTGTTGAATATTTATCTTTTCAAAGTTGGGCAAATTAAATAGACAGGCGACCCAGGTTGTTGACTCGTAGATATTATCATTTAAGCGTGATATAAAAAGTTTTAAGAAGTTGTAAGGCGACCGATTGGTTCTCGGAAAAAAGCCTTTCTTGGACATAAAACTCACACACACACAAACATTTTTGCTTTTATATTTATAGACTAGCGGGGGTACCCGGCGTTACCCGGGTGTTTGGAGGTGTGTGTGCTGTTAAATAAAAAAGAAACTGGGGCGGGGGGGGGGTAAAAGTTGGTAGGATCGAACCTGAAGCCCTGAGGCGAAGTTTGAAAATAAAATCGGCCAGCCAGAACGAGTTACTAAAAGATGTTTGAATTTATTTAAGTAAGAACCAAATTGACAGGTGCGCGCACGGAAGTCGTCGAGCGTTACGACAATGACAACAACGACGTAAGCAATAGATATTCAGCAAATGAGGTCAATGACCAGGTTTGTTTGTTATAAGCGAAGTAAAAAATGAAAACATAAAAACGAACGTTAAAACTTAAGCGGGGGGGGGGGTAATCAAAACATCGAAAAAAAACACAAAAAAAACTAACGTAAGGCAAACGAACGATGTTAAATGTAAAAATCGAAAAAACAAGAAAGAAAACAGAAAAACGAACACGTGAAAAATGGCTTAAATAAGCCGGTTTCGAAATTAAAATTAAAAAAATCGGTGGGTACCCGGGTGTTTTTAAGTGTGTGGCCGGGGTGGATAAGCGAAGTAAAAAAAAAAAACAGAAAAACGAACGTTACGTGAAAAATGGCTTAAATAATACTGGTTCAATATTTTAATTTAAAAAATCGAAAAAAAAAAAAAAGGACATCCCACACCACGATTCGAACCCAAAACGTTTAGATAACGGACCAATGCGCTAACCAACTGAGCTAACGCGATGTACATGAAATTTAGTCAGTTTTTCAACTATTTAAAGTAAATCAGGTCATGCCGTCATCTGACGCATGCGTAGAACCAGTTGTCGTCACAAGAGGACCTTTTTGTTGACACCCCCCCCCCTCCCCGTCGAAAATTGTCGATTTTGGGATGAAAAAAATGAACGTTTTTGGCCAATTTTTCGAGCGAAGGATGGAGCTTCAATATGACACCGAGTTTGTGAATTTTCGTCGTGTCTGTCGAAAGTTTTTAGCGGACACACAAACACACATACAAACAAACATACATACATACACACACACATTTTCGCTTTTATATATATAGATTATCTATAAATCAATCCATATACTTGTATCCCATCACACAAAATCTAGTTGAGTAAAACATGTCTTTTTCTGGCTTTCAAATGTTAAAAGGAAGCAAAAAAGAAAATAAGTCAGAAAAGTTTTTTTAATATAAAAATCGCTCCAGTTGTCTCCCCTTATTGTTAGATAAAAGGAGTTCTGTTCTTTATGTTAAGCTTTTCATGTTGATCTCCCTTGCTATTGTAGATTCATTTGACTGGAAAACCAAGATGGAGCTTTAATTATGACTGGGTGTTTGTGAAAAAAGTTATCTTAGGACGCATCCGATTATGACATAGATAGACGATAGCGGTTTGATATAAAAAGTCAAACACAAAGGAAACCTTCAGCAAAACAAACAAACAAACAAACAAAAAATAAACATTACAAATCTCAGATCACCCATGTGTCAGTTTCCTTATTTCATTGTGTCATTTTTTCGACTTTCTGATGAAAGGGCTGCTAGAGTAAGCAGCTCGGATTACCTGCGTTTACTTCAAACTCCTCCTGTTATATATTAGAGACTATTTCTGTAGCGATTAAGGGAACTAGTGTAAATTTTGACAAGGGTCACATATAGTACATGTCAGGATGACCTTAATCTGCAAATAGAAGCGTCCTCAGTGAGAGTGGTGATGTAAAGTTGAGGCAGAGGGCAGATATCAAACACCATAGACAAAACAGGAGTAGAATGATGAATAACTAATCCGTTCAATCCTTTCATAGTATTGTATCCTCATCCAACTGCCAATATTACCAATCCGTAGCTTTTGGCCATGATAAGTACCGATTTATTATTATAAATAAAATTTGTTATACACTTTCACTAATATAGCGATGCCAGTGATATATATTAGGGCCCCTACGTTAGTGGCAATTAAGGTAACTTGTATGAATTTAGACACGAATTGCTCTTAGTGCATGGCAACCCAGATCTGTAAAATAGAATCGTTAAAGCTGAACAGAGGACAACCAGTCAAACAGTGAACAGAACATAGTTGAACGATGACGAATAGCCTCACATTTTCGAACTGAGAGAAACAAATGTTCCAAATCAGTCTCTTTGTGGTAGCTGTGCGAATGAGACACGGCCAATAATGTAGAAAACTGATAATCTCAGTGAATGTTACCAATGTTTCTGTCTGTGCGCCTCACTCATTTCTTTAAGTTAGAAAGTTAAACTTAAGTAAATAACGAGATAAGATACTATAAGTGTCTCTTTCCTAAATTCATTCCTTCCAAATAAAACCTTGAAGAAAACTCAGCAAACATCTCCTTGTGTCTTTCTTCATGAAAATAATTTTATTCGTCTGTTAAAAAGACGAGACGATCGACGACCACTCATGAAATGCGGTAAAGGGAAACAGAAACGATGAAAATAATGAAAAAAGAACTCCATATAAACACTCGCATGATATGTATAATAAAGACCTTCATTTGCTTTGTTGATTACTCATTAATAAAAACATTACCCATGTTGACACCCATCTCAGACATGAGAGCATCACAGAACATTTGTGAGGATCATCTTTCACTCCATAATAAAGATAAATGTGCATTTATTTGTATATTTTTATATGACGAAATACATCTGTTGCATCTACAAAGATCAGTGGCTAAGTGGATAGAGTAATTGGTAAAATTCAGTTGTAAAAGTTACTCTTCTTGAGATTGAACACTCGAGTAACATTCAAAAATACAAGAGCAAATAACTTAGGACTTTTATTTAATCATGGTTTAAAGAACGGGTGCAGGATACTCCCTTCGATTAGATAAAGGGTTCTGTTCGAAATTCTGTATAGATTCCTGAGTTTGGCAGAAAGATTCCCCTAGTTCGACACCATTCACCTGAAGAAGGTCCGAGTTCACATCGCCTGAAACGTTGTGGAAATAACACTCATAACGTTTATTTGGTTTATTGAATACTCATTAATAAAAACATTACACCATTATAACAAAGCAGTGGGCGCTTTGTATAGTGAAAAAGATTGAGAAGTGAGGTTTGCTGATCCTCAAGTTCTGAGGGAGGGGCTAATCAAAATAGCGACAATCTGTAAAAAATAATGTGTAACAGAAACATCTCTGCATGCAGCTGCCTCTATGTAATCTCTGTAGTGGACATAAGAATCCCCAAATATATGAACATGGGCACTCCGGTCCAAGAAAAGTGCTGCATCTACGTTGCTAGAGACATAGTTGAGTAGGGTGCAGTCCTGGGTCGACCGAGAAGCTTTATTGAATATTATAAGCTGTCTTGACAATTTTTAATATTAAACTGATTCCTATTCAAATTGATCTGAACTTTATAAACTTGTTTTTATATTATTATCTATAAATCAATACATACGAGGTGCCTTCAATCAGTTTTCAGACCTTTTGTCATATGGGCATTTTTATTGATGGTACACACATGAAACTCTAGTCCCCTTCGAAGTAATCTCCTCCGGCTGCAATGCACTTGTTGTACCATTCCAATAATTTCTGGAAGACTCCATGGAAGTCCTCTTGTGTGAACGTGTCAATGACCCTTATCACAACCTTTCATCTTCTTAATTGTCTCATAACGACAGCCTCTAAGGTTTTCCTTGAGCTTAGGGAATAATCAAAAGTCACAGGCAGCAAGGTCTAGACTCTAAGCAAAGTGAGAAATTGTCTTGATGCCCATCTTGGTCAAATAGTCTGTGACTAGGATGGAGTTGTGGACTGGTGCATTGATGCAAATCTTCCGCATCTTCAGTTCTTTGCGAATCATTATGTGTACAGTTCCCACACTGACATCAAACTGTGCACTTATTGTCTCTATAGACACACGACTGTCCTTATCCATGAAATTCTTTATTTGGCCAATCAACTCTAGTGTTCTGCCTTCCTTACTTCTTCCACCCCTCTCATCATCCCTTACAAACTCCCTGCCTCCCTTGAATCTCTTATGCCACTCCAAAACTGATGTTCGATTCATGCAAGATGGTCCAAAAGCCACCTGATGTAAAGAGCTAAAATAAAAATACCACTTCAAGGTAAAAAAAAAAAAAAAACTAGCCAATTAGAAATGTTATATGGATAAATTCCGACTCAGAAAACAGCAATTCTTTCCCCTTCGTCAGAAACATCGTTCATGAAATGTGAAAAGGAAAGCGAGAGTTACAATGCTGGAAATGAATTTAGAAAAAAATCCGCCATCCTATATTATGACGTTCCTTTGGCATAACTGTACATTGGCTCATACAAATAAAAAAAAAAAAATAATGCAGCACATTGTAATAATGTTACCATAAGTAACAACACTAAGTTAGATATTCCACGGAAGGGGAGGAGAACTTGGATGAGCTCTCACGTTAACTGGTGGTTTGCCTTCAACAGTAGAATCTCGATTGATCAGCCATTTTGTGCAAGCTTGTTAGGACCACCGTGCATAGGTTGCTATGTTTCAAGATGAGATGCAGGCCAGGAAAAAAAGCCGGCTCAAACTGAGCAGAACGAACGCAGTTGCAACAACAATTACAGATCAATTCTGCTTCTGAAATCCATAGCACCAAACAAAAAATGAAATAGATAAAGAATAAAAGAGTAATAAAAAGAGAAATACACTATCGTAGTGACTGAATTGCAAAGGGATTCCAACAAACACTAAAAAGCAAATAGCTCTAATTGCTACACACTTTCCTTCTCCACTTAGTCTAGATTAGCTTTCCTCTTCACTTCCTAAAGCAAGTTTGAGTTAACACGTTCCTGTGAAAACTAAAGATTTTTAACTAATGAAAATCATTTCAAGCCCCAAAGGTAACAGATCTATATCAAAGTAATAAGCTTAGTGCAAACTTAAAAGCTCCTATAAAACAAAGAAAAACAGTCAAAGGAAAGAGAGCGAGATAGAGAGAGAGAGAGAGAGAGAGAGAGAGTTACATCAAAGAACGTACACTCAACCCGCTCACTATGTGTCTTTGTCCATGGAAAGCAAGCTTAAAAATAATCTTCACTAACTCATATACAAGCCTTTTCCCCCTTGTGCATACGTTCTTACACACCGGCAAACAAAAACAAATTGCTACTCACATCTATACAAGCACTAAAAAAAAAAAACAATGTAAACCAACACACATACACAATGCCACGCTGCCAAATACTCACATACGTATATTATTTACATTATGAGCATACTGACTTCTAACCACTTACTCAAATTTTGTTACTCAAACAAGTTTGCATAAGTGAATATTTTCATGATTGAAAACAATTTTTCTATTCTTATCTCTTGCATAAAAATGTTTTGTTATAAAATTTCGATTTTCTCAATTTCTAATTTACAAAACTCTGTTTATGTTTTAGTTAGCACTTACTAACTGGTGACCCTTCTATTTTTTTTTTTTTTTCAATATTTCATTTACATCCATTTTCATATGCATGCCTGGATATGTATATATATTCCATTTTCTTCCTTTGTTAAAACATAACTTGCACATCCAATTTATATTAAATGTCAGTGTGGTTCTTGGCAAGAACTAAAGATGCTATAATTGTCCAAAATAGCCTCTAACAATGTAACAACGCCGTTACACTTTATTTTAGTAATTCCTAAATATAAAACTGGAAATAAATAAATCTATATATCTATAAAAGTGAACGTGTATGTGTGTGTGTCTGTGTACATTTCCCTACGCAATAACTCTGTCAATTTTAAGTCTACAGACTCGAAATTTGATATACAGGGTACTGAGATTTGGAAAATCTTTGTGATCTGTTTTCGGCCAGAAATTTGGCTGTTAAGGGGTCAAAGTTCAAGGATTTGACCTTTGAGAACTCTACCAAACTCCTCCGACAATTTTGGGTCTAAACACTTGAAATTTTGGATATAGGTTCCTTGGACATGGATCTAACTTAATAACTTGATTTGAGCCCAAAACAATAAATTTTACGGGGTCATAATAGGGGTCAAAGTTTTTTTTAAAATTGACCGCTTTTTTTCTTTTATTTTTGCTCAACATACACCTCCAAACACCCGGGCAATGCCAAGCTGAAATGCTAGTACTGTATATTTCGGCGTGTAAGACGACCCTTAAAGTAAAAACAAATTTGTTAATTTAACTTGCCATTACCGGATTGACAGTTCCTGGCTGCTGTTCCCGACTGGTAGTACAGGAGCCCTAACTCTTTGGTAGCGCTTAGAGCGGCTGCTCCATCAACAGTTGAATAATATCGGGTTGTTTGCAGTGCCATGACACGCATGGAAAGGGACCCTGCACTCATCCCCGGTGGGCTTTCCTGAGGCCACAATCCTAATTGGAGAAAGGTCAGCTGATGGTCTACTTGTGATGCATGTCTGAAGCTCCGCATAACCTCTTGTTTAGCTCCCCCTTACCGAAACTCTTAAAAAAAAAATATGACGACAGTACAATCTAAAAATAAGCTTAAACCAGGATTAGGGACAAACAAATTCAAGTTGCCTCCTCCCTTGAGGCTCTCATTCACAAATATCCGTGGGCTTAGAACTAACTTAGCTGATGTTGAAGCATTTCTCTTAACAAATACCCCGGATATCTTAGCACTAAGTGAGACTAACCTACACTCCTCCATTCCCTCTAACCACTTTAACATGCCTGGATATCTCCCACTCTGCCGTAAGGACTCTGACAGACATAGGCACGGACTTGGAGTTTACATTCGTAATACCCTTCCCTTGACGAGAGAAACAAACCTAGAAACAGATGATCAAGCCTTTATGTGCTTTAGACTAAACGTGCAACACAGTATTAGCTACTATTATTTTCTCTACCGCTCTCCCTCGACTCAGGACTGCTCCATAATAAACAAAGTATCTGACAGCATAGACACGGCACTGTCCCTCGACACTAGCGCACAAATACATGTGTTTGGTGACTTTAATGTCCACCACAAAAACTGGCTTGGATTCTCTACTCACACAGATGCAGCGGGCAGCACAACCCATAGCTTCGCTATATATCACTCCCTATCACAAATTGTTACGTTTCCAACCCGTTTTCCTGACCAGGAAGAACAACACGCATCACTTCTAGATCTGTTTTTGACCACAGTTCCCGATGACTGCATAACGAAGGCCCACAGCCCACTCGGGAATGCTGACCATGCAGTGATAATGGTTGAAATCGCCCTAAACTCTAGACCCAAAACTGAAGAGCCAGTGCTCAAAACAACGAGATATTATAATAAGGCTGACTGGGAAGCCATCAGGGAACTAATTAGAGATGCTCCATGGAAAAATATTTTCTCTCTCCCTGCTGAACAATGTGCAAACGAGACCACTGACTGGTTCAAAACTGCAATCGAAGCGCATGTTCCCATGCGGAAATTTTATAGTAAGCCCCACTCTCCCCAATGGTTTACGTCGACTTGTGCAACTGCCATTACTCAAAAGCAGCATGCATACCGTAGGTTTAACCGACATAAGTCCAGTTCAAACAGACTGAAGTATATAGAAGCTAGAAATAACGTTAAGAAAGAAATAGCGACAGCTAAGAGAGAATTTACGGAAACCACTAAAAAGCGCATCGAAGCACAAAAACTAGGAACTCGAGACTTCTGGAAAATCTACAACAGTGTAGTAAATAATGGGCAATCAACAATTCCCCCACTAACCAACAATCACGAGGTTGTCTCCTCAGCAACCGACAAGGCTAACATGCTTGCCAGTCGGTTTGCCTCAAACTCCACACTGGACCCTTCCAACCACCCCCTACCTGACTTTCCTATGCGGACAGACGCCACACTAGACGATCTGAAATCCACCCCTGCTCAGGTGCATGCTATCATAAAAAACCTTGACACCTCAAAAGCATGTGGACCCGATCTTATCCCAGCTGTGCTATTAAAAAAGTGCTCAGCCGAAGTAGCTCCAGTTCTCTCCAAACTCTACAACAAATGTCTTAATGAAGCTTGCTTTCCGGGCTGTTGGAAAACTGCTTCTGTTGTACCAGTATTCAAGAATTCTGGCGAAAGGACAGACCCATCAAATTATCGCCCCATTAGCCTCCTCCCACTTTTTGCCAAAATATTTGAGACCATAATTAACCATGCTCTAGTCCATCATCTTACAGATGCTAAACTACTGACTGACAAACAATATGGATTTAGACGAGCCCGTTCCACAGCAGACATCCTCACTGTGATCTCTGAACGTATATACCATTCACTGGACAAAGCGGGGGAAGGCAGAGCGGTAGCTCTAGATATATCTAAGGCTTTTGATAGGGTATGGCATGAGGGTCTCCTCAGTAAAATCAGATCATACGGTATCACTGGTAGAATACTTAACATAATTAAATCCTTCTTAGATAAGAGAAAAATCCAGGTAGTCCTCGACGGTCGCACATCTAAACAATATGATATAAATGCGGGAGTGCCCCAGGGTTCTATCCTTGGACCTCTATTGTTCCTGATATTCATAAATGACCTCCCCGACAACATTGCCTCTGAGATGGGTATATATGCTGATGACACTACACTCTATGGCAGACACGACAGGAAGACGAATGAACACATTTCTAAAGAAATGGCAGAAACACTAGAGGAAGACCTCCAATCTGTAGTGGAATGGGGACAAAAGTGGTTGGTCGCATTCAATGCTGCCAAGACTAAACTAGTTTCATTCAATAATTACAAGAAACCCTCTCTACCACCCATAGCAATGGCCAACGACTCTTTATCTGAGAGTACATCTTTCAAACTCCTTGGCCTAACGTTCACAGGAAACATGAGTTGGAACAATTACATTGAAGGCATTGCCAGGGCCGCTGCAAGAAAGGTAGGCTCTCTCTACCGTGCTAGAAAACTACTAATACCCGAAAGTATCCTGTACCTCTATAAGGCCACCATTCGCCCATGTATGGAGTATTGCTGCCACATCTGGGCTGGTGCATCTGCTACTAGTCTCTCGCTCCTTGACAAGGTTCAAAAGAGAGTCGCAAACCTGATAGGCCCTGAACTGGCATCTAAGCTTCAGCCTCTGTCCCATCGACGAAATGTTGCATCCCTCTGCCTTTTCTACAAGTATTTTAGTGGTGAATGCTCTGACAAACTGCAATCACTTGTGCCCCCACGACGCGAGCACCCTCGACAAACCCGACAGGCTACTAGATCCCACCCCCACACTGTAGAGGTCCCTAGATGTAAAAGATCTTTTTACTCCAATAGTTTCTTCCCCAGAACCGCAAGACTCTGGAATTCCATTCCAGGTCCCTGCTTCCCCAACAGTACTGACGTGCAGAAGTTCAAGTGTAACGTGAACCGACACCTTGCTGCCCAAATCCCTACATAGTACCCCAGTAGTTGTTGCCCCTGATAGTAGCCCCCTACACCAAAGTGGCAATGCGCCTTGTTTGGGGTGAAAATGTAATAAAAAAATAAAAAATAAAAAAAAATAATCATCTTTATAAACCAATATTTCATTAGATACCGAGTGTTTCAATCTCTAGCCTAGGCTAAACAAACATGGTTTCGTGATTTAGCAGTCACCTTATACAACCGATATATGATAAATTTATTAAAATCTGCTCTAATTTTGTACCTCCTCTTAACTGACGGTCGCCTTATACGCTGAAATATACGGTAAATAAATAAAATCCAGGTCGGTACTTTTTTTTTTTTTACAAGACGTTTTTATTACAGTTACTTTCGCTGCCACATGTCCATTTTATCTGGGTGCGTTTCTATTTCTTCTGATCGCATACCGGTATTAGCCAGCTATTTATCACCTCCGCATTTACACGTCCATTTTCTTCAACATCGACTTTCTTTTTCTGAGCACGTTGTGCAATTTTCTTTCCTTTTTTTCCTTTCTCTTTTCGCGCTGACTTCCTAATTTGCATATGCGCTTTTTTTCTGCTGCTGCTGTTAATCTCTTTGCAAGCCAGCCATCCTTTGCTGCTGCTATTTTCCTACGCGCCCACATGCACTTCAATTAATAAAAAAGAATATTTAAGCTTCTAAATTGCACAAGCCTGCTCCCTATACCCTTGATAACTTACTATATTGTCCAATTTCTACGGTACACTCTTTAACCCTTATCCTCGAGTGGCCTCTTGGCCTTGATAACGTGATGATACCTGTGTAAAAAAAAAATCAAAAGATAAATAAATCACCTATAACGTGGCCGTTACACTTTACTTTAGTAATTCATAAAAATAAAACTTTACTTTAGTAATTCATAAAAATAAAGCTTTACTTTAGTAATTCATAAAAATAAAACTTTACTTTAGTAATTCATAAAAATAAAGCTTTACTTTAGTAATTCATAACAATAAAACTTTACTTTAGTAATTCATAAAAATAAAACTTTACTTTAGTAATTCATAAAAATAAAACTTTACTTTAGTAATTCATAAAAATAAAACTTTACTTTAGTAATTCATAAAAATAAAACTTTACTTTAGTAATTCATAAAAATAAAACTTTACTTTAGTAATTCATAAAAATAAAACTTTACTTTAGTAATTCATAAAATAAAACTTTACTTTAGTAATTCATAAAATAAAACTTTACTTTAGTAATTCATAAAAATAAAACTTTACTTTAGTAATTCATAAAAATAAAACTTTACTTTAGTAATTCATAAAAATAAAACTTTACTTTAGTAATTCATAAAAATAAAACTTTACTTTAGTAATTCATAAAAATAAAACTTTACTTTAGTAATTCATAAAAATAAAACTTTACTTTAGTAATTCATAAAAATAAAACTTTACTTTAGTAATTCATAAAATAAAACTTTACTTTAGTAATTCATAAAATAAAACTTTACTTAAGTAATTCATAAAAATAAAACTTTACTTTAGTAATTCATAAAAATAAAACTTTACTTTAGTAATTCATAAAAATAAAACTTTACTTAAGTAATTCATAAAAATAAAACTTTACTTTAGTAATTCATAAAAATAAAACTTTACTTTAGTAATTCATAAAAATAAAACTTTACTTTAGTAATTCATAAAAATAAAACTTTACTTTAGTAATTCATAAAAATAAAACTTTACTTTAGTAATTCATAAAAATAAAACTTTACTTTAGTAATTCATAAAAATAAAACTTTACTTTAGTAATTCATAAAAATAAAGCTTTACTTTAGTAATTCATAAAAATAAAACTTTACTTTAGTAATTCATAAAAATAAAACTTTACTTTAGTAATTCATAAAAATAAAACTTTACTTTAGTAATTCATAAAAATAAAACTTTACTTTAGTAATTCATAAAAATAAAACTTTACTTTAGTAATTCATAAAAATAAAACTTTACTTTAGTAATTCATAAAAATAAAACTTTACTTTAGTAATTCATAAAAATAAAACTTTACTTTAGTAATTCATAAAAATAAAACTTTACTTTAGTAATTCATAAAAATAAAACTTTACTTTAGTAATTCATAAAATAAAACTTTACTTTAGTAATTCATAAAATAAAACTTTACTTAAGTAATTCATAAAAATAAAACTTTACTTTAGTAATTCATAAAAATAAAACTTTACTTTAGTAATTCATAAAAATAAAACTTTACTTAAGTAATTCATAAAAATAAAACTTTACTTTAGTAATTCATAAAAATAAAACTTTACTTTAGTAATTCATAAAAATAAAACTTTACTTTAGTAATTCATAAAAATAAAACTTTACTTTAGTAATTCATAAAAATAAAACTTTACTTTAGTAATTCATAAAAATAAAACTTTACTTTAGTAATTCATAAAAATAAAACTTTACTTTAGTAATTCATAAAAATAAAGCTTTACTTTAGTAATTCATAAAAATAAAACTTTACTTTAGTAATTCATAAAAATAAAACTTTACTTTAGTAATTCATAAAAATAAAACTTTACTTTAGTAATTCATAAAAATAAAACTTTACTTTAGTAATTCATAAAAATAAAACTTTACTTTAGTAATTCATAAAAATAAAACTTTACTTTAGTAATTCATAAAAATAAAACTTTACTTTAGTAATTCATAAAAATAAAACTTTACTTTAGTAATTCATAAAAATAAAACTTTACTTTAGTAATTCATAAAAATAAAACTTTACTTTAGTAATTCATAAAAATAAAACTTTACTTTAGTAATTCATAAAAATAAAACTTTACTTTAGTAATTCATAAAAATAAAACTTTACTTTAGTAATTCATAAAAATAAAACTTTACTTTAGTAATTCATAAAAATAAAACTTTACTTTAGTAATTCATAAAAATAAAACTTTACTTTAGTAATTCATAAAAATAAAACTTTACTTTAGTAATTCATAAGATAAAACTTTACTTTAGTAATTCATAAAAATAAAACTTTACTTTAGTAATTCATAAAAATAAAACTTTACTTTAGTAATTCATAAAAATAAAA
Source organism: Euprymna scolopes (assembly GCF_053919585.1). Lineage (NCBI taxonomy): Eukaryota > Metazoa > Mollusca > Cephalopoda > Sepiida > Sepiolidae > Euprymna > Euprymna scolopes. Next base: position 18,901,469 of record NC_136514.1, on the reverse strand, counting down.
CTTTACTTTAGTAATTCATAAAAATAAAACTTTACTTTAGTAATTCATAAAAATAAAACTTTACTTTAGTAATTCATAAAAATAAAACTTTACTTTAGTAATTCATAAAAATAAAACTTTACTTTAGTAATTCATAAAAATAAAACTTTACTTTAGTAATTCATAAAAATAAAACTTTACTTTAGTAATTCATAAAAATAAAACTTTACTTTAGTAATTCATAAAAATAAAACTTTACTTTAGTAATTCATAAAAATAAAACTTTACTTTAGTAATTCATAAAAATAAAACTTTACTTTAGTAATTCATAAAAATAAAACTTTACTTTAGTAATTCATGAAAATAACACTGGAAATAAATATATAAAAATCCTGGTAAGAATTTTTTTCTTTACTTTCGACATCAGTTAAAAACGTCTCTAGCTGCCATGGTTTCATTTTTATCTGGCACGCGTTTCTATTTCTTTCGATCGCACGCCGGTATTAGCCAGCAACTTCTCACCTTCGCATTTACACGTCCGTTTTTAGCGATGTCCATTTTCTTTCTGCTGAGCACGTGCTGTACTTTGTTTTGTTTTTGTTTTTGTTTTTGTTTGCTTGTTTTTTTCTTTCTCTCTCTTTTTTCAGGTGCCAGCTTGCGCATACTTCCTAATTTGCATATGCCTTTCTTTCCTTACAGCTGCTGCTGATATCTTCCACCGTGCTGCTCATAAGCGCTCTGTTACACCAAGACCAGGGACGATGCAACATAATAAAATTGTTGAAGAAGTAGCAAGACTAAACCTATAACGTTACTCACGTTTACCCTCGGGCCCCACACATTGTATGCAGTCTATATTGCGAAGAACATAGGACAAGTAATAACTCTACCCCCCTTTTTTGTAATAAAGACATTTGTTTCCTCATTCTCCCGCCATGCGTGACTTCTTGTTATTGCTGTGACGTCACCCACGTTTCTAACTTGCTCGTCGGTCTGTGCACACGCTCTTTTTAGAGTCTTTTTCTTTTCACACACCTCAGCATTTGCATACGCGCGTCCACGTTTTGTTACAAACCCTTGAATATTTATATATTTCATTAAAAAAAAAAATGGTGCGTTAGATTCAGAATAATCAAGCTCCAATGACAAGATAAAAAAATAAAAAAAAAAATGAATAAAATTCAATTGCAATTAAAAGTTGGACAAATGTAAATTTCCATGACGAAAAGGATTTACATCTAAATCCATTGTTTATCTGCTGTGGGCGACAAAACAATGAACGTTGAGATTGCGGGGATTATCTCTCAGTCAATGGCTTAACACACAAATCTAAATTCTTACCACACACAGTGTGATTGTGTGCATATTTAAGCCTTTTTATCCACATGCGTTAACTGTCACGGGTGACAAAATTCATTTCTTAAAGTGTCTTCTTTAATTTAACCCTAAGCACTCCGACTCTCTCTCTCTCTCTCTCTCTCTCTAATATATATATATATATATATATAATATATATATATATATATATATATATATAGATATATATATATATACACGAGGTGCCTTCAATAAATTCTCAGACTTGTTTTTGTATGACCACTTTTATCAATTGTATACACATGAAACTGTAGTCCTCCTACGAAGTAATCTCCTCTGGTTGCAATGCATTTGTCGAACAACTGCTATTGTGTTTTTAGTAACAGAAAAGACTATCGCTATGTTCTAAAACAGTACGTCAGCCGTTAAAGTGGCGAAAAAAAGGGGGGGGGGTAAGTATGTACCCTGTATTCGCAGTTTTCAAAGTGTTCACATCTAGGGAAAATGCAAATTCCCTATTTTCTGTAAAGATTACTTTTAACTATAAATAACTTTCTACTCAATGAATTTTCGCAATTTTTTTATATTAAAAAAAACAAAAAAAAAAAAACTGGACCCTGGTTTAGCCACACTCAAGTCACAATAGAGCAAAACAGACTGTAGACGACATTTTGGGTTTATTATTATTATTGTTATTATTGTTATTATTATTATTATTATTATTATTATTATTATTATCATTATTATTACTACTACCACTACACGTTTTGAAAAACAATTTTTTCATCGTTTTGCGGTTAGTTTTGCAACAAGCTGAAGTCTAAAGGTTCCATGTTTACTAAGAAGTTCCGTCTGCACAAACAAACAACGGGCCGACTCCTGTCCTCCTTCCCAACCACATTCACACTTTTACTGTTTTATTCTGTTGCCATAATTGCATGCTGAACTAAGTAAGGAAGGAATGCGTAGGCAAAACATACAACCGAAACCCACAAGTTTCCAAAAAGTCTATTTTAAGATTTTTAGACCATGTTTTTAGTTTCTTCCTCTTTCTTTTTCAGTCTTCGTTGTATTAAAAAAAACAAACATCGTCTAAATTTCAAGAAAGATTTTATTTTAAAATAACAACAAACAAATCTCTCTCTCTCTCTCTCTCTCTCTCTCTCTCTCTCTCTCTCTCTCCAATGGCACAAACATAAATATATTATTTAGATTATTCGGACTACTGTTCTTATCGTTTCAGCCGATATATCTTCTAATCTTATTCAAGCAAATCTTGTCGAATCCAGAGATTCACATGGAACTTCGAACAACTATCAATGGGGGAAGTTTTCTCTCGTTCTATCAGCCATGGCCAAGTAGAAACCTTAATTCGTAATTGTATTGAACCTTCAGCCATCAGACGACTTCCACATCGGCTGAAACGTTGTGAGAATAACATTCAAGATCAGAATAAGAGTCTGTGGCGTACCACCACAACTACAACCACAACTACTACTACTACCACTACTACTACTACCACAAGAACTACTACTACTACCACTACCACTACTACTACCACCACTACTACCACCACTACTACCAGTACTACTACCACCACCACCACCACTACTGTAGGAATACCCGCCCCTTTTTTTCATTATCTTTCTATCTTTCTTTTTTTCTCTGGATTTTGGATTTCATCAACCAATCTCGTTCGAGGAATGACCAGCGCAAAATTCAAAATGACTAACTGGAGATTTGGAAATACACTTCCTTCCTCACAGCTCCCAGTCACTTGACCGAGTCTATAAAGCGTTAAACCGGCAACATTCTCCCTTTTTTCTTCCAAAATCAAGAACAAGACACACGTGGCCCGCAAGTGTGACACTATCTCCGATGGTCTCACACATAAAACGTCCCAAAATACCAACATACATTTAATATTGTCCTTGAATATCACAGAGTGAAGACAAGAATGTAGAAAAACGAAGCAAACTCAAAGGAACATGAAGAAAATCACTATAATACCAATAATTGTAGAAGCACGAGGAATATTCCCGAAAACCCCGAAGAAAAAGAGTAGGAGAAATTAGAATCAAAGGGAAGATTTAGATCATACAAAAGAATGACAATGATGAAAACAGCTAAAATACTCGGCTGAAAGGTCAAGGAGACTGGAAAGATCAAAGAGGATGAACACCAATCAAACCTACCTTTGGAATTTTGTAAGAGTACTGGAACCTTGAGAAGGCTTATTTTTTTTAATTTTATTTTATTTCGGACTATTAGTCTCATCTTATCTTTTTATTGGCGCACAGCGTTTCGGCCAACTTCCTCTGGCCTTCGTCAGGTGGTAACCGCGACGGATAGGAACTTCGAATCTCCTAACTGCATTCTCAGCCATCACTGCCATCCGTAGTTGTTGTCGTCTCACCACATTTTTGACCAATTACCTCTGGCACGCTTTGGGTGGGATTGAAACCGCTATCTTCAGACAATGTTCATCTGGAACCGTAGAGATTCAACGTCTCTATCAACTGCGCCACGGGCCCCGAAGTTCCTATCCGTCGCGGTTACCACCTGACGAAGGCCAGAGGAAGTTGGCCGAAACGTTGTGCACCAATAAAAAGATAAGATGAGACTAATAGTCCGAAATAAAATAAAATTAACATACAATGCTCATCTCAAAAAATTCCAATAAGGAATAATATATATATATATATGCTTATTTTTTTATTCAAATTCTAGAGAAAATCAATGGTAAGCGCCCGTTGCAACAACGCAAAATAATCTGCAAAGGTTATCGAAAGACAGAATTGTGGAAATCTGAAGAGACTTGTTATTCGGACTCCAGGGAAATATCACTTGTTATAGTCAGTAAGCAATTATTGGTGATGACCTGTGTAAAAACTCCTAGTGAGTAAAATAATAATCTATATATTAATACTGTAGTATCTTTAACGTATATTCGTACGTGTGTCACGGGTATGTCATGGTTTCCAGATTATAATTCTTTTTTTATCGGGAGATCCTATTTATTAAAAAGGGGGAAAGACGATAACATACTACAAACATTAAATTAGTATATAGATATGCTAATTTAATGTGCGTAGTGTGTTATCGCCTTCTATCCCCCTTTTTAATAAATAGGATCTCCCAATCACCGAGGACGCAATGTATTAAAAAAAAAATTAAAAAAAAAAAAAAAGGATATCGTTTTTGGGCCGTGCGTAAAACTAAAATATACCTTCTTGGTCTTGGTCTTCTAGCGCTAAAATCCAAGGGTAGTATCTGTTCTCTTTAAAGATGATGTGGGGTTTCTGTTCGAATGGAAATATGTCACAAACATATACATAAGACCTATAGGGATATTGGATATAAACCGTAATAACCAGATATATTCTAGCATTAAATTAACTAGATTACTTAGATAAATAATTTTACAGTTTTAACAAAAAAGGCTACAATAATATCGTGGGGTCTCCATTCACACTGAACGTCCACAGAATGCTTAGCAGCAATATATTACATACTGAAGATGCCACTGTGGAATTTCCACAGGTCCCCCCAGTAATAATAACTATAATAATAAAACACAAAGAAACACTACATGGAATCACAAAAACAAACTGCAGAAGAGTAAGTTAACTTCCTTCCTTGCGCCCTCGCCTTCTGCTCCCCCCTTCTTTTAGTGTCACCATAAAGTAGTGTCATACCAAATAAGTGAGGAGGGCCATGTAGGATAACCAGACCTCTGTTGGATAAGTGTGAAAAGGACTTGGACTTTGGGGAGGCTTATTGCTACCCAAATCCCAACTAAGACCAATGGTCGCTACCATTGAGAAATCAATGGTAAACGGTCATTGCAATAACGCAAACTAATTTGAAAAGGTGAAAGAGGTGGTGAGTACTGGAAATCTGAGTAGATATGTTGTCACTCAGACTCCAGGAAACACCACAAATTGTTTTCGAAGAACGTTCTTTGATGATGGCCTTTGCAAAATCTCCTAGTGAATAATAATAGTGTAAGGACTGAGAAGGAAAAGCATTAACTAGGCTTCCACTGGAAGGGTACAGAGAGTACCGGGACTTTCAAGAGGTTTATTGTCACTCAAATTTTAGAGAAAACCAATGGTCGATGCCAGCAAGAAATCAGTGGTAAACGGCTAATGTGATGAGGCAAAATGATTTGAGACGCTTATCAAAAATAAAAAGGTGGAGAGTGCTGGAGATGTGGGAGACGTGTAACTCAGACTCCAATGGAACACCACCGGTTATTGTCGGTGAGTACTAATTGCTAATGCCTTGTGTGAAAATTCTGGTAAATAAAAAAGATAAAAATGAATAATAATAAGATAAAGAAGAACAAGATAAGAAGAAAAAGATAAAAAAGAAAAAGAAAAAGATAAAAAAGAAAAAGAAAAAGATAAAAAAAGAAAAAGATAAAGATAAAGAAGACGGAAATAAATATAAAGAAAAAAGAGATAAAAAGAAAAGAAAAAAAAGAAGAAAATAGAAAAAAAAGAATCTAAATATAGATGTGACTGGGAACTGTGCAAACGTCTACACTTTGAACATGTGTTCATTTATTGCTCTAAAAATTTGCATTAGCAAGATAATTTTACAACAATCGTTAAGTTTATTCCGATCCCCCCTCACTTACTTACTCACTCTCTCTCTCTCTCTCTCTCTCTCTCTCTCTCTCTCTCTCTCTCTCTCTCTCTCTCTCTCTCATTTCATTTTTTTTCCTTGTTCTGCCCAATTGACACAAACTGTCCCGAGGGTGGGTCCGAATGCATTTGTTTACAGACAAAATCGACATTCATGGTAAAGAAAAAAATAAAAAATAAAACAATAAATAATGTCCGTCGGCATGGGGTGGGGAGAGAAAAAAAATAAAGGTTTTGAGGAGATCAAGGAGAGAAAGACAGAGGGGAGGCAAGCAGAGAGGAGAGTATTCTTCCTGCTAGTCTGATTGTTATATAAGAACAAGAAGATAACGTTTCTCTACGGCAATCTATGGAAGATCGTACTTGATACAAATATAAATTACAAATATTAACACAAACACACACGATACACAAGTGGTCTCCCAAAAGTAATGCCTCCTATTTTTTTATTCCGCCCGAAGGGATCAGAGGGAATAGCAAATTGATTTGTTATGATGACTGAACTTGCGTATTCATGAACTGAAAGTTTAATCTCTCTGTTGCAGATATTGACTGTGTGAGACTAAGAAAAACTGTGCGTCAAAAGCAGAGATGAATCATTAAATTCCTAGCAAAAATGCATTGAGAATGATGGTGACTATGTAGAAAGATAAAAGGTCGCTCGTTTTAATTATACCACTCTGGTCTTTGTAGCTCTTCAACGTTTTGAGCTTAAAAAATATGCGGCTTTTTTTTGGGGGGGGGGGATTACCCGTGTGTGTGTGTGTGTGTGTGTGTGTGTGTGTGTGTGTGTGTGTGTGTGTGTGTGTGTTGTTTTGATAAAATGTTTTGTTTTTTTAAATATATTTCACTCTTTGTGTATTCCAATCCTTTTTGTTTAGAAGCTCAATATATGTCAAATATAACAATAGAGCACACACACACACACACATATATATATATATATATATATATATATATATATATATATATATATATAAATAACAATATAGTGAAATTCCAAGATCCAAATATTTATTTTTCATGCAAAACAGCTCGTCTAGCATGTTAAATTTCGGTAAATTTTTACAGATCCATTTATTTATGCAGAAACAAACGGTTATTATTATGTCAATACCGTCACTTTTCGTGCATATACTCTTCAGAAAAATTAGAATTCTTTGCGTAGATAGAAAAAAAAAATGCATGGCAATATAATGCGGCAAGAAGAAAAAAAATGTTCATAGAAGACTCAACATCGTGTGTTTGTTCCTGTAACAATCGTTGTTCATGTCGTAAAGCTAGACAGGTTTTATTCAACGTATGAATTAGAGTGTTTAGATTTTTTTTTTTAATTCTTCAAAGAAATTACTTACTATTATTATTATTATTATTATTATTATTATTATTACTTTATTTATCTAATATTTATTTTCTGTAATTTGTTAACTAGAATTATATCTAAAAAAAAAAAGGTTTATATATGTTGAAAATACGTGTGTGTATGTGTGTATATATATATATATATATATATATATATATATATCTCAGGTTGTTGCAGAAGTTTCCGCCGTTTCATAAAAAAGTTTGTTCTAAAACATGTTTAGATATTTGGCAAAGTATTATATATCATTCGAAAGCACCTATTCTGTTCTACATGATAATGGTCATCGTTTTTTGCTCATATAAATTTTTATCGTTTTTTAGAACCGTCAAATGGATTGTTAAATAGATTAATAGAAATATCTTTTTCGCCTTTAATCGAGGTCAAAAAGCAAGTGAAGTGACGAAGGATATTTGTATTGTATATGGAGAAAACGCTATAGTTGAGGGAACTGTTCAAGATTGGTTTACCAGATTCTAACACGGTAATTTTGACCTCAATGACGCTCCTCATTCCGGAAGAGCAATCAAGATAAATGAAGACCAACTCAGGTTTCTTTTGAAAGAAGATGCTCATCAGAGATAAAGAGAATTGGGTGAAAAGATGAAGTGTGAGTTTGCGACAATTTCACGTCACTTTCAGTCGATTCGATTCACACAAAAATTCGGAGCTTGGGTTCCACACGAACTTTTGCTGTTAAAATTCTTTGATTTTCTTAAAAAAACAAAAAAAAAACGGCGGGGAACTTATGCAACAACCTAATATATATATATATATATATATATATTATATATATTAACGTTTTTAAAATGAGAAGTGGAGTCATTAGAATTTGGGGGATCGATGCAGGGAGAAAAAATAGACACTAAAATAGTCAAAAGACTATTCGACTAAAAAAAAAAAAAAAAGAAGAAAAAAAAGAACCTCGAGGTACCTTTCGTTCGACCCTTGTCAAGAGATTACGTCGGCAGCGATTAAAATAAAACAAATTACACAATTAAAAAATGGAGGCGAAGGGAGGAGTGAAAAAAGATTAAACTACACAGGATGAATTAAATTAATGAATAACCCGTGATATATCGTCCATATTTCAGAACCTGGGGCAATACATACATTATATATATATATATATATATATATATATATATATATATATATATATATATATATATATATATATATATATATTAGGTAGATAGGTTTGTTTGTATGTATGTATGTATGTGAGTGAGTGAGAAATTCATTCCTAAATTGATATCAACCAATTATTACGGATTTTGAAACAGAACTTTCAAGTGTAAAGGGTTCTAATGTAGGCTATATTTAGTTTGATTTACCTTTTTTCCAAAGGAGGTGGAAGCCCTCTGGACTTTTAGATACCTAAGAATTTGTGAACTTTTAACCATAGGTATTACATATCAATTAATGATAAATATTGACCGAATTTCAGCTCCTTTGGAAACGGGACAATTTTGCATCATTTTCATGCAGAGATATGTAAAGTTAGGTATCTGTATATGTATGTACAAGATTTATCCAGAAGTTAATTAAGCGATCATTATGAACTTTGATACACAGCTGCTAGGCGTAACAGTTCCAAATGTAGGCCATATTTAATTGAATTTAGTTTCATGCTCAATGGATAAAACGAGGATGGAAGTTTTTTGTGAAAGTTTAGATACGGCGCATGTTTGTAAATTTTGACAATAAACATCGATTAATAAATATTCCTCATACTTTTGAGCCGAAAATATGTATGGATAAAAAGAAAATATAAAAAATATATAAATGTTTATATCTTTTCTGTATTTATTTCCTATGTGTTGACGTGTAGGAATACAAAAAGTCTTTTGAAAGAAAACGAAAATGTTTCTTTCAAAAGCACATCATTTTCGACCGATCCTTCGGTCTTCTTCAGTGTGAATCAGTAGATATTTTATATATATGTACTAGAACTAGGAGGTATGATAGGAGGTCACAATATCCCATTTAAAAATCAAAATATTTCAGATTTTTATTGAATGTGATGAATAGTATTTGGAGTTTATAGTGAAGCAAAGGTGTAGAAGCCCTTCAGTATAATTCAGCTACCTCCAATTTTTTTGTGAAATTTTAACAATAAATATTAGTTAATAAATATTCCATATTTCATAGGCTTTTGAAGTATATTAAATGAGTTTTTATAGAGGATAATATGAGGACAGCCTGCCATTAGAAAACTCAAATATTTCAGATTTGTGTTAAATCTGATCCAGTCATTAGACACCAACTAAGCAAAATTCCTTCAATTTCAATCTGTCTTAGTACTCCTCAAGCTTAAGTCTTGAATTTTTGGCATTTTACTAAAATCTAAATCATGTAATCGATTTTGATCAAAATTGGAATAAGGATTCTAATTATAAGGTTTAGTAGCATTAGATTTTAATCATAATCTTCATAAGAGTCATAAAACTGGTGCAAAACTGTTCTGTTCAGAAAATTAATTTTAACCGTCTTGGGACAGGTATTATTCTATTTTTAGCTTGTTAAAAATTGGCTAAAAAGTAGAACAGACAGACAGTTATATAATACAAAAGACGTTTTTACATCTTAAAAAAACGGGCAAAAGTTATAAACTGTTGACTCAGAATTAGTGCTTTATGCCAAATTGATGGCGGAACATGATTAAACTTGTGTTCACTGTTTGCATTAAGTATTAATCCCTAACTAAATATCAAACGGATACCATAATACTTAGTTCGTTGCACCTTATCATAGCAAAAAAGGTCTATACAAAATTTCTGCTAGGTCAGTTCAGTGAAAAAAAGTGGAATGGATATATAGACAGAGAGGCAGACGAACAGGCAAGGAAATATAATTTAGATTGTTGTATAGTTTCTTCACAAGATACGGGATATAAAACTAATTCCTGTGTATCAAACGAATACCATTTGAAAATCAAAATATTTCAGATTTGCATTGAATTTAACGAATAGTCATTAGACATTAATTATGTAAGATTCCCTAAATTTCAATTTCTTCTTAAGACCCCTTAAGCTTTATGCTTAAATGTAAGATTTTTTAAAATTATGTAATTGGTTTTTATCAAACTTGTCAACCTCTCTAATGTTCTCTTGTTGTAGTTGCACTTGATCTTGCCTTCTGTTATTTACCCTCATGACCTCTGTCTTCCCGATGTTGATCTGGAGTCCAGTCTTTCCAGCCTCCTCTGCCACACAGCTTCTGTGCATCTTGAAACCTGTGTGAAAGGAGGCTAATGTCATCTGCATAGTCCACGTCCTCCAGCTGTTTTGTAAAATTCCACTGAATACCCATCCTCTGCCCCGTCGTGGATCGTTTCATGACCCAGTCAACCACCAACAGAAATATTATCGGTGAGAGCAGGCAACCTTGACAGATGCTGGTTTGTACAGTGAAGAGTTCCGTCAGTTTCCCCGTCGTGGATCACTTGACAGGTAGCATCCTCGTACATCTGTTGTATGATAGGGAAGACAGAGGTCATAAGGGTAAATAATAGACGGCAAGATCCAGTACACAACAAGAAAACATTAAAGAGGTTGACAAGTTTGTGTTCCTGGGCAATGTTGGTAGCAGGGATGGAGAAACAGATGAGAACATCAAGTGCCGGATAAGCAAAACCAGACACACCTTCAGTATCTTAAGACCAATCTGGAGAACAACAGCCCTCTCACTTCGGAATAAGATCCAAATTTTCAATACCAATATGAAGTCGGTTCTACTCTATGGCTCAGAAAAGTGGAGAGTGACCAAGACCAACATCCAAAAACTCCAGACATTCACCAACAAATGTTTCAGAAATATCTTAAACATCAGATGGCCAGAGACTATCTCCAATGAACAACTGTGAAACAAAAACAACCAAACCCCAATGGAGATAGAGATCAAAAACAAAAATCGAACTGGATTGGCCACACCTTGCGGAAGTCTGCATCCAACATCACCAGGCAGGCCCTTGAATGGAACCTGCAAGGCAAGCATAAAATTGGTCGTCCAAGGCAGACATGGAAAAGAAGCATTGAGGCTGAGACCGGGGCTGCCGGAATGACATGGGCCGAACTGAAGAGGACCAGCCAGAACCGGGTCCATTGGAGGAGCATCGTTGCAGCCCTATGTTCCTCAAGGAATTAAGCGGCCTAAGCTAAAAACTTTATCAAAATTGAAATACGGATTATAGACATAAGGTTTAGTATCATTATATCTTAATTTGGATCTTTGCAAAAGGGCATAAAACTGTTCTATTTAATGGATTTAATTTTATTCGTCCTAAGACGGGTTTTCTTGCAGCAAATATGACATTTTACAATAAGTAAACGAAATACCAGACGATGCTGTAGAGCATATTGGAGACCTGGATAGACCGAGAGTGCTGCCAGATGCCTATGTTTTCTAACAAGACTCTGCATCTGCACACAAGGCCAAGACAACCAAGGCATGGCTGCTTAATAATGTTCCTCATCATTTGTCATCATCACTCGACAAACTTCCTTGACTATTTCATGCTGTGTGAGATTAAGGCCAAGATCACCTAGCACATTCACCACTATAAACAAGAACACGTTTTTTTTAAGGATGTATCACTCATTTCTGGCCCGTTTTCAGATGGCTGTCTCCACTTGGCCTTCGGACCAAGATCAGAAATACAACAAAACAACTTTTTTATACAGTTCTATGTCTACAAATTTATTTCACCGTCTGTCTGCCTGTTACATATTTATCCATATGCTAAAAAAACATACACACACAATGTGATTTAGGAATCTTAGGTGGGACAACCCCCGGTGTGCTTGAGGTATTGTGGTGAATGAGAACTTTAGGATCAGCATAGGCAAACAAAGGTACAGGGACGAAGATGACTATAGATATCCCCTCCCCAATTTTTGCGTGGCTTTGTGCCTAATTTTTTGTTTATTACTGGGGGGTTTTTTTGTGAACTTTTCAGAGTAAATAAAAAATATATAACTCAAAGTGTAGTATCTGTTCTGATGCTACACTTCAATTTCTTGTTCTTGGTCGGCAGAGGAGCAATCCTTCACGACTGAGACAATTTATAATTTTTGTTCTTTTCTCCACATAAAAAAATCGACCCTGGTGTTTAACTCTGCCCTCGTGGGGAGGCATTACAGGAACACTAACTGTTGCTAAATAAACTGCTGGGTCATTGCATATTAAACTTTTGTTGTCATTTTTATTACCTATTTCGTTTTATTTTTCTTAAATATCGGAGTTTTCTTCAACACCTGATTATATAAATATATATTAAATGAAATACTGAAATGTCGTTGGATTGAAGATTGTATAACACTGTAAACTTAATGTCAAGTAAATATAAGTATCAAAGGGAAGCTAAATATGCGAAATAAATAATAAAAATGGAAATTCTGAATTAAATTATGTAGAATTACAACAAAATTTGACAAAGACGTACAAATAATTTTTAAAGGTTTAAAAATGATTTGTACTCCTTTGCCAAACAATAAATTTTGTTGCAATTCTTAATTTAATTTATATATATATAAAGTAAAAGTGTCCGTCTGTGTGTGTATCTGTGTGTCTGTGTATGTACATTTCCCTACGCAATAACTCTGTCAATTTTAAATCTACAGACTCAAAATTTGATATACAGGGTACTGAGATTTGGGAAACACTATGTGATCAGTTTTCGGCCAGAAATTTGGTGATTAAGGGGTCAAAGTTCAACGATTTGACCTTTGAGAACTCTACCAAACTCCGACAATTTTCGGTCTAAACACTTGAAATTTTAGATATAGGTTCATTGGACATGGATCTAACTTAACTTAATTTGAGCTCAAAACAATAAAGGGGTCATAATAGGGGTCAAAGTTAAAAAAATTGACCGCTTTTTTTTTTTTTTTTTTGCTCAACATACATCTCCAAATACCCGGGCAACGCTGGGCACCCATGCTAGTATATATTTCGTGGTTTAGTAGGGGATGCCCTTTTCTCTTCCCTGCAACCTCTCTCCCACAGAAGAAACGTTGCGTGCCTGTCTTTGTTTTATCGTTATTTCCATGGCAGGTACTCGTCTGAGCTCCAATCCCTCGTCCCCCCCTCGCCAATCTTTCACGAGAAACACCCGTCTGGCTGAAACTACTGTCAATAATTTTCCTCACTCTTTATCTGTGCCTAAATCCAAACGTAGATTCCATGAGGAAAAGCTTTTTTAGAACTGCACGCCAGTGGAACTCTCTGCCGCTTGCCTGTTTCCCACCTGACTACAACTTGGACGACTTCAAGTCCAACATAAACAAACTCCTGACAAACCGCCCCCTTAAGTAAGACACTATCAAAAATACTAATGATTACTACAATACTATCTCATTGATTACTGTACACGCAATAACCCTTATCCCTGAGTGGCCTTCGGGCATTGATAAGTGGTGACCCCCATGTAAAAATATATATATATATAAAATCTTAATAGTTTATAACTTAATAATCCTTTATTTTAATTCTTTATTTCTTCTTTGTTTTGCCGGTTTTTTGTATCTGCAATTTCCATTTTAGTGTTTAAATATTCCTATCTATCAAATATATCAATCTACCTACACATTCATATCCTGTATGTATATTTACTTATATTTTACTATATGCATTTACTTACATACTTGCTTTATCCGGAATTTGCAGATACCGGCCATCCTCTCCCCTTAAATTTTTTTTTTTCATTTCATTTAGTGTCTTTTAATAACTCCTGCTGATATTTTCTTAAGTAATAACTTGTACATTTCAGTTGAACTCTTTTTTGCCCTATATTTTTGGCGCCTTTTAACGTCATCTTGTCTGAGTCATTTTAACATTGGATTTTCTATTTTCTATTTAATTCAATCACCTTTCCATAATTTTTTATTCTCTCTTCTTCACTCATTTTTCTTAATTACGCCTTGCCTTGGCAGCCGAGTCTATCGCATATCTTATTTTTCTTTTAATAATATTATTGGAATTCTTTTCCTTGTACCTATTTGTAAATTATTCTACGGATTTCGGTCTTTTGGATTATTTTGGACCATCTAATTATGCGATTCCCTTGGATTTTATTTGTGCGAATGGAAATTTAACCAACTTTCTTGGATTTGCATTTTTGGATTTTACCGTCATTGGATACTTTACCTTTCACCAGACTATTCATTCAAGTGAAATCACTTTTTTCTCCACCCTATTCCTTCTGCTTCACTTTTTATTATCAAGTAAGATCTTTGACTTACTTGTAGTTTCATCAAATACTTTTGCAAGCAAAATCCGATCCCGCATTTTGCTAAATCCTACCCTCTGATGAGAAGGAAATTATTTCTTTGAAACTCCGCTGATTAAGGACTATCCACTTATTTAGTGTTTCCTTTTCAAATTAAATATGTTTTTGACTCTTTTTCAAAGTGTTTTTTAACATGTTTTATTAACTATTTGCTCTTATATATCTACATATATATATATATATATATATATATATATATATATATATATATATAAGCAAATGGTAATATAATTTATGGAAAAATCATTTATTTAAACACCAAGAACTCAACATTGACAACCAATTAGTGTACGATCGTTTCAGAGACGATACATTTTTTTATTTGAAAAATCTCATCAGCACCGGGATTAGATATCAAATATATGAAAATAGACAAAATGAAAAACAAATTAAACACAGGAATAAAATATTATAGAACGTGTTTAATTTGTTTTTCCCATTGTCTTTTTCATGCATCCTGTATCCACAGCATTTAATTTCATGATATATATTTTATATTGATAAATAAATCTGTATTATTTGGATTCATCAGGCTACTGTTTTCATCTCGAGTGTCATTTTCACAACGTTTCGGCCGATGTAACCGCCGACCTTCTTCAGATGTATCTTGCTGAACTCTAAAGAACATCACTTTTACAATTGGTTGATTGTCTCCAAAGAACTATAATGCAGTGGTTAGAGTACTTGGAAAAAATCCATTGTAAAAGTGATAGTCTCCTGAAGGTTAAAGGTTCAATTCTCAGTGTGGGCGACCGAAAAATACAATTTCGAATTACTTAGGACCTCTATCAAACCATAACTGAGGAAACGAGACCCTGCTACCCTCATGAAGTAAACCAAAGGTTCCATTCGAAATTCTGTCCAAATTCCTTAATTCGACAGAAACATTCCTGAGTTCGACAAGATACACCTGAAGAAGGTCGGAGGTTACATCGACCGAAACGTTGTGAAAATGACACCCAAGATTAGAACAGTAGTCCGATGAATCAAAATAATACGAATAACCAATCCTCATCTTAAAAATTCAAAGCGTAAATATATATATATATATATATATATATATATGAGCAAACAGTTAATGAAATATGTTAAAAAACACTTTGAAATGAGTTAAAAACATATTTAATTTGAAAAGGAAACAAAAGTGTTTTTTAACATATTTCATTAACTGTTTGCTCATATTATAAGCTCTATTTCCTATTTGGTATTATCGAGCTTTTATATCTGGCTGAGATAAGTTTATAAATATTAATTCTTTAATATTTATAATTTACTTTAATTTTACCATCTTGGAACATTTTGGTAAATTCAATTGTAATTTTCATTTTATATATATATATATATATATATATATATATATATATATATATATATATATAGATAGATAGATATGATTGGGGATTGTAATGACAGATGATACATTAATCATTTTAGCCATAGTAAGATAATATTGATTTCCTTAAAAGCCATTATTTTCTCTCTTAATAACAATTGTGATAGGATTCGATTCATTAAAGAAAGCCCGCTGTTCGATTGCTCTTATATTTTACATCTGTTCACAGAAAGAAAAACAATAACATATGGGAATAATCATTTTTTTTTTTTAGACAACGGAGAAAATGGATTTTTGTTGATATTGACATATTCTAAATTTAATCTAAAGAAAATGAAATGGATTCTCCGATCAATCACATCCACAAATGTTAACTTGTATTTATATTAGTGTTGGAATGATTAATCAGAATTCGGGAATCAGAAAAATGGGAACTTTTAGGAGCATCGGAATCGCTATCAGAATCGAAAAATAAATATATGTGTGTGCTTATTTTTTTTGATACCAAAAACGATTCCTTTTATTATCTTTTCTTTTTTTTTTTTTTTTACTTGATTTAAAAAAACAAAATCTTCCACTGCTAATACAGGGGGACCCCCCCCCCTCCCCCAAAAAAGCAAAAGCTAAATGGAGAAAAAAACAAAAAATGCTACATTGCCAAAAGTGTGCTTATTCATAAAGTCTGAAGAAATGCTGGTATTTGAAAATTTTCAAACAATATAATGCTTGAAACTGTCGAACTGGACATTGAAACAATTGTAACATAAAATGAAATACACTTTTCGTTGCCATCAACATCTTGTCTTGAAGTCTTTATTTTGCACACACAGTATATATATATATATATATATATATATATATATATTTCTGGTTATACAAATTGTTGATTTTATCTGAATTTTATATTCATATATAATTTAGTTTTATTACTATTGTAATTAAATTTATTATTACATAAATTATAATTCTTTATTGTAATTTAATTATTTTTCATTGATTTTACTTAGTTTTAATATAAAATTTCCCTTTGTAATGTTTTATCGTAATTTGTTTAAATACATTTAAAAGGTCGCTAATTGACTTTTAAATTTAAATGAGTTGTTTCTTTTTATGAAAACCTAGTTATATTGTTATTTTATTATATATTATTTATTTATTAATCCAATTTTTTCTATAAATTGATTTATGTTATTTAAATAAAATATTGACATTTAAAACATTTCAGTATAAAATAATCAATATTTATGATTTTTATTTTTCAATAAGTTAAGTTAAATTATAATATTCAAATGAACGATTAGCTGGTATGTCTATTAGTTATCTTTCTATAATTATAATTCATCTACTCTAATTTATATTGAATTTAAATATATCCCAATTTGTATTATTATTATTATTATTATTATTTATTGTAGCCTAATATGTTGAAATTAGATCACCTAATTAATTTATTGTGAATTTTTTCCGTAAATTTAAAAGTAATATATATATATATATATATATATATATATATATATATATATATATATATATATTGGCTTTGTAACAACAAATATGAAATCTGTGTGAATTAAAATATATTTAAGCATACATTACAAGCAGACAAGGCTAGCCCCCCCCCACTAGTAATCTAAAGAGTTTTTATTAAATTAATATTTTCTGAGACGAAAATTAAAACTGAAAATATTTTATATTGATTAAGGAAGCAGAGTCTGGGGGCATACAACACAAATTTGACATTGTGGCCGATTTTGGCGATATCTGAAGTTCAAATTTTACATAAATTTTAATTGAATAACAATTCGTTTTAGTAACAAAACTATATTTCTGTGAAATATATATAACTAAAACAGAAACTCATTTGTAATACAATGGTCTATAGTGCATAAAATAAGTATATATAAATCTATAAAGTAAATATAATATATATAAATATATATGCAGTAAATAAATATATAAAGAAAATAAATATATATATTTTTTCTTTATATATTTATATATAAATATATAAAGAAAATATATATATAACTATATAAAGAATAAATATATAAATATACAAAGAAAAAAATATATATAAATATATACAGAAAAATATATATATAAAGAAACTATATATATATAAACTATATATATATAAAGAAAATAAATATATATATATAAATATATAAAGAAAATAAATATATACAGAAATATATAAAGAAAAAAAATATATATATAGAATAATCACATTGAGCTTCTTATCTAAGGATTGATATATAATAAGAAAAATATATTTCTACATATATATATATATATATATATATATATATATATTGTTATTTTATATTTGACTTTGCGGAGATCTCTGATCGTCAAACTTTCTGCTTTTCTATTTCAATACGAAACCTTCGTTTATATCTCCTATGTGTTAAAATCTGAAATCCCGGAATTCTGAGAAAACCTGAAACACATTCATCACTGTACTTTCCAAGGTGGTCAAGTCTTGGCATCCTTGATAGAGCCCCCATACATCCCAAAATTATGTTGTACGTAAAATGCAGCCTCTCCATAATGAAAAACCAACAAATCAGTATAGCTTTAAACCGTAAGTTTATATATTTTTTTCATTATTATTATTATTTTATTTATATCCTTCTACCTGCATATTTTCATAGTTTCATATCCTTTATATTAAATCAATTCATATGTTCATGTTAATTTTTAATTTACTTAATTTCTTAGAGACCTTTTATAGTCAATGCAGTTAAATAGATAAATGCACTTAAGTTGGAATTAATTAAGCTTGCTTTGAGATGACGCATCTTAGTTATTATTAAATAAATGTATATTTAAATTAAAACTAATTCTAATTTTAATTCAAGTTAATAAGATTTATAAATATTGCTTAGACCTAAACATTATAAACCATATCCAACCCAGGTTTTCCTTTCCTTATACTTTAAACACTCCTCTCCTATGTACCTTAATTACATCTTATTTTTTATTTTTATTTATTCATTTATTTAATTTTTTAATTAAATTTAACTAATACTTCTGAAAGTAAGTTATAGACATTAATTTAATGAGTATATATATTAAAATAATATATATTTCAGTTTAGCAGATTTACAATGGATATATATTATTATAACCATAACATTGACTTTTACATTCATTCTAACAATTAAGCATAAATATACATTTATTCAATTATAATTAAAATAACATTATCAGATGAAGACACTCCGAAACATACTTATTAGAGAATTAGGATATGTACAACGATAACAAAAATTATGCTTAAATGAGGAACAAGTTCGTAAAATGTTTATTGAAACCAGATTGTCGTATGTAGAATTGAGTTAAGTTTTTGAAATGTAAAAATTAAAAATATTACTTTCAATATAAATAATAATAATAATGGTGCTGATATTGATAATAATGTGAATAAATATATAAATAAATAAAAAATTAAAATAAATGGAAGTAACTAATTAATTTACAATTCAACATTAGCTGATATGAAGTATAACTTAATAACTTATGTTTATCGATTGAAATAATCTGTAATACTAACATTTTGTATTGGTAAAATTAGTGAATTAATTTATATTATAAATAGATTATTTTTTTAAAAATAATATTGAATAAAAGACATTAAAACTATATTAAAATTAAAAATTAAGTATTAGTTGAATGTGGATGTCTATGCGTTGTGGAAAATTAATAAATATAACTAAAGTTAATTTCAGAAGATTTTTTCCAAGCGAGGTAACTGTCGCACTTTAAGTTAATTTAATTATGGACAATTACGATATAAAAGAATTTTCAGATTATTTTAAACTTAACAAAACGTATAGTTTTGAATTGTATGATTTAAAAAATTATAATTGTAAGGATTGGTGTGTTTGATTGTAATTTGAATTATGTATAGTTTTCAATTCGGATCAATTAGATAAATGACTGAAATGATCAATCGTTTTTTTTTTTTTGTAGCTTAGTTTAGTTTCGTATATGCAAACATGTCATCATCATGTGTTGTGCTTCGTGTCCGAAGACGACTTCCTGTGAACCATCATTCTCCACTTGTCACGGTCGCGACTGAGGGTCTGCCAGCTTCCAGTAGGGAACAACCTGTCCTTTAGATTTCGTTTGACCGTGTCACGAAACCTGAGCTTGTTGATATTATTTTCATAAGTATGTATACAAAACTTAGAATTAATAAATTTACTAATTATTAAATAGAACACTTTGCTAGAAGATTAATAAATTAATTAAAATTGTTAGTACGAATAGTTGGGTTTAATGACTGTTTGATAAAAATTCAATATGGCGTAATGGAAAAATATAAGGGTAACTGCAGCTTCTCTTCCAATTTTCGGATTTTTACCATGTTAAATCACATTTCAATTTCTTTTGACGGATTGATTGTTGCTATTTCTTCTGATGAGTTAAGGGTATAATAGATTCACTAATTGATATAATAATTAAGTGATTGATTTTGCGCTACGAAACAGATACTGTCAAGAATTGTAAATCAACTGATTTAAAGGAATAAATTATAAGATGGTCAACATCATGAATTTTGGAATATAACTTTTGTCATTTATTCTCTCTCTCTCTCTCTCTCTCTCTCTTGCTATATATATTATGTATATACAATTACATTAAGTTAAGCAACATTGAGCCTGGTCAGTACTTCATATGTGACCATTTGAGAATACTAGTTGTTGTATGTGTTCGCCACTTATCTCTGCATTACTTCCAGTCATTCTGAACTTCTAGCAACTGAAATCAAGCAATGCTGATTCACTAAGTGTGGTTAGAGATTGCGCAACACTAGCTTCACAATTACACATGTTGCCATCCTGACAGGGGATATCCATTGTCTCTAAAGACTGAATGGAGGCTATGATAGATACTTGACAACATGAAGATGCACTGATCCATTGAGCATAGAACTGTAACGCGCCAATCTTTCACGAGAAACACCCATCTGGTTGAAACCACTGTCAATAATTTTCCCCACTCTTTATCTGTACCTAAATCCAAACGTAGATTCCATGAGCAAAGCTTCTTTCTTAGAACTGCATGCCAGTGGAACTCTCTGCCGCTTGCTTGTTTCCCACCTGACTACAACTTGGACGTCTTCAAGTCCAACATAAACAAACTCCTGACAAACCGCCCTCTTAAGTAAGACACTATCAAAACCCCCAATACTAATGATTACTACAATACTATCTCATTGATTACTGTACACGCAATAACCCTTATCCCTGAGTGGCCTTCGGGCCTTGATAAGTGGTGACCCCCATGTAAAAAAAGGAAAAAAAATTTTGGCAAGCTGCACTATAAACCTTTAACTTGAATTCAGGTTAAGGGGGTCATATCCCGTTATCTAAGACTGGAAGAGAAACAGTTGTTACTTCATTGAAAAGTTCTTTTCTCATTTCTGGAAGCATCTGGTTTATAACTGAAGACTCGAAAAACATAAAAGGAATTTTCATTACTTACTTTATTTGATGTTACAATGTTTTCTCAACCTCTATTTTTATGTGCGTAGGGAGTTTGAACCTAGTGAGAGCAAGTGATGAAGGAATCCCCACTATCCAGTCACAAAATCCACTTAGAAATTTTCTGATTTTTTCAATACTATCGATTCTATTGTTTTTGTGCATACTTTAATTGATTCACAAATGACTTGTTTAGTTTCAAATACACACACACACGTATACACATATCCACATATATAAACATAAATATATATATACACATACAAATGCATTTATATATACTCATTTCTTTTTATTGTAATATTTTAATAATATTTTCTTAAATTAAACAATGCTGCCTAAATACACATACACTCATATAACACATTATGTGTATATATATATATACACACACACATATAACACAGTATGTGTGTATATATATATATACACATATATACACACACATATAACACATTATGTGTGTGTATATATATATACACACACATATGACACATTATGTGTGTGTGTATATATATATATATATATATATACACACACACATATATACACACACATATAACACATTATGTGTGTGTATATATATATACACACACATATGACACATTATGTGTGTGTGTATATATATATATACACACACACATATATACACACACATATAACACATTATGTGTGTATATATATATATACACACATATAACACATTATGTGTGTGTATATATATACACACATATACACACACACATAACACATTATGTGTGTATATATATACACACATATATATACACACATATACACACACACAACACACATTATGTGTGTATATATATACACACACATATACACACACACACATATATATATGACAAAAAGGCTATATTCCAAATTTTAAGATGATGTCTATCATCGTTTATTTTTTATCAGCATGTTAAACTGTTCACTTCTTGACATTATATATAAAGAGATAGAGAGAGAGAAGGTGAGATAGAGAGAGAGAAGGTGAGATAGAGAGAGAGAAGGTGAGAGAGAGAGGGTGAGATAGAGAGAGAGAAAATGTAAGAGAGAAAGAAAAGGTAAGATAGAGAGGTGAGAGAGAAAGATAAGGCGAGAGAGAAGGTGAGAGAGAGAGAGAAGGTGAGAGAGAAAGAAGGTGAGAGAGAGAAAGAAGGTGAGAAAGAGATTGGTTTATATGTCACGCTCTAGAATCCACTTCAAAATCAAGCTGTTCTAATTTAAAACATTTCTTTCTTTTTTAGCAATCACGTCCACTTATTTCTATGATGCTAGCTAGAAGGAAACATCTTGACATTCGGCTTCAACAATTAACGAACTGCGTGCAGTTATAAATGTACTCGATCTCTAGTCGTAATAAAAATAGTCTACGTGTCTTTAATGACATTTGCAAGATATGGAAACGGTTATAATATAATTGTTTAAAAATAAACAGCAAAAAAAACAGAAAGATGCAGATTTTCATTAAATGCAAAAATGTACTATTATCACCAGATTTATTAAACTTCTATAATGGAAAACAGTTATATTTTGAAAGTTAGGAGGAGTTCGTTTAATAAGAAGAAAATTTTTCTTCCATATTTTGAAGCAATTTTATTCATACATCGCTTCACAAAGAAACCACAAACGATCCTTATCTGGTTTATGGGTGTTAGTCCAGAGTTCAACCTAATTTTTTTTTTTAATCCAGAAAAATCTTTATACTGTACGTACTCGGCATGGAACGAAAAGGTCATATTCCAAAAAGCATATAAATTAATCAAGTGTTTTATATATATATATATATATATATATATATATATATATATATATATATATATACATGTCTAGAAAATCATTTTTTAGTGATTTTAATAGTAAACCATAGCCATTATAAGACTGATTTTGACATCTGTAGTTCGAATTAATTTGTATCCCTTTATTTATTTAGTATGGCGGGTGAAGACACGTAATCGTTTTCTCATAAAATTTGATTTTCTATAATCAAAAAGAAACTATTTGAGCAATTAACGTGATTTTTGAAATGACATTTTCGTTCCTTGATGGGTACGCATATCCAAGTTTTTTTCCTGTATTTTTTTTTTTAATTAGGTTGAACTCTGGACTTGCACTGATTTTTGTAACAAAGTACGAAAAACAACACCATAACATGCAGAGTTGGGTGGACGCATGTACATCTGGCCAGGGCGGGTCTTAGATCCAACATATATACATATATTTTTCCCCCAAAACCTTTTACCTTGATGGAAAGAAGACTAAAACTTGCTGGTATAGTTTCAAATGGTCTGAACTCTTTGCAGATAATTCTATCCTTTATGACCAAGGCCGCCAACCCCCAGTATTTCCTTGTGTATCTGAAAACACGCTATGTGACATACAAATATCTGAACATGATGTTGCCAAGTTAATCAAAAACCTTGATTATAGTGCTCAAAAAGCTTCAACCAGAACTAGCGCCCATACTTACAAAGTTATTTAAGCGTTGTCTTAAGGAGAAATGCTTTCCAACACCTTGGAAAAATCTCATCAGTATGCCCTGTACTTAAGAATTCAGGTGATCGCTCATCCCCCTCTCAGTACAGACCAATAAGTCTCCTGTGTATCATGAGTAAGTTGCTGGAATCCATATTAAATAAAGAAGTAGTCAACCATCTCAGCAAAAACAACTTTCTTAGTGACACACAATATGGTTTCCGTTCTGCTAGATCTACATCAGATGTGCTTACAGTTATATCTAATAAGATTAATGAATCTCTCGACGGAGGCTTCCTCTTTAGGGCAATTGCTCTTGACATATCAAAGGACTTTGATAAGGTATGGCATAAAGGTCTACTTCACAAGATCTCCAGCTATGGTATAGCTGGAAATGCCTTTTCAATTATTAAATCATTTCTCTCTGATAGATTCATAAGAGTAGTGGTTGATGGGCAGAAATCAGAAGCTCTCAGTATTAATGCTGGAGTCCCTAAGGTGTCTATCCTGGGCTCAACTCTCTTCCTGATCTACATTAATGATCTTCCAAATCACACCCTTACATCATTCGTACACATTTATGCTGATGACACTACAATCCATGGTAGCACATCAAAGACCATAAACGACCAAGTTCTCTCTGATTCTCTCTCCTCTGATCTTGAGCATATGGTACAATGCTCTGAATGCCAATCTGGCATTGGTTGAAATAAATGGCTCGTCTTGGGGAGGCTTCATGTTTTGACAAGCTTCTGGGATTGACCTTTACTCCCGACCTGAAATAGAACACTTATATCAAATCTATTGCCAAGGTCGCTGGAAAAATGGTGGGATCCTTCTACCACTCCAGTAGATATCTCACTCCTGATGCAATTCTCTACCTATATAAAAGCCACTTACGGCCAACGATGGAGTACTGTTGCCACATCTGGGCAGGAGCTGCTAGAAGCAGCTTATCCTGTCTTGACAGAATTCAAAATAGACTTTGTAGCTTAGTGGAGGATGCCCTTTTCTCTTCCCTGCAATCTCTTTCCCACAGAAGAGATGTTGCCGGTCTCTGCTTTATCATTATTTTCATGACAAGTGCTCATCTGAGCTCCAATCCATGGTCCCCCTCACCAAACTTTCATTAAAAATACTCGTCTAGCCAAAAGCACTATCAATAATTTCCCACACTCCTTATCTGTGCCTAAACCTAAACATAGATTCAATTAACAAAGCTTCTTTCTTAGAACTGCATGCCTGCAGAACACTTCTGATTGTCTGCTTTCCAGCTGACTACAATCTGATCATCTTCAAGTCCAATGTAAACAAGTTCTTGATGAACCGCCCCCTAAGTAATCCAATTTACATAATTTCACACTACTTATGTTTACTACACTATAATCACATTGACTAATGCATACCCAACAACCCTTATCCTTCAGTGACCTCCAGGCCTTGATAAGTGGTGATTCCCTGTGTACAAAAAAAAAAAAAAGAAAAAAAGGAAAACTTGATTCC
>NC_136514.1:18773555-18863555 GCF_053919585.1 Euprymna scolopes | reverse complement strand
CGGGTTGCCCAGACCAAATTGACTCTTTCCTTCCACAGGTCTATCTTCCATGACCTTAGAAAGATCTTCAAGTTGTAAGCCAGTGTCTTCCCTCAATAATTTTGTGTACATCTTCACAGGTTTTCCTACTTTAGCGGTTCCGTGTTTAGGATCCCACAGTACAAAATCACTAATGACCTCATGTTTTCTTCTATAGCAATGTCTGGCATATCATGTCCTTCTTTCTCTTATTACTGAAGAGATCCTGGGCAACCAACCATACAGACAACTAATGGTTGGGTGTAGTTTTTAGTTTAACACTAGGTTAATCATCAGGGGTTAATCATCATTATCATCGTATCGACGGAGCGCCCACACCACCTTTCACATGTCTCTATCTTCCATGGTCTAAGGAAGTTGTTAGGGTTAGGATTATGAAATGAAAACGTGTTTAGGATCCCACAGTACCACATCACTGACGGCCTCATCTTTTATTCTGTAGTATCATACGCCAACAATAGAATAAGTACACTTGAACGCAAGAGTTAGTGTTAAAAGAGTAAGAAATATATGTAGCTAAAACAATCAAATGCTAAATTTGACACACTGCTGCCACAAACTAGCTACTCCAAATCCCTACGCTCTGCTATCAAAAACTCAATTCCAAATCTCAACTCTAGAACACGACGCACTGCTGACATCCAAATCCAAAATCAGCAGTCTCTGAAAAATCAGGGTTTTTATATCCAATCGGAAGCATCTCATTTGCATGTTAGGTGACAATATCGCAAGCATGTAATAAGAAAAAGCGAACATTTTTTTTTTTTTTCCTTTTTTGCATTCTTTTTGTCTACACGGAACTCTTACTGCACACAGTTTGTACTAAAATTTTAAGTGCTTAATCAAAAAAAGAGCAACTTATTTTGCCTTTGGTAGCATAAACACCCGTCTAGCTGGGAAGTGCTCGTCTAAGCTCCAATCTCTGGTACCCCTCGCCAATCTTTCACGATAAACACCCATCTAGCTGAAACCACTGTCAATACTTTTCCCCACTCCTTATCTGTGCCTAAATCAAAACGTAGGTTCCATGAACAAAGCTTCTTTCTTAGAAGTGCACGCCTGTAGAACTCTCTTCCGTTTGCCTGTTTCCCACCTGACTACAACTTGGATGTCTTCAAGTCCAACATAAACAAATTCCTGATGAACCGCCCCCTCAAGTAAGACACTTTATCAAATCTCCGATACTAACGATTACTACGATACTATCCCATTGATTACTGTACACGCAATAACCCTTATTCCCGAGTGGCTTCCGGGCCTTGATGTAAAAAAAAAAAATAATTTTAGACCACAATATACAAATATAGTCTATCTTTTTTAGCTTAGTCCATTATTGTTGTGAAGGGGTGTCATAGCTCTACAACAAAAACTTATGGCCAAGTATGCATAAACTCCTTCTGGTACGAAGCTAATACAAGTAAACATCGTATATACCATTGTGTGTGGATTCAGCAATTGTAGTCCCTTTGTGAGTGTCGGCAAACCAGGAACATCTATCTTAGGTTGTTTTTTTTCCATGACTTAGAATACAAACAAAATGGCTTGAAGGAGATCTTCAGATCGTCCTTGAACTGTTTCTGCTGTCTTCCTGCAGTTTTTTCATTTGGACAGTTCACCATAAAGGAGCCGTTTTGGTAGCCTTGAATCAGGCATGCAGCATATATGACCTGCCCAAAGAACCTGGCACTGCCATAATATGGTGTGTACCAAGATAATGTTTGACCAGGCTAAAATCTCTGTGTCTGGTATCTTTTCTTGCCACTTGATTTTCAACAATCTATGAAGGTAGGTCATTTGGAAATGGTTCAGTTTCTTGGCATGTATGACATATACAGTGCAAGTTTCATGAGCATACACGAGAAAACGTAACATTAGAAAGGACAAAACAATTGACACTTTTGCTACAGAATTATTCCACAGGTGTCCAACGTGTGGAAAATACTTTAAAGCTAGAATCGGTCTGACGTTTCTGAATCTTTAAGATGAGGATTGGTTATCATATTATTTGGATTCATCGGACTACTGTTCTCATCTTGAGTGTGATTTTCACAAGATTTTCCAAAGTACTCTAACTATTGCACCACAGGCCAATTCAGTACGAACCCAAAATAATACAAAAACAGAAACATATCGAAAACCACTACCAAAAACTGGCAAGGATGACTAACCACTTCATATTCCGATAGTGCGATCTTAAGCTAGTACCACCAGGCTTAACATTGAAACTACCAGTCAGCTTCAAACGGACACAAAGGAATGCAAAATGAGTAGGGCATGAACTCGTCCAAGACACTTTGCAAGAACCCGGGTTGACAGGCTTCTGGGCTTGACCTTTACTCCTGATCTTAAATGGAATACGTACATCAAATCTGTTGCCAAGGCCGCTGGAAAAATGGTTGGATCCTTCTATCGATCCAGTAGATATCTCACTGCTGATGCAATTCTCTATCTATATAAGAGCCAGATACGTCCAAGGATGGAATACTGGTGCCACATATGGGCAGGAGCTGCTAGAAAAGACTTGTCATGCCTTGATAGGGTTCAAAATAGACTTCGTGGCCTAGTGGGAGATGTCCTTTTCTCTTCGCTGCAACCTCTATCTCACAGAAGAGATATTGCGAGTTTGTCTCTGCTTTATCGTTATTTTCATGGAAAGTGTTCGACTGAGCTTCAATCTATGGTCCCACCTCGCCAAACTTTCACAAGAAACACTAGACTAGCTGAAAACATTATCAATAATTTTCCCCACTCTTTATCTGTGCCTAAACTTAAACATAGATTCCATGATCAAAGCTTCTTTCTTAGAACTGCACGCCTGTGGAATTGTCTTCCGTTTTCTTGCTTTCCAGCTGTCTATAATATGGTTGTCTTCAAGTCCAACGTGAACAAGTTTCTGATGAGCCGTTCCACTTAAGTTAACAAATTTACCGAACTTCCATTACTATCGATTACTATATTGTCCTTTTGACTACTCTACACTCTTTAATCCTTATCCTTGAGTGGCCTATCGGCCTTGATAAGTGGTGACGCCTATGTAAAAAAAAAAAAAAAAAAAAAACCCATGGCACAGTGGTTAGAGTAGTTGGAAAAATCAATTGTAAAAGTGATATTCTCCTGAACGTTGAAAGTTCAATCCTTAAAGTGGGCGACTGAAAAATACAATTACGAATTACTTAGGACCTCTATCCAGTCACAGCTGATGGAACAAGAGCACGTTACCCCCCCCCCCCGCGAAGTAAATAAAGGGTTCCACTTGAAATTCCGTCCAAATTCCAGAGTTCAACAGAAACATTCCCGAGTTCAACAAGATACACCTGAAGAAGGTCAGAAGTTACATCGACCGAAACGTTATGAAAATAACACTCTTAATGAGAACAGTAGTCCAATGGATCCAAATAATATGTAGAATCGGTCTAATAAGCCATCTCCGAAACCACCAAACAAATTCATGATCATGACCATCTTTGCAAGAGATAAACAATCATCATCTGTATAGTACACGCCTATCTTTGCACCTCTTTTGCAATGGTTTTTACCATTCTATCAAACGCCAGCAATTAATAGAATAAATATACTTGAATACAAAAGTTAGGGTTGGGGTTAAATTTACAGGTCCACCCCCCCCCCTTTTTGTCGGGGGACCAACAAGATTTAGGATTAAAAGACTAAAAAATATACAAATATATTCTACCTTTCTGAGCTTACTTCATTATTGTTCTAAAGAAGTATTATGACCAAGTATATGTATACTCGAATGTATAATGGAAAAAACAAAATATCCACCCTCCATCAAACTATTTGCATACTCCTATATGAGATAAAATCAAAAGTAAAACCTTAAACTTATTAGCCATATCAAATGATCAACCAGTGGCCCTGTCAAAGTTATGCTTTGAAGATATGTCAGAAGACAAAAGAGACAGAGGAAAGCCAAGGAGAAGGTGGGGAGAAAATGTTTTTGATTGGACATCTCTTAACAGTTGGGTGTCTATCAACCAACTTACCCTGGATCGGAAGGAATGACGAAAAAAAAGTCACATGGGTTCGCAATCCGCACCAAGCGGAAGATGCAACTCATTGCATACTCCTTTTGCAAACTCACTACTGAAATATTTCTCCTATGTTATGTCTCCCTCGTCAGACCACTGTTAGAGCAAAGTGTCCAGGTTTCTGCTCCATATCTAATACCTGATATCCAGACATCTGGAGGGAGTTCAAAGACTGGGTACTTGAATGGTGCAGGGTCTATCGGATCTGCCCTACAAAGGATGACCCCAGAAACTTAACCTTTTCTACCAGCATTTATTTAAATTTTTTTTTTTTAACTAGATGTAACTCAGCGTTCGCTCGGCTTTCTCCGTAGCATGACATTAACAGCCGGATAATGCTGAGCATTGCCGATGAAATCATAACAATGCTACGTAAAAGAAAAGAAAATTTTAAATGTAAAAACATCAGAAACAAAAAGCAAAAAACTACCGTAGTTTGTCATTTTTATTAACTGTGTGAAGAAAAGGTAATTT
This sequence comes from Euprymna scolopes, assembly GCF_053919585.1. Classification (NCBI taxonomy): domain Eukaryota; kingdom Metazoa; phylum Mollusca; class Cephalopoda; order Sepiida; family Sepiolidae; genus Euprymna; species Euprymna scolopes. Next base: position 18,858,993 of record NC_136514.1, on the reverse strand, counting down.
TTTTTTTGTCAAATAAGTAATTTTTAAGCAAAGGTTTTTGATAATTTTTTTTTTTTCCACAAGTAATTTTTTTTTATTTTATGAAGGAAAATTGAAACAAACTTTTTTTTTTTTGGTGGTGGTGATGGTGAGGGGGGTATGTCTTTCAAATATCTTTTTATAAAACAACAAAAGTAGATGGGTTGGGCTTGATTTTTTTTGGGGGGGGGGCTTGGTTAGGTTTGGTTGTTTTACGGCATATCAACCCTTTTCAGGTTATTTAATGCCGAATCCAGTTATTTTGAAGAAAAAATTTTTTAATAGAATATTTTTTTTTTCAAGTCGGTTTCTATTTAACCCATAGTTGGGACCCTAACAAGTACTACCACTCCGGGTCAGAGTGGACCCGGGAGCAATAGCAATTAAAGGGTGGCTCCACACTCCTCAAAGCCCGCAAGCTGTGGCCTCACCATCGGATACAGTTTAAGATCATATCCAGGACTGTTTTGGGGGGGAGGGTCTATTCGACTGAGTAATCGGAATCTTTTTTTTTTTTTTCCAATGCCAAGAAATTTCGTTAGGAAGATGTTTTCTCCTCAGATTTTTGGACAGCATCAAATGACAGCAAAGTGGACAGAGAAAAGGTAGCGAACATGTAAGGAGGCTCTTCACCAACTGGGTAGCTTTCGGCAATGTGTGTTAATATGGAGACAAACAGATTGCTACCAAATTTTTGACTCCACGTAAACTCTAAAAAGATAGGTGTCCAAAAGCTCCCGGCTGGTTCTGCATTCTTGTTTGTTGCACTGTTTGGCCTCCTTCCACATTTCTCCACATGATTCATAGTTGCCTGCGTTTCAGGATCTATGAAGTGAAGGCTATGGTTCACCATTAAATGGCGATACCCCTCTCTTCCAACTTTGCTATATGCCTTCCAACAGTCTGATACAACTGTGGTCCTCAGCAGAATATATATTTTTTATTAGTGGAAGGAGAATTTCTGCATTTCGGTCTGGTACACTCACCAAGAATCCCTCCTTATTGGCGGGGTCGTATCTACTGAAAACCCAGACTGGTGTGAGTAGTCTGCCAACGTTATGTTTGCGTCGGTTGAAAACAGACTTGTCTACCTCCACTGTATGGCCTGGACCTCCTATCTGCTGGGGATTCCTGAGAAAATAATTCCGGCAAATGTCTCGCAGGAAATTCTTCCAATCAACTATAGTATGCGCCGATCCCAACCTACATTCATGCTAGAGGCTTTTCTTTTTTGCCATCTAGAATGCTTATAGGTATATCAGTGTTATTATGCATGCGATTTTCAGCCGTGATTTTGCAAAGAAGGTCCCAGTCTGGATTGCTGTCCACCATCGACATTTAACATTCCCACATCCCCAGCTATAGTCATCTGTTATGCTTTCTCTTTTTTAGGATGCACTCGTGACCGCAGGTTGCACATTTTATTGATTTTGCCATTAGTTTCCTCTGTTGACAAAAATCTATCACGGCATCCAGTGTCTGGAGCTGTTGTGCCACAGTGGTTAAATTCACTTTTTTTTTTTTTTTTTTTTTTTTTTTTTTTTGAGATCTTCTCTACTTTTCCTGACTTGCATATAAATGGTGGATTTCTTTTTTCTCTTCCAATTGGTATCCAAATTCTTGTCTGATGCTCGGGCGTGAGTACGCGTACACACGTCAAGTTGAAACTCAGCATGTGGCGTTGTGATTGCCTGATTGCCATGTTACGTCAGACAGCAGCTAAACCCGAGCTGTTGACGTCATGTTCCGGGGAAAGCTAAGCAAAACGCTGAGTTACATTTGGTTCAAAGAATGCATAAGTACCAAAGAATGTGTCCACAGACCGATGATGACGTTGGAGAGGACAGAGGTCATAGAGAAGGAGCACAATCATGTTAGAGATGTGGGTGACGTCAGAGCTGTAACGAGAAGCCACACATAGCGAGAGAATGAGGAATAAAGATATTTTCTTAAAGCAGTTAAGGTTCTTTCCTAATCTTTGTCTCCTTTGTGACTGATTCTACAACGTGTAGGTCCCGGGTGTCTACATGTTAACGTGTGTGTAAACGTGTACAACATTACATAATTTTGGACTGGCACGAGAGACGATCATGACCTGTACAGTGTGGACGCAGCACACTTGCATGCATATATCTTTGGAAATAAATCATACACTAATATACAATTCTTATAGCTACACACCTTAAAAAAAAAAAAAAAAAAAAAAAAAGAGTTATTAAACCGGACAGTGATATGAGATTAGGAGAAACTAGCAACCTTAAAAGTGAGTGTCCCAATTATTCTGGGTTAAACAGAACTGAGAGGGAAAAGATAACAAAATACCAAGTTGTATGTATGATACAAAAAGAAACTGGAATCTTAGGAAGATTTCCATCGTTTCAGTAATTATAGGTAATATATAATATATCCCATGTTATGCTGGTATGTTGGAAATTGGGAGTCGCTTGTAGGTTGGTTAGCGCAAAAACAGTTCAATATTTGGGAAGCAAAAAAGGAGACAAGGCATCAGTGCCAGCCTACTCCCTCACAAAGATGTAAATGTGGTGCTGCCCCAAAGATTACTGTCTACATTGATGGAATGGAGTGCTCGCTGTTAATCGACACAGGATGCTCACACACAATAGAAGATGCCAGAAATAATAATTGCATTTATTTGAAATGAATGAAGCACAATAACAGTACGACATAGCCCCCTCCCCCAACACTTCTGATCTGCAACTACGTTTGACATAATGACCGCGCCATGATCAGTTGAACATGCAACTGCAAACTTTCAAACGTGCTTCATCACAAACTTAGTATCGATCGTATTATCGCTGCCTTACTCGCTCAATCTCTAAGATGGTTTGGTCACATAAAGTATGCCAACTGTTGCATCAACTCCCATAATATGCTAGGCGTTAGGGAGTATGATAAACGGGATAGGGCTGGAGGGCACAAAAAGTGATTCGATTGCATGCAACATGACTGGTATTAACCCTTTGGGTCAGACCACTTGGAGGACAGGTGTGAGACGTAGCTCTATGTTGGCCATCCCAGTGTATCGGATACTCACAGAATCTTAAATACCTAAACAGAAACAGTAAGAAGAGGGTGATGATAATTTTTTTTTTTTTTTTTTTTTTTTTTACAAAGGGTTAACTACATATCAAGGCCCAGAGGCCACTCGAGCATAAGGGTTAATATGTGTACAGTAGCCATTAGGACGATAGCATAATAATTGTTAGTGGAAACTTGGCATAATTAGGTTATTTAAGAGGGCGGTTCAATAAGATCTTGTTTACTTTGGACTTGAAAACAATATTGCAGTTGGTTGGAAAGCAGACCAATGGTACAGAGTTCCACAGGCGGGCAGTTTTAGGAAAGAAGCTTTGTTCATGGAATCCGCGTTTAGGTTTAGGCACCGAAAGAGAGTGGGAGAAATTGATGATATATGATTTTGGCTAGACAAGTGTTCTTTGTGAGATTGGCAATGGGGGGACCATAGATTGGAGCTCGGCCGACACTTGCCATGAAAATGTCTTCAATCCAACATAAACAAATTCCTGATGAATCGCCCCCCCCCCTCAGTAAGACACTTTATCAAATCTCCAATACTAACGATTACTACGATACTATCCCATTGATTACTGTACACGCAATAACCCTTATCCTCGAGTGGCTTCCAGGCCTGGATAAGTGGTGACCTCCATGTAAAAAAAAAAAAAAAAAAAATTAAAAAAGAGCATCTTTCATATGCAGTGATTTAGATTAAATACAGTACTGTACATACAGGAGAACGAGATGATGATTGTCTTTATTCTTTGATTTAGAATCGTTTGTGAATCCATGTTTGGATTTTGTGTAGTGGCACACTGTAGTGCGACTAAAATCTTTCAAAAAGTTGGTCCAAGAATAAGATCTAAGTTATGTCTCCAATGTGTTAATCGCTTTCACCTTGTCTTGGTACAAATTGCTTTCGAACTCTTATTGTAGTAATTTTGCAACTGACTGGTAGCGTGCTGCTCATTTGTAACAGTCAAGTCTTTTAACAGAGCTGATAATAGCATTAAATTGTAGTTCAGTTTGGGGAGGGTGAGTTTGTCCACTGATGAGTACAAAAAAAGAAAAAAAAAAGAAAACGTTAAATACTAAACGTTTTATTACTTGTAAACAGTTCAGTATTAAGTGTTTATGTCCAATACGAAAAACAGGAGATTGCTACATAACCTCGTTTTAATGTACAAGAAAAAAAAAATAATAAAACACTTATATATCCTTCTGAATTTTGAGATGAGGATCGATTATTTGTATTATTTAGATTCTTCAGACTACTGCTCTCATTTTCAGTGTCATTTTCACAACTTTTCGGTTGATGTAACCTCCGAACTTCTTCAGGTGTATCTTGTCGAACATGGGAATCTTTCTGTCGAACTCGGGAATCTGCACAGAATTTCGAACGGAACCAGAGTTTGACAGAAAAATTCCCAAGTTTGACAAGATACACCTGAAGAAGGTCGAAGGTTACTTCGACTGAAACGTCGTGAAAATAACAATCAAGATGAGAACAGTAGACTGAAAAATCAAAATAATACGAACCTATTTATCTGTCGAACTGTATTAGGACTGGGAGTGATATTCATGGGTACTTCACAAGAAAGCAAATCGATTCCCCTTTTGCTAAAACTAAATTAAGAAGTATGTTTTTTTTGTTTTGTCTTGATATGTAAAGGCTTAATATTTATTGAATTTGCAAGACATACATACATACATACATACATACATATATATTATTTATAATATTCCGAATTTTATTATGTTTATATAATTGAGAAAAACAAAACAAAAAACAATGTTGTTTTATTTTGAAAAATGTTTCATTAAAATTGTTCGGAAAACAAATCCAATGGTAAATTTTTACGACGTGCTCCATGCTCCACTCTCCAGCCTAGTATAAACACCCACCAACCACCCCATGTTAATAACGGCTTTCAGAATACACCTCGAAAGCCGTTCTTAACATGATGAGGTTGTGGGGGGGGGGTCTGAAAGCCGTTATGAACATGGGGTGGTTGTGGTATGGGTTTGTTTATACTACGCTCTGGGCCGGGGACGTCGTAAAAAATAAATAAATAAATAAAAAATAAATAAAAAAATAACAATCCAATTTTACTTTAATTCAAAAAATGCTTTGGGGGAAAAAAATCCAATTTTACTTTAATTAAAAAAACAAAAAATGTTTTATTAAAATTATATTTTCTCACGCAACTTTTCAATAAATGTTTTTTTTTTACAATTATATATCGATACATTTTTATACAATAAATGTTTTGGTTTTCAAATATCTTTGTTTCCGGAAAAAAACAAACTTCTTGCTTATTATTTATTTGCCGTGTAATTTGACCAAGAAAAAAATGGAGTTACCGCCCCTAACAATGGCGCCGTCCGTGTAATGCAGAAGTGCCAAGCTTTTTTATGATAGTTAACCAATTTTTCCCCCACTAAGTTCGATTGGAAAAGTCGTGAAACCGCACGTCAAAGAATTCTAAAAAAAAAAAAAAAAGAAAAGAAAAAAAGGTCTTTCCCACCTTTAAAAAAAAAAAAAAAAAAAAAAAAAAAGACGCGATTTATCTCAGATAGAACAGAAAGAAAGATTGACTGCGCTAAAACAAAACACTAAAACGGTTCGGAAACGGGGGATCAATTTATGTTATGTATGAAACCTATACCCTCACTCCAAATTCTGGATATAATATTTTTCCTTCCGATTGTTTTCAGGCTGCTCATACGAAATCGTCTAAAAACAGACTTTTATTTTGAGAGACAAAAGTAGCGGAGAGTGTTAATCTACAACAATATCTTCCTTTCTTAACTAAAAATGATGTCACTATTAAAACATTAACAACAGCAAAAGTGATTATAGTTCTGAAAAAAAAAAAAAATCAACAATAATAAAAAAAATATATTGAGGAAAATGTTCCAATTTCTGAAACTATGGAAGCTCAATGTTGACATAAAATATGAAATGAGATTTTCGACTCTTTAACTTGTTCGGACTACTGTTCTCGTCTTGGATATTATTTTTCGCAACGTTTCGGCCGATGTGACCTCCGACCTTCTTCAGTTGCATACCGTCGAACTCGGGAATCTATTAGGAATTTTACTTAATTCACGGGAGTAGCTTGTTCTCGTTCCGTCAGCCAGTCTTAAGTATAGTTTCGTAATTGTATTCTTATTATCGCCCGTACTAAAGATTAACCCAACCGCCTGCAGAAGACTGTTACTTATGACTAGTTATACTTAACACTTTTATACGTTGTGCTACGTCTGCTACGAGTACTTGAAATTTACATTTTTTTTTAAATGGAAATTGCTCTAGACAGAGCATGAAGTCACTTGATGTAAGGAGCTAAAAAATAATAAATAAATGAATAAAATACGACTTTAAGATCCCAAACTAGCCATCAATAAGCTGGATAGATTTTGAGTCAGAAAACAGCAGTTCGCCCCCCCCCTCTGTCAGAACATCGCTTATAGAATGAAAGAGTTAAAAGAAAGCGAAAGTTAACTGGCTATCAAAAGTAAACCCCAGATCCCCCAAAATCAACAGAGATTAGATCATTCATGTAATTACCTGATCCCTGTTGATTGCAATGTAATGCTGGTTCTATATAGTTCTAGGAGGTCCACCCTCTTAGGCTTTGCCTTCTCTCTTACAGAAGGGGTTAGTTTATTACTGATCGTCTGAGACGCCCTTACTAGGGAATGCCGACGGGACTACCGAGATATTTTTTTTTTCCTTTTTTTTTTTTTTTTTTTTTTTTTTTTTTTAGGTCAGAGTGCCCCTTCTCGAGGGCGCTGACTTCTCACCCCCACTTTCCAACCTTAGTGTCACAGTTTTCGGCTTTCGCAGTAGGAGAGAACTAACTACCTCCATAGCCAAACATGTGAACGAACAGCCAAGATGAGAACAGTAGTCCGAATAATTCAATACGAATTATCAAACGTCATCTAAAAAATTCATTCGATTGGTTACAAATATTAATTCATTTGGGTAGATAAAAAAAAAAATACATATTTTGTATTATTTTTCTTAATCAATATAAGTAAAAACAGTCGATTCGAATCATAACAAAACGTCGAATACGGATTAACCTACATTTTGACACTAGAGAAAGAAATAAAATCGTGTTAATCTAGGGGGAGGGGGGCTTCCTCGAAAAAACATGTTACAAATAAACTAACAAAATGTCAAGTTATTTTATTTAGTTATTTGCCAAATAAGTAAAATCAATTTACTAAAACAAATAAGAGAGATAAAAAATATATAAGTACGTGTACAGATCAGCCCCCATGGCTACCCAAATTAGCTCAGTAAAATACGCTAACAAGTTACAGCTGAAAGGTGACCACAACAATAACATTAAACTCGGGTTGAATGAAAAAAAAAAAAAAAAAAGACTTGTAAGTGGATTTCCGTTGGGATCAGTTTCGAGTATTGGAGAATCCAGAGTTAGTCCCGGCAATGATCGTGGCAGTTTATGATATAAAACCGCAAATAAAATGTAAAAACGCAGACGATATTAACCACGCGAAGGGTTAGTTTAGTGTTAGAGTTAAAAATAAAAAATTTAAAAAAAAGTTAATAAAACTTCCAATAAAAAGAGAAAAGAAAATTAGAAGAAAATGTGACTTTAAATCGTAAAATGATTCTCCGTCAATACTCGAAACTGACTCCATAAACACTGAAATCCTCTAGATGTCCATTCCTTGCAAAATATATAAGAACTTGATTTATTGACAATGCATTTCATTATTTTACTGATATATTAACATTATTGCATTGCTTTGGGGGGGGGGGTATTACGATTGTTTTTTTAATTTTTAAGTTACGTTGGCAGTTTATTTGATCAATTAGGTCTCAAAGATCCCAGAAAATAAACAAAATGTTTTAAATTTAAAAAGCTCGACATGTGCATGGCAGTGTGATAAATAAAATTGTGTCTCTTTTTTGCACATCGTTATTTTCACTGACCAACCAGATGTCATCAAGGATCATCAGCATTAGCACCAGGAAGGTGACGTTGGCTAAATAGTTAACGACATGGACTGACAACCTAGGTGTGCCAAGTTCGAATCTAGTTCATTCCACAGAAACACTTTCAGTAAGGGATGTTGGCAACCTTCATGTGGTCCCTCCCGGAAGTATCCAATATCTTTCTAGACAGAATTCAAACTAGAAAGATATCGGTCGGGGGGGGGGGAACGTCGACAATAATCATCTGACTCATATAAAATGAATGCATGATGCTAAACAGAAATAATCATAAGCAGCCAACCAAGTTGTATAAAAAGGGTTCATTTTTGAATGAAATGTGCATTTGGGGCTTGTCTTTTTCCTTCACCACCATCAAGTGAGATGCTGTGCAGTGATAATTGCTTGAATTTAAAAGGTAAAACTCAAGTACCGTGGTGCAATTGTGCTTTAAACAGAAACATTAATTTTGAACCCCCTTCCTCATATATCAAAGAACCTACTGTTGATTTTATATGTCAGGCCTTTCGGCTTGTGTGGTAATTCTTAAATAAACTTGTGATGTTAGGCTTTGTAAAGTGTTAATTTTGGTCAAAATTGCCTGTTCATTCTTTCATTAGATTTTTTCATAATCAATTATTATCAAAGACATTCCAATACAAAACCTAAGAACGCTGCCAGGCACATAAAGTACCTTTGTGTGAAATTTCATAAAAATCGGCCCAGTGGTTTTCGAGTCTATAGGGAACAAACTCACACACAGTTCCTTTTGTATAACAATAGAGAAGATAAAGGATGACAATCTAATGGAAAAAAGATACCAGTGAATAACAAAGACTGAATCCCATACATAGTCTAATTTATAAAACTGCGTCTGTCCGTCTCCAGTTTTTCAAAGTGCATCTCCTCTGAAACAAGATCACAGACCAAGTCAGGTGAAATTATTGCATTTTTCGCAAACTGTTTTTTTTTTTCTGAGCTTTTAGCAAGTAGAAATAGTTCCTATTTACAATGCATCCCCACAGGACAAAGCCTGAAGAACAGATACTACACTTTGATCTTGCCCAAAAATAGTTGCTAAGGAGTCAAAGTCGAAAAAATTGGAATTTGGCAGGCTTAAGTCAACTAAATGTGCTTTTTTTTTTTCTTTTTTTTTTTTTTACATAGGAATCACCACTTATCAAGGTCCGGAGGCCACTTGAGGATAAGGGCTAATGAGTATACATTAGTCAATATGATTATAGCATAGTAAACATAAGTAGTGGGAATTTTGTAAATTGGATTACTTAGGAGGACGGTTCATCAAGAACTTGTTTACATTGGACTTGAAGACAATTAGATTGTAGTCAGCTGGAAAACAGGCAATCAGAAGAGAGTTCCAAAGGCGTGCAGTTCTATTTGTACGCATGCGAAGATATGTACATTTATACGTTAAAGTCAATTTATTTTTAACTATTTTTTTATCTATCTGACGGTAGCTCAAACGGTAATGAATAAGGCTGGAGCACTATATGTTTTAGTTTCGATTCTAGCTGACGGCACCAAAGTAAGTTTTTTTTTTTGTTTACTTTTTAAATTGCTCTATATTAGGTACAATGTAATAATCAATAGAGAATTAACTCTAAATACGAAATCTGCATAAATTAAAATATCATATTTAAGCATATTTTACAACCAGGCTACGTCGGGCACCCAGATAGTTTTTTTATGTTTTACTGATAATGTTTGTTCAACAAATAAAACCGGTGTTAGTAATTAAAGGTTAAATATTCATATAACTTAGGAGAGAGTTAGTATTGAATGTCCTTGAGTCAAGATAAAGAAAAATGTTATCAGGAGTCCATAAGTCTGAACGAGAAAACAGTTATCATAAGTCCATGAATCTGAATAAGGAACATGGCATTACAATCCATAAAAGAAGAATAATCATATGCAAGTGGTATTAAGTTGGTTTGTGAAAGTTAGTTAGACTAGCGGAATCCATCTTTTATATAAATCTCACCTGTCCGTTTAAATGTATGTATGTATGTATGTATGTATGTATGTATGTATGTATGTCTGCCTAAAACTTTCAGCAAAGGCGATGGATTTTCACAAGATCGGTATCGCTTTGAAGTTCGACCCTTCGGATGACAGATATGGAAAAATTGGATAAACCATTAATTCTTTCACCCTCAACTGGGCACTTTTCTACAGGGAGGGGTTGCTTTTTTTTTTTTTTTTTTTTCTTTTTGCGTCGCCGTTTTTGCAAGTCATCTTATCGGTTGGAATGACTTTACTAATTTCAATGTTCCGAACATCCGGTCGCGTCATGGAGTAGCGGTAAGACGTCAGGTTTTCTTTCACTTTCTTTTCCACCTTCGCGTCATGGGTTCAAGCCTGTCTGCCTACTACCCTTTTTTTTTTTTTTGGCTTAATACACACCTCCAAACACCCGGGCAACGCCGGGCACCCAGGCTAGTATAATTATAAACACTTATGAAGTTTGTGAGATCGACAAAGTTTGTATAATTATTACTATTATTATCAAGCATGTTAATGTGTTACAGTGTTACCATCTTTGTTAGTTAAATCCACGTGCCTATAGCCAAAAGCTAAAGGCAGGTTTCGTTTGGCTTAATACACACCTCCAAACACCCGGGCAACGCCGGGCACCCAGGCTAGTATAATTATAAACACTTATGAAGTTTGTGAGATCGACAAAGTTTGTATAATTATTACTATTATTATCAAGCATGTTCATGTGTTACAGTGTTACCATCTTTGTTAGTTAAATCCACGTGCCTATAGCCAAAAGCTAAAGGCAGGTTTCGTTTGTGCGCCAAGAAGTTTAGTAGTTGTTCTAGGCGACGTGGGTAGTTGGCAGCTTGGTTGTCTTGCCGCTAACTGAATCAAAAAGCATGTGTTAACCTTAATGAGTTGTCTCCCTTACCAGCTCTTCATTAGAGAGAGAGAGAGAGAGAGTCCTTTTTCACCGAAAATAGTGAAAGGGGACATTTTCGAATATTGGGCACGAGTGAGACACATGTGTGTCAATAGTATTCCACTCTGCACCCGTCATCAGTTTTTTTATATATGACTTACAGCATGGATAGACTTCCTTACATAACTTTCAAAAACAAGTATTCAGCTCTAGGAGAGAGCATTTCTAATTGCTTAAATACTGATATAGAACTATAGGGTGGAACGATAAAATTGTCGCCTTAGAAAAGACGACATGATTCCATTTCTGTTTGATGAAAACCAGTTTTCTTTTTTTTTGTTCTTTTTTTTGTTGCAGATCATCAACTAGTTGGCGAGCTATGTACAAATCCCAAGATCGATAAGAACTAGAAGCCTTCTATCATGTCTGAAAGTGACACAAAGTTCAATGAGTGAGAGCAGAGATGCGCCGTTGTACAACTCATGCTCTCTAACGATCCAAGTTATGACAACAGGACCATTCCCAGTACACTCGAAATGTATCGTTGGATTGTCACAAATAACAAAGACGTGTCCAGGGTGATGAAAACAATTTCTGGCCACGGTTATGATCTTTGTGATTTCAAGTGAGGACCACATCATGTCACATCATATCTTCGAAGTTGGCTTGAAAGTCAACACCAAAGTGTACCTGGATGTGCTGAAGAGTATGCTGATGCAATCAGGTGGCCGCTGGCAGACTCCGGCTGTTGTAGCAGGACACTCAGCACTGGCCCACAAGTCCAAAGAGACCTAGGCATGGCTTCAGAAAGAGTGCTACGATTTTGTACCTTTCTCTCACTGGGCCCTCCCTCCTCGCTCCACCTGAGCCTGCTGAACTATTTCCTTTGGTCATACATCAAGAAGATCACCAACATGACCTCCCACAACACCAAAGCCAGCCTGATTGCCACCATCCACCTAGTATTTGTTGCGCTCTCTCGCTGGCACTTGTGGAAAAGGCATGGTCAGTTCCAGACCTGTATCAAGGCGGTTTTTGAGGCTGAAGGAGGCTACATTGAATAGATGTCAGATCTACTACATAATCAAGTTACCTGAATTAATTTTTGCAATAAAATTTTTAAAATAAAGCTGCAGTTGTGTTTTCTTTAGGGTGACACTTATCATTCCACCCTGTAATCAAAATTAAGTATTTGCTCCAATCAGTATTCATGTCAGCAAATATCAAATGATTTTAGACATTGTTATTCTGCAGTTGCTGTAATTACTACTGCTACAGTGAGACAACTTCCTTCTCCCACTGTTAGGCAAAGCTCGTCTGTCGGACACCTGAAAGGATAGTATCAGTTTTTTTGTTTGTTTGTTTTGTTTTGGTCCGGGTCACTGCACTATGGAACAGGCTGTCACAAGCCAAGGTCAGCCTGCAGATATTCAAACAGTTCAAGGCAGCGGTAGATGCATCAGTTTGTTTGTTGTTACATTAATCCGGTCATGTCCAGTCATGGATACACATCCGTTTGTCCAAACCATCTTTGTTTTTTCAGCCAATAACCACAGCAACATTATCAAGGGAGATCACTCTAAGAGACTTACACCAAAAGAATAGAACTCTTATATCTTCATACAAGGGAGATAATTTAACAATGGCCGCTGATCTTTGGATGATTACCCCTTTAACTGAGCAGCAGATGATACAAAAGGAAGATCGATTTTGGCATAAATTATTATGAACCAGTATTTAAATATACTTTTTGAGGAGTTTTTCACTCCAGTTCCAAGGCCTGGTCTCCACAAACTACTCAGTAATAGCTGTAGCGTAGGTGCTTTCGTCCTATTAGAAGAAAGGCAGCATTCTTTATCTGCGTTTCTCACTCGCAAAGTGATTAGTACGTGGTTTGGTAAGAACACACTGGCATGTTCTAACTCACACAGTGATACGTAAGGTGTGCAGCTATTTCTGTTCCCACCTAAACTGGTTCCCCGCGAAATATAAACAGTTCTGTTTGAGACGTAACCATGACAAGACGTACATCTCTTCTTGCCTCAAGCAATGGCTCTGCTAGACAAGATGAAACTAATGGGCTCGATTCTATTTGTATAGTTCATACAAGACAGCAAAATCAACCTGTCTTATATTTCTGTTTTTATAATTCTTTCTGGACCATTTTATGTACTAACGAAGCTGTTGAAGAAAACTGATTTAAAACTGTAGAGAAGTTTGTCTTTTTAACTGAAAACTTGGTGACCCCTTTTTTTTCATCACAAACAAAGCTAGAAATATGAATACAGACAGAGATTTCCATTACAAAATGACAATTTCCAACAATCTTCTCTCTCAATTCTACAGACATTACATTTTAAATTTAATCTTACTTTTACAATTGCATGCTCTTGCTCACAGAGTGATTGATGTGTTGCTTACATTTTAACTTCAAGGAGTTTGGTTTGAAGGCTATAACAATGCAGTTTTGTAGAAAAAACAAGTCCGATAGCCATTAGTCACGTTCTCTCGTGTAAAGAATGAATGCGTGAATGTAGGATTAAAATAAAATTCTTAAAGATAAACTAAAATCACCGAAAAATGGGCTGAAATGACATAAATAAATAAAAAGTAAATGACTTAGAATGACTTTAAGGATGAATTGAATAACCTTAAGAATGACTTGAATGCTTAAAAAATAACTGGAATCCTTCAAAAACAACTTGAATGATCTGAAGAATGACTTGAATGGCTTTGAGACTGACTGGTTGTAAAGTGGGTGATCATTTTACATTAAATTAATACAGAAAAGTGATCCCCCCACTTTATATCACAATAAGTACAGCATGTAGTAAGAACAGATACTACACTTTGAGATATTAAATCTTTTATTCAGGAAAAAAATGAACATGAACAAAAAACTTAGGCACAAGGCCAACTCAAAAGGGGGGAAACAATGGGGGTCGTTGGTCATCCTTGTCACTCTAGAACTAAAAAAAACTTTCACTTAGCTAGAATCTTCTTTCACCATAATACCGCATTTGCCCTTTCGTACTTGGGGGCGTCCTACTTAGCACCCAATTTTTAAAATATTTTTTATTAGGTGTAAAAACAAAAAAGATAACAATAAAGGTAATACAGTAATTCATTTGTGTCGAGGGCGGGAAAAAAAAAAAAAAATTCCAGTAGTGATTAGTAGGGCCCTCCCAACCCCGTCTAGAAGATAGACTGCCCATTCCACTTTGGTTTGTAAAGGAACCTGACATCCTGCGGGCCGGTCTCTAAGTGGGGATGCTCTCTAGATGGGACGAAATGGAGAAAAAAAAAATGGGGGGGGGGAGTGATTGATTTCTTTCTCTCCAAGATGGGTGAAATTTAGAGAAAGGGGTGAAAAGAAAAAATTGCAATTAGGTGGGGGTGGGGATCTTGGAGGCTTCCTAATCAGGAGGGGGGGCGGTGGAGCACTCACTCAGCTACCTAAGAGGCTAAGAATAAAATCACACTTGACGGAACTGCATGTTCCACGCCTAGGCAGGGAACACGTATTCAAATTTGACTCCTTTTCGTACACACAGACTTGCTACATGTATCCATCTTCTGTCAAATGCTGCGTGATGCAGCCTTCTATCACATCTGATCTTCACCCATAGTTGGTGTTTAAAGAAAGCGATCAGATCCTGATCAGAAAAAGACAACCCTCCCCCGCCCATCTTGCAGACGCAACGTCCAAATCACCATTCTTGCCACAGCCAGGATCGTAATGTAGACCATTTGTCTTTTCCTGTCCCACGGTGGCCTCACGTTGTCAACGACATTGGATACGGTAATCGGGCGAGGATGCTCGGGATCGATGTGAGCCGTCACCTCACTGACATATGACCAGTACTGGCGGAGTTCACGGCAATCGAAGAAAGCATGATCAGTCGTCTCTACAGTTGTTGTTCCACAATGGGGACAAGTAGGCGACTACAAAAAACCAGAACTGCATTGTATGTTGTTAAGTGGAAGTGCATTTCGGGCCAATCGCCAGGTCAGAGAGAACTCCGAATTATTCAGATGACTCGAACCTGGCGCCCAACTCCACGTGGAGCAGACCTCACTCTGCTGCCAACCCAAGCGCACGCATAGCGGGTCGTGGGCGTCCTCCCCCCTCACTAGATCCCTGTGGAGTTCCCTACGGGTAGCAATCACAAGGTCGCTGGAGCTTGGTAGTCGTTTTAGCGCGACTCGGCATTCTTTCAGGAAGGCTGAATCTCCCCGCGGCCTGCGACGACTCTCGATAGAGGGGTGAAGAATGAGGTCGGCAGTAATCGCGGGGTGCCATGGTTGCTCCTCTTGAAGGTAGTGGCCAGAAACACTGTTGGATAAGAGGCAATTTCCTGGCAAAAAAACACACTTCAACTGAATGGTATTAGATTTCTTTTTTCTTCTACTTTCTGAAGATGAGGTATACCATCACGATACTATCTTGGTTCAGCACAATATGTTGATAAATAAATAATTTATAATTGAAAATTATTTAAATCTTTTAATATTGTCATTTATTCTGGTTTACCTTGTCTCATATTCAACAGTGTTTTGCTTTGAAACAACATTGTCATAGCCTGCAAACAATTCTTTACACAATATGCACAATGATTCAAGCAAACTACAATATCCTCATTTTAATTTTATTTACATATAAGACACTCTTCCATAATACTCTTCATGTATATGTGTGTGTGTGTGTGTGTGTGTGTGTGAGTGAGTGAATGACAAAAGTCTATATTCCCAAGTTCATGAGGTTGACTAGCTTATAATTTATTCCTTTAATTCAGTTGACATTTACAATTCTTGACAATATCTGTTTCGTAGCACAAAAAAAAATTAAAAATGGCATAATGGAAACATATCAGGTATTTACAGTTTCTTTTCCAATTTTCGGATTTAATTATGTCAAAACGTACTTTATTTCCTTTTGACAGATTGATTATTGCTATTTCTTCTGATGAGTTAAAGGCAAAATAGATTCACAAATTGATATGATAAATAAGTGATTGATTTTGTGCTATGAAACAAATACGGTCAAGAGTTGTAAATGTCAACTGAATTAAAGGAATAAACTATAAGATGGTCAACATCATGAATTTTGGAATATAGACTTTTGTCATTCATTCACTATATTGCGGTCCTGGATATGACCTTAAACTATATCCGATGGTGAGGGCCCCAGCTTGCAGGCCTTAAGGAGTGTGGAGTCACCCTTTAATTGCCATTGCTCCCAGGTCCACTCTGACCCGGAGTGGTAGCACCTGTTAGGGTCCCAACTATGCGTTAAATAGAATACAACTTAAAAAACAAATATACTATATTAAAGAATCGTTCTTCAAAATCACCAGATTCGGCATTAAATAACCTGAAAAGGGTTGATATGCCGTAAAACAAAACAACCAACCAACCACTATATTGCTCTGTAATTACATTGAGCTTCTTAAATAAGGATTGGTATATATTAAAAGGAAATAAAGTATATTTCCACAGAAATACATATATATATATATATATATATATATATATATTAGTCATCCAGACGCTCTCCTTTACAGTAGTGTTTTGCTGTATCACAACTCATCAGTGAGGCTAGACAAGCAACTACCTCAAGCCAGGATTGAAACTCGACTGCCTAGATAGTTACACTATTCGACTGCTGCTATGACGGGCATGTGAATTAACAATGTTCAAACATTGTCCAAATGCCTAACCTCCATTTGTTTAGATAAAAAGCATCGCTTAATATGCTAACGGCAGTTTGTTTATCACTTCCCAATATGCTCAACCCAAGATAGGGAGCATTTATAGTAATTCACAGGCTCTTCTTTACAATACTGTTTCGCTGTTTTACAGCTCATCAGTGTGGCTAGACAAGCAACTACTTCAAGTCAGGATTGATATACATATAAAAGTTATCTTGTATGACTGCGTAAGGAATGATCTCTACCAAACTACTTTGTCAGAGTTAACAGATTCAATTCTATTTCTATATATGTTGACTGAATCAATTTGTCTTATACTATGATTTTCATAACTTTTTCTTTTGTGTTGACGAAACTATTGAATAAATTTGATTTGAATTGTAGGAAAAAACTTTGTCCTTTTAATCAAAACTTGCTGACATTTTTTTGTTCATTTCAAACTACAAAACGACAATCTCCAACAATTTCCTCCCTCAACTCTACAAACTTTACATTTAAAAAATTTAAACAGTTGTGTTTGAAGTAGTAATGGAACGATTCCAATATTTTTACTGAATCCGATCCAATTCCCAATTCCGATTCTTTATAAATCTCTAAATATTTAACTATAAAATTGCTATTTTTCCCCGATTACCATAATAACACATGTTAAATGTGCATATATCTTCTTTCTCAACCGTAAAAAAACGCATTTGCATGTGTGTGGAGGGTGATCTCTAGACTTTAGCCTAACTGCTGGTTCAAAACTAATAAATATTTATTATTTTATTATTACTACCGGCAGTGGAAGATTTTGTTTAAAGCAAAATCAATTTTTAAAAATAATTAGAGGAATCATATTTAGCATAAAAAAAATAGGCACATTTTTTTTCCGATTCCAATATCCCAAAAAGTTCCGATTTGTTAGATTCCGATTAATCGTCCCAACACTAATTTGAAGGCTATGAAAATGTAATTTTGTAGGAAAAAAAAAACGTTAGAGAAGAGACAAGACCTTGGCAAAACACGCTCCAACTGAGTGGTTATAGATTTCTTTTTTCTTCTACTTTCTGGAAATGAGGTTTACCTCGAAAATTCAAAGAACATAACACCACAATACCATCCTAGTTCAAGACAATATGTTGGTAAATAAAGAACTTTAAATCCAAATTTATTGAAATCTTTTAATACTGTCATTTATTATATTCACCTTATCTCATAGCTAGCAGTGTTTTTCTACAAAACAGCATTCTCATAGCCTTCAAAGACAACTTATACAATAAGCACAATGCTTCAAGCAAACTGCAATATTCTTTTTGTTTTAAATTTATTTATTTACGTCTTGTTAGACACTAGGGCTGCTAATGAAAATTTAAATCATACGGTATAACTGGATGAATACTAAATGTAGTTATATCCTTCTTAGACAATAGGACCATCCAGGTTGTCATTGATAAACGTTCATCCAAGCAGCATAACATTAATGTCGGAGTGTGCCAGAGGTTGATCCTTAGACTACTATTATTCTTGATATTCATCAATGATCTCCCTGATAATATTGTGTCAGAGATGGGTATATTTGCTGATGATACAACGCTCTTTAACATGCAGGAGGGAAGAATGGATGTACACAAATAAAAAAAAATGGCTGAATCCTTAGAAAATGACCTTCAGACCGTAATATAATGGAGACGTAAATGGGTGGTAACATTTAATGCTAGTAAGATTAAGCTGCTCTCCTTTAACAATTACAAGAAGCCTCGCCAACCACCGATATCCATGACAAATAACTCCCTACCTGAGAATTCTTCCTTCAAACTCCTCGGCTTAACATTCACAAGAAAAATGAACTGGAACAAATACATTGAGGACATTGCAAAGGCTGCTGTAAAGAAGGTGGGCTCCCTCTATCGTGCTAGAAAACTACTCACACCTAAGATTATCTTGCACCTCTACATGACCACCATTCGCACATGCATGGAATATGTTAAGTATCTTAATTGAATGTGCTCTGATGAACTCATTGCATTTGTGTCCCCTCAACGTACATATCCCCAACAAACCCGCTTAGCAACAAAATCACACCCCTCCACTGTTGAGGCCCCTAAATGTGAGAAAGTTTTCTATTCTAATAGCTTCTTCCCTAGAACGGCTAGACTTTGGAATTCCCTTCCTGCTACCTGCTTCTCTAACTGTACTGATATGTAGGTTTAAATACAACATAAACCAACATCTTAATCTTTCTTAGGCATGGTCTAAATTAGTAACCTGTTATGTTCAAGTGACAATATGCTTTGTTTTTTTTGGGGGAGGGGGGGATAAAAAAAGAAAGAAAGAAATACACTTTTCACAATCATCAGTGCAGGAAGTGGCAATTTGCTATTGGTCAAGAGATTAGCTATATTGGATCTCATATGTGTAATCTTTTTTTTTTTTTTGGGGGGGGAGGCATCTAGAGAACAAAACCTATATGAACGTGAAGGTTTCCAATCATTTCAGCTTGTGATTTATGGATGAGGTAGGAAATGACCGAAATAGTTTACAATTTGAAAGCTGCAAAAATAAAAAAAAATTTAAAGAAAATGTAAAAAAGCAGACGATACTAAACATAACTAAAGAAAAAAAGAACAGCCTTGTGGCCAAACCTCAAAATTGCAATGTACACAAACAGAAACATACCCTTTTTGTTTTAAGCTGAGGTTAGAGTTATAAAAAATTAACCTCTAAAAAAGATTAAAAAAATAAAACAAGTGAAGCATGCATGGTCCCCCGTGAGTGCACAGTAAAGTGCATAAAAAATGACTAAGTTCAGCATTTGCCCCCACACTCGCCCATTAAGCCCCAAAAGTCCCTAGAGGACGTCAAATCCTGGTGAAAATGAACAAACGGTGCAGTTTTAGGCCTTAAATCTGAGTTCCGCACATTTATATCAGATCTACCTCTGCGTTCCATGTTTAAAAAGATGTGTCCTCTATAGTATCAGACCTGACAGAATGGTTAATTGTAGGTATAGACCGTTTCATACGCTCGAAAAAATTCCAGCAAAAACCTAACAGCCAGCCGTGGTTCTCTCAGGAACGTGGTGCTGCCATTGCGCATAGAAATCACTTTTTCCATTGCTTCCAACATAATAGATGTACTGAGACTAAAGCCGCTTTCAGAACTGCCAACAACCACTGTAAAAAAGTAATAAAGAACTCAATAGAGTTGTATGCTCAGTCCGTCAAGTCCAAAGTAGCTGAGCAGTGGCTTGGTTCCCACCAGTTTTAGCAAATAGCAAACAGAATCCTGAACAGAAGCGTGTGCTCTATCCCAACTCTCATACATTGACCTGAGGTAATCTCGTCAGCATCAGACAAAGCCAAACTCTTTGCCAAGAACTTTGCAGCTAATTCTTACCTTTGCGACCAAGGCTGCCATCCTCCAATATTTCCTCCTGTATCAGAAAACACGCTATGTGATATACAAATATCTGTACGTGATGTTGCCAAGCTAATCAAAAACCATGATTCCAGTAAAGCAACCGGCCCTGATGGTATTCCAATTATAGTACTCAAAAGACTTCAACCAGAACTTGCGCCCATCCTTACAAAACTGTTTAAACATTGTCTTAAGGAGAATTGCTTCCCGTTACCCTGGAAAATCTCAACAGTATGCCCCATATTTAAGAATTCAGATGATCACTCATCTCCCTCACAGTACAGGCCAATAAGTCTCCTGTGCGTCATGAGTAAGTTGCTCGAATCTGTGTTAAATACAGAAGTAATCAACCATCTCAGCAAAAATAACCTTCTTAGTGACACGCAATATATTTCCGTTCTGCTAGATCTACAGCAGATGTGCTTACAGTTATATCTCATAGGATTAGCGAATCTCTCGACAGAGGCAATCTTTCTAGGGCAATTGCTCTTGACATATCAAAGGCCTTTGATAGGGTATGGCATAAAGGTTTACTTCACAAAATCTCCAGCTATGGTATAGCTGGAAATGTCTTCTCAATTATTGAATCATTTCTCTCTAATAGGTTCATAAGAGTAGTGGTTGATGGGCAGAAATCAGAAGCTCTTAGTATTAATGCTGGAGTCCCTCAGGGGTCCATCCTGGACCCAACTCTCTTCCTGATCTACATTAATGATCTTCCAAATCACATCCTTACATCATTCACAGACATTTATGCTAACGACACTACAATCTATGGTAGCACATCAAAGACTAAACGACCAAGTTCTCTGATTCTCCCTCCTCTGATCTTGAGCATATGGTACAATGGGGAAAGAGATTGCTGGTTACTTATAATGTATCTAAAATCAAGCTTCTATCTCTACACCATCTACACTCTGAATGGCAATATGGCATTGGTTGAAATGAATGGCTCTCGTCCTGGGGAGGCCTCATGTTCTGACAAGCTTCTGGGCTTGACCTTTACTCCTAATCTTAAATGGAACACATGCATTAAATCCATTGCCAAGGCCGCTGGAAAAATGGTGGGATCCTTCTATCGATCCAGTAGATCGATCACTGCTGATGCAATTCTCTATCTATATAAGAGCCAGGTACGTCCAAGGATGGAGTACTGTTGCTACATCTGGGCAGGAGCTGCTAGAAAGGACTTATCCTGCCTTGACAGAGTTCAAAATAGACTTCGTAGCCTCGTAGGGGATGTCCTTTTCTCTTCCCTGCAACTTCTTTCTCACAGAAGAGATGTTGCGAATTTGTCTCTGCTTTATCGTTATTTTCATGGCAAGTGCTCAGCTGAGCTCCATTCTATGGTCCCCCTCACTAAACTTTCACAAGAAACACCTGTCTAGCAGAAAACACTATCACTAATTTCCCCCACTCTTTATCTGTGCCTAAATCTAAACGTAGATTCCATGAGCAAAGCTTCTTTCTTAGAACTGCACGCCTATGGAATTGTCTTCTGTTTTTCTGCTTTCCAGCTGACTGCAATATGGTTGTCTTCAAGTCTAACGTAAAAAAGTTTTTGATGAACCGTTCCATATAAGTTAGCAAATTTACTGAATCTCCATTACTAACGGTTACTATATTGTCAAATTTCAACTGTATACTCTTTAACCCTTATCCTCGAGTGGCCTCTTGGCCTTGATAAGTGGTGATGCCCATGTAAAAAAAAAAAAATGCAAAAATAGAAATGTGTAAGTCCATTATTTGCCCCCACCCTCCCATTTAGTCCCAAAAGTCCCCAAGGCTTTAAGATATTTAAATTTGAATTCAGCACCATGCAAAACTGCTAAATAACCATACACAGAAAATTTTGGACAATATGGTAAAATAGTTCCAAAAATGGAGTGTTTATATTAGCTCTAAAACAGCCCCCTGGGGCACACCCAAGAGTTATCAAGGTATAGAGACAAACAAAATTATATAGAAATCAGTTAGTTATAACTTTTCAGAAAGTTTCATAAAAATCCAAGTCATCAATTTTTTTTTTAATAAGCACAAAAGTGTCAATTTTAGCCATTTTAACCCGAAAAGCAACCCTAGGGGGCAACCGGAGCTTTCCCGGAAAATCCGTTCTGTTACTTTTATACTCATATGTTTAATGTTTGTGCAAAAATTTTTTAAATTCCAAGGCGTAGTTATTGAGAAAAATGCGGACAGACAAATGGACAATGGTGAATTTACAGGTCCACCCTCCTTTTGTCGGGGTACCAATAAAATAAAAAAATGGACAATAAGATTACTCTTAACATATGCAGCTATTTCTGCTTCCACTCAAACCTGTTTCCCCACGAAAAATAGGCTTTCTTCCTCAACTCCATAATTTTGTAAATAGAGATCAAAACATTATCTTAACAAAATTATAGTTATTACAGATACTACACTTTGCTCTTTTTTTTATTTGTCCCTGTTTACTTACATCTTGGTAAGGGCAAAGTTAAATAGGGGTGAAGGAATATCCAGCCTGCTCCCGCCCCACTCCTCAAAATGTACACTTTGGATGAGAACAAAAATAATCTGTAAAGTCCTCTCGGTACTCCCACAACAATGTGGAGGTCTCAGATGACAGGTAATAACCCCTCCTCCATTCTCTCTCCCTCTCTCTCCCTCTCTCTGAAAGAAGGACCCGATGCGTGAGGATATGCCCTCTCCCCCTGAAAGACTTATTATGATTAATCTACAAAGTGTACATTATTGATTTTTTGTTTGTCTATCGATCTATCAAAAAAAATCAAACGAAAGATGTAACAATTCCTTTTAAATCTGTCGCAATGTTGGGAGAAAAAAAATGTAAAAAAAAAAAAAAATTAAAAAAAAAAAAAAAAAAAAAAAAAAGAAGTCATTTTGCAGAAAATATTTTTTAGATGAGGATTGATATTTTATTGGATCATCCGGGTTACTATTCTCATTTTTGGATGTTATTATTTTCGATCGATGTCACCTCGCACTTTCTTGGAGCGCAGTTTTTTTGTTTTTTTTAACTCGGGTAATCTTCATGTCAAATTCTATAATGGGGTTCAGTTTGAAATTCTGTAGAGATTCCCAGAGTCTGACAAAGATTCCGGCATTCAAAACGATACATCTGAAGAAGGTCAGAGCTTACATCGACTGAAACGTAATGGGAATCACATCCAAGGTGAGGATACTAGTCCTCGTGGTCCAGAAACATACGTTAATGTCCACTTTAAAGAAATGTTACTCGACACTATTTCAAAACACCTTATTGTATAAAACCATTATATTCAACCAGTGGGACCTATGAAAATTCCAGTGGACTCTTTCATTTGTTATATATTGATGTTGGCATTCTGTGGATGTCCAGCATAAATGGAGACGCCCTGATATTATTGTAGCTCTTTTGTTAAAACTGCAAAAGTATTTATCTAAGCTAGCAGGAACGCCCGGTGTAGCCCGGTCATAAAATACACTTAAATATGATATTTTAATTCATGAAGATTTTGTATATATTATTATAGAGTGAATTTTCTATCGATTTTTATATATTATAAAGTTGTGATTTCAAAAATAAAAAAATATATCTATATGAATTGGGTGCATCAGTTCGAATCGAAACCAAAACCAAAACTTATGTAGAAAAAATATATATCATTCAACCACGGTAGTGGTTGAATATATGCTTAAGTCCGAAATTGAATGAATCGAGACACATTCAAACCCCCACCACTAATTCCGTTCGCAACCAAATTTCAAACAGGTTATATAGTTGGATAGAACACCTCATTAGCTACATTTTGAAAAAAAAATTTCGAAAATTGGTTCAGTAGAAAAAAAGTTACAACATATGTGGGTTCACAAACAGGAGAGTAAGTACATAAGTGACTAACGCTTTTTTTTATTTTGCATAACTTTTTTTGTATATAAATATTTTTTACTGCGATTTTGCCAATATGACATGTTAGCGTAACGGTTAGAGTACCGGGGGTTGGTGGAAAGATTTTAGGTTCAATCCCGTGTATCGTTTTTTTCTATAATTAAAAAACCGAACTTTTTTTTTAATAACTAATTTTTTTAACTCTCCTTATGATTTTATAGCAAAAAATGGTGAATTTATCGATTAAAAATATTAGTGAATTCTATGATATACATATTCTTTGAATGAACTCAAATTTTTCGTTATCACATTTGATGAAAAATGTAGTCCCATTTTGGCAATGCGTCTGACCAATGATGCTTTTGAACCCGCGACCAGCACTGCGATGTCATCAGCAGCAGCCTGGGCATAAATATTCCTATTTTTAAACTCCTTTAAAAGAGGATTCAGCATACAGTTCCATAGTAAAGGTGATAAAATCCCACTTTGGGGGTTTCATTTAACAACTTCCCTTTTAACAGTTGCCCTCAGTAGTTCTACTTCAACTGTTCTGTGTCTCACCATATACTCAATCCATCGGATGAGTACTGGTGGCACATTGAGTTCTCGTAGCTACTTGAACATACTACTGAAGGGTATGTTGTCAAAAGCTCCAACGATATCTAAAAAGACACCGAGTGCCATCTTCTTTTTTGTTAGTTTAATCTCTATACAGATCACGAATTCATGAACCGCAGTCTCGGTAGAGACCCTGGCTCGGAACTACTGTGATTGAATGATAAATATTGCATACATGTGTGTTTGAGAGCTAATTTTTTTTGACAATCATTAATAAATATTATAAATTTATATATTAATACAATAGCAATGCCTGGAAAAATCATGGATTATATGGAAAAATGCGCGCATGAAAAGTAATATTCTTAAGATTTTATTAAACCTGGAAAAGTAAAGGACAAGAAATTCAACCTAGAAAAGTAAAGAACAAGATATTCTAGTAAAGTAAAAAATAAGAATTTTTTAGACTTAAAATATTGCAGCTAAAAATAAAATTTGAATATTGATAAATATTTTATTTATTATTTGCATATGTTGTTGTTTATTGTTGAGTTAGAAAAAATTAAATGATCCTAATTATAATATAATAAAATTAATTTTTATGTAAATTATAAAATTATTAATTCCATCTACTAACTAATTAACTAACTAATGAATTAATTTTATTCAAACCATTTTCACTACATAAATATATGCAAATAATAGGGGGGAAATAAGTTCAATCCAGCGACTGACACCCTTTCTAACTCAACAATAAACAACAACATATGCAAATAATAAATAAAATATTTATCAATATTCAAATTTTATTTTTAGCTGCAATATTTTAAGTCTAAAAAATTCTTAATTTTTACTTTACTAGAATATCTTGTTCTTTACTTTTCTAGGTTGAATTTCTTGTCCTTTACTTTTCCAGGTTTAATAAAATCTTAAGAATATTACTTTTCATGCGCGCATTTTTCCATATATATATAACTTGAGTTCCTTCAGCTATAATTGAAACTGAAACCAAAACTTATGAAGAATTCTTGGTAAAATTATTTACAAAAAAAAACAAAAAACAGATGACTTGAGTACCATCAGCTATAATCGAAACCAAAACTTATGAAGAATTCTTGGTAAAATTATTTATTATAAGAAATGGAACGTCGTAACAATTAAACGACAGTCACGCTGAAGAAAAAAAAAATGCAAGCATGACACAAAATGACACACACGCTATCGTATTAACAAAAAATAATATATGTTATGTAAATAAAAAGAAACATTACTATCACTTATATATTATTTTTTATTGAAATCTTTTGGGATAAGTAATTTGTGTTTTTATTTTATTTATTTGCGAACTGTTATCTTCATCTTTATAGTTGTTGTTTTTCACCACATTTCGGCCAACTCATCCTCTGGCCTTCTTCAAGTGATTAACCGCGCTGGGATAAGAATGCTGAGTCTTGTAATTGTATTCCCAATAATTACTGCCTTCCATAGTTGTTGTCGTCTCAGCACGTTTTGGCCAACTAATCCTAAGGCCTGCTTTGGGTAGGATTGAAATCGCTACCTTCAGACAATACTCACCTGGAACCATAGTGGAGTGGATAGAGGCATCGAGTCTTTACGGTTCCAGGTGATCATTGTTTGAAGATAGCGGTTTCAATCTAACCCAGAGCATACCAGAGAATTAGTTGGCCAAAACATGGCGAGACAACAACTATGGAAGGCTGTAATTACTGGAGATACAGTTACGAAACTTAGCATTCCCATACCGTCATGTTTAATCACCTGAAGAAGGCCAGATGATGAGTTGGCCGAAACGTCATGAAAACAACAATTATGAAGATGAGGATAACAATTCGCAAATAAATAAAATAAATTACTATTGCTGTTTGACTTCATCATTTTCAGAATACAAAATGGATGAATTAAAAACAAAAAAAACAAAAAACAAACAAAAAAAACCGAATCAATAAAGACATTTTTGATTTTGTATTTGATGAAATATTTAAAAGAATTTCATCATCATCATATTCAGTTTAACATCCGTTTTACATGCTGGCATGTGTTGGACGTCTTTTAGAAATTAACTTTCAATCTAACCTATCTCTGACAAGGTTTTAATTTATCACCCCTTTCTCTCGAGTCTGTTCTGATCATTTCTTTCCACGTTTTACCTGACCTCCCTCTGTGAATTGGACCTGCTATCTCAACTGTTCTACCTCTACTAACCCAAGAACTCTCATTCATTCTTTCAACGTGACCATACCACCAAAGTCTACTCTTCTGCACACATACTGTTCAGAGTTAATCTTCCTTTGAGGTCATCAGATCTAAGCCCATCTTTCCATTAGACATCTACAAGGGGCGTGCAATAAGTAATGCCCCTGACCCACTTCCAGTTATCTGATCTAGCTGAAATTTTGCATGTGCAATGATTTATATCTCTACGGGTTATGTGGCAAATTACAGCTCTGAACTAATTGTGGTTTCTGTTTTACAGGTGTTTGAACTGAGTCAGGTGTGAAATGGAGCCTGTTGAATGTCGAGCAGTGATCTGGTTTTTGTATTTGAAAGGACGCACATGAAATGAAAGAAACTTATGGTGATAATGCCCCATCATATGACCTTGTAAAACGCTGGCATCATGAATTCAAACATGGCCGGAAGTCTGTGGAAACAGCTCCCAGACATGGTCGCCCCCCCCCTTCTGCCATTGATGAGGCATCTGTCCGTCAAGTTGAGGCTGCCATTTTGGAAGATTGGCGCATTACTATTCACCAAATAGCCCAAGATGTCAAGATTAGTACAGGGTCTGTGGAAACTATCATTCATGACAATTTGCATATGCATAAGGTGTCTGCTAGAGTGATTCCCAGATTGCTCACACCATTCCAGAAGCAAGAACGCGTCGAGTGCTCGAGGATGAATTTGGAGATGTGCCAAGAAAATGAGTCAAAGTTTTTCAAAAGACTGATTACACAGGATGAAACCTGGGTCCATCACTATGATCCAGAGACCAAAGCCCAGTCAATGCAGTGGAAGCAATTGGACTCACCACCTCCAAAGAAGGCAAGGGTGCAGCCCTCCGCTGGCAAGGTCATGGTCACAGTCTTCTAGTGATGACAGATTTCCTGGCAAAGGGTACCATAATTACAGGAGCCTATTATGCTTCACTTTTGAGGAAATTAAGGGAAGCTATCAAAATCAAGAGGCTGGGCAAGATCAGCAAAGGTACCCTCCTCCTGCAGGACAATGCTCCGGTCCACAACTCGCATGTCGATGTTCCCCATCCTCCCTACTCTCCTGACTTTGCACCCTCTGACTTTCACCTCTTCCCAGCCATGAAGTTGTTTTTGAAAGGAAAGCGTTTCCCAGATGATGCAGCCTTGATTTCTGAAGTCACGTCGTGGTTGGAGGACCAACCTGGGGTGCTCTACAAAAACGGTCTCCAAAGCTGCATCAAACGATGGGAGAAATGCATAACTCTGGGTGGTTCCTATGAAGAGAAAGATTAATAACTGTGCCAAGTTTCGTTGCTTTACTGCTATGGGAAGTGGGTCAGGGGCATTACTTATTGCACGTTCCTCGTATCATATCCTAATATTATTTCCCTTCCTTTCCATGCCTTATTACACTACGTATACATGCCCAACAGACTCTAATCCGTTCTAAACTAAATATCTCTGTGAGAGTTGGCACAAGATTAATTAAAACAAGAGATGTTCCTTAAAAGTCATCAGAAATAAATCTATTATATAAAGTCAGAATTTTGTTGGTGTGTGTATCCAACGACATAAGATATACTTGAAAACCTTACAGTATTGCATTTAGCACACTAGGAGAAGTGCACTCTTACCTACCAAAAATACCTGAGCAGCCCCGTTAGCATTCTCTGGTAGGAGGTATCTCAAGCGATTAGCAAAAAAAAAAAAAAAAAAAATCTTTCTCAAAGAGGAGGCAAAGCCTGGGAAGGTGGACCTCCTAGAACGGAACAGAACTGTACTACTGCACAGCCCTCTGTATTATTGCGAAGGTTGTGACTACTGTCCGAGAACATATCATTGATGGATTCATTCTGACTCAACCTGATTAGAGTTAGCCGAGCATGCAAGGTTCACCTCCACAAGTGAAAAATTTACTTTTACCATGACTAATGTTTGTGCAAAGATTTTTTGTGTTTTTTAAGTCCAAGGCCTAGTTATTGAGAAAAGTGCAAACAAATGAACGGATGAACGATTTGGGGGCAATTTTACCCCCATAATGACCCCTAGGGGGATAACCAGAGTTATCCCGGAAAATCCATTCTGGCAGAAATTTACTTTCACCATGACTAATGTTTGTGCAAAATTTCAACAAAATCGAAGGCATGCAAACAATCAAACAGATGGAGGAGAGTGAATTACTAGGTTCAATCCCTCACTTTGTTGGAGGGGGAGGGGGTACCAAAAAAAAAAAAAAAAATATTGTAATATTTATTCCCTTGCAGTCACCGAGAACCCAATTTGTAAAGAGGGAATATATCAGTTTTTTTATTATAGGGAGTGAAGTCACTGCTTATCAAGGCTTCGAAAGCCATTCGAGGATAAGAATTAATGAGTGTCAGTTGGTCGGTAAAACAACACCGTGATTATCAGCAATGATGAAACTTGGATAGTGTTTGTTTTTTTAAGAGGACGGCTTAGCAGGAACTTGTTCATGTTAGAATTGAAAACGACCATGTTGCAGTCAACTGGAAAGCAGCCCTGTGGTATTGTGTTCCACCCACAGGTAGTTTTGTTTTCATTGTTATCAGTAACTGTTCCCCAAACATTTACAGTAGGTCAGTCAGATTTTTTTTTCTTGCCTCATGTTATATTGAACCAGTATCCAAAGAGAGAGGAGGGAAGAGAGAAGAAACGTTACACAATTTTTCTGCAAGATTTACAGCTGATGTGCTAACTGCAATATCACAGAAGATTAGTGAATCTCCTGATATGGTGGTGGGAGCTCCGTTTTTAGACCAATTGCTTGACAGATCAAGAGCTTTTGATAGGTTATGACATAAAGGTCTATCTACTTCATAACATTTCCAGCTATTCCATAGCTGAAAATGTCTTCAATTATTAAATCCTTTCTGTCTGGTAAGTTTATAAGAGTAGCCGTCCATGGGGAGAAATCAGAAGCTCATGCGGCTGTTCCACAGGGTTCCATACTGGGTCCAACTCTCTTCCTAATCTTCATTAATGATCTCCCAAATCACATTCTGAGATCATTTGTAGACATTTATGGAGACAACACTTCAAAGACCGACAATGACCAAGATAACTGATTCTCTCTCTTAACCTTGAGTACATGGGGCAATGGAGAAAAAGGCGGCTAATTAATTTCAGTGCATCTAAAACCAAGCTTCTCTCTTTCCATAATCAACATTCTGACCCCCATCAACGGAACGGAATGGCTCTTGTCTTGCAGCAGCACCATGTTTTGACAAGCTTCTGGGACTATCCGTCATTCCTGATCTGAAATGGAATATAAACATCAAATCTGTTGCCAAGATCACCAAAAAAAAATGGCTGGATCATTCTACCGCTCAAGTAAATATTTCATTGTTGATGCAATCCTCTACCTGTATAAGAGCCAAGTATGTCCTAGGACTGAGCACTGTTGCCACATCTGGGCAGGAACTGCTCGGAGCACCCTATTCTGCCTTGACAGAGTCGAAAACTGGCTTCGTAATCTAGTCATCAATGCCCTTTTCTCTTCCCTACAACCTCTTTCTCACAGAAGAGATACTGCGAGCCTGTTTCTGCTCTATCGTTATTTTCATAGCAAGTGTTCGTCTGAGCATCAATCAATGGTTCCTCCTTGCAAAACTTGCACAAAAACACTCGTCTAGCTATAACTACTATCAACAATTTTCCCCACTCTCTATCTGTGCCTAAATCTAAATGCAAATTCCATGAACAAGGCTTCTTTCCTAGAATTGCCTGCCTGTAGAATTCAGCTTTGCTGGCCTGCTCTTCAGCTGACTACAATATGGTCGTCTTCAAGTCCAATGTAAACAAGTTCTCATTGAGCTGGCCCTTAAACAATCAAATTATCTCCAATTTCCACCATTAACGATTACTACACTGTTGTCCTGGCGATCACTGAGCACTCATTAACCCTTATCCTTGAGTGGTCTTTGAGCCTTGGTAAGTGGTGAATATATATATATATATATATATATATATATATATATATATACTATTTTCGTATCAAGAACACCAGGCATCGCCGAATAGTCCTGCCAATAAATAAATAAATAAATAAATAATGAGTTCTCCTTGTCTTCTATCTTAACTCGAGAGAAGTCTATCAAACATTATGTTCGTGTTGATCACAATTTTAATTGTAAACAACCTCTCTCTTCTCCTCACTGCCTCTCTTTCTTTGTCACTCTCCTCCTCTCTCGGTCTTCCTCTATATCGGCCCTCTCTCACTCTCCTCCCTTTCTCTTTCTCTCTTCCTCCTCTCTCTACAGTACATCTATCTTCGCCTTTCTCTCGTTCTCTGGCAATAGGTACAATATGCAGGAAAGAAAAAGATCTCTCTCTCTCTCTCACACACACTCTTTATAATTCTTCCCCCCCCCTCTCTCTCTCTCTCTCTCTCTCTCTCTCTCTCTCTCTCTCTAATCAAGAAGAAAAAAATCTACGACCTAGGTCGTCGAGTCGTAAAAACAAATCCAATGATAAAAAAATAATAATAATAGATATTTACTTTGTCGGAATTTATCCTGCTTCCAGATAAATTCGACGCTAAAGTAACTAGGCTGAAAAAAAAAGCATGAAACAAAAGGGGGGGGTAAGGAATAAAATATAAATGTCTTGTTTTAAAACGAAGAAGAAACTTTATTTACAATAAGTTGCAAATTTTTCCCTTTGCGGGCATTAAACTTAAAACGCCAAAATAACGAAGACAAAACACGCTCGCAATATTACAGTAACAAAACAAAAAATGCTGGTTCTTCTATATAAAACAATGTTTTAACGGAAGGGTCGTTTGTTAACCCGACTACCACAGAATATATTAAAAGTAAAAGTACTTCCGAAATAAAGCCTTGAATAAAGGAACGTACTCACAAAAATAATGTTCAAAGTTCTTTTAGAATTTTCCTTTCCTGCGTGAAAACCGTAGACACACAGGTATTACAGGAGCAAGACCTCGTCGCTTGTCCGGATAGGAAATTCCATAATACCTTGTCACGTAAAAGGTATTTTCTTTAAATTTCACTCCTTGTAAAATAATAATAAAATAAATACGTGCAGGACCGCAGCCACGTAGTTAATCTCCAGAAGCCTGTCTCGTCACAGCCGGGTTTACTTCTTTCAAGGAGGGCTCTTCAAAATTCATCTTCAGCGCCGGGCAAAGAACGCGTTCTCTCTCCTCGACAGCAGAATTTCAAAAGAGGGTGAAATACGCGCTGAGCTCGTGACGTCATCACTGAGCTAGCATTTCTCCTTTCTCCAAATTGAAGGGAGTTTCGTACAAAAAAGGGACACGGAACCCAATCCAATAAAACAATATATATATAAATATAAATCATGAACCAGCATAAAAAATATAAGTATATACACAGGGGGGGGAGTATACAATTGTTGGTGTAAAAACAGAAAAAATTCCAACATTCTCCCCCAACAGGAAATGGCAGTCAACCTACAGTTGGATGACACCTGTAAAATTTACAATACAAAATTTTTTTTTATATATACATATACTACACAATGTATGGTCAGGAGCTCTCCAGGAAACGCATATTAGAACAAAAAGCAGAAAAATTTAAAGGCTTATTCTACAAAAATTCACATGAAAACATTCATGTTTAAGGTTAGAACAGAGAATATTCTGCCAGGTAATCAACCATTAGCATATAAGAGTAAAGGCTTGAGAAGTTCACTTACCATCCACCCTCCTCATCCTTATATTATCTCTGGCGTACACCAAAATATCTCAGCTCCCTCGTAACCACAAGAGCCCAGTGAGATCAACACCGGTGCTACAAGAGGGACGAATCCAATCAACCCTACGCTTGGACGAGTTCTTCAACTCGGTGAAATAAAATAAAACTGCAACCCAAATTTTGCACAAATTATTCAAGGCAATTGCAGTTTTAAACGCTTTCATAGCTATATACATATAGCTAAACAAACAAAGTTGAGTATAGGTGTTAGAAACACCTAGGTAGCTTGAGATGTAATATTTATGGAAGACTCCTATCAAGGAGAGATCCAATCTTGTGTTCAGCACTGAAACAAACATCTCAGTATTAGAAAAATCATTTCTAACTAAGTATAGGATGGTTCTGAGCGCCTCAGAAACACCCCTGGACAAATCAAGCTTGACTCCGATAGCTCTTGCAATACTGCAGTAAGCTACGTCAAGGCAGATCTCCACAAAATATTCAAAAACAAAAACACCTGCATGTGACTCCCAAGCAGGAACCGTCCTACTTAAAGGAGCAACTTCACAGAATGAAGGTTCTGCAAGTGATTTCTGCACAACATATCCTACACTCCCGTAGGAACTCGGAGAAGCTGAACTACACACCATGTAGTCAGCAAATTCAACAGAATCCCTCATGGGATTCTTTATCGAGTTACACTCAACCTGAGTCTGGACGCCCCAGTCCAACTTGAGTTCACGTAACTCTTCAAAAACCATTCTCCTCTTGGTTTTTATACCTTTACAGGTGGATATAGTGCTTTCTGCTCTATACTCTTGATGGAGAATTTCTCTCCCAGTGCTAACATTAGCACTTAAAGAAGTGCACAAAGCTTGCACTTCCACACACTTCAACCACTGACCATTGTCAGAACCACATGACCGGAGTAATATCCCACCGTCATGATTAAGTTCCTCTGTATTCTGACAAGGTTGTGGAAGATAACCACTTATGCGAGTTTTCGAACTCACATGGTTAGAGGGCAAAACAATTCCAACATCCCATGGAAATCCCTCCATAAATTTCATAATATTCATGCCCACACTTAACAAGTCGTGGACACGAGTGGTATCATTCATGATACCTGGGAATCTCACTCCCAATACCTTCTTTAAAATACTACAGGCAAACTGCCCGCCAGAAAAATCAAACTTCAGCGCCTGACTACGCAGATCCTCTGAAGTGGCACTTGCAACACTGCTTTCAGACTGTGATACAACATCTTCCAAGCCAAACTTGCCAGAACTCAGCGAACAGTTTTCAGAGTCTTGACATTCGGGCTTAGTAGTCGGAAACTCGCCAAGCATCTCCCTAGGGGTTTCAAATATCTCAGGGTTGCACAAGGAATTACACTCCACACCATCTGCCAACCTCGAAAGAATGAATCGAACCTGGGACGAGAACACTACAACATTAACAGCATCCGCTTCTACTAGCGAACAGTCCACGTCCTCACGTAAGGAACGATCACCCAACAACTCTGTAATATCATCTACCGATGACAACCATTCATCGACATCAGCCTTCATCGTCATAAAATAAGGCTGGGGTAATTCCCTCTGCAACCGCAACAAATCCAAGACGGCGATAACTTTCCCCAAATAAAACTTTCGTTTCTTTACAAGGAATCCGGAAGAATGAGTGACCAACATTGTGCAGCGTTTTTCTTTTTCTTTCAAAAATATGGAATAAATCGAAACAAATACAAATAGGCGTTCGAGAATTATACACAAAAGAATGCACACACAAAGGTTACAAAGATATTTGCATAAAATTCCTTCCTCATAGCACAAACAAAACAAGACCAATACAGCATATTTAGCCGTGAAAATATCAAGGGATACAATCCCCAGTTACAAATTAAAAGAGTCACTATGACTTAAATTAAAATTAAGTGAATTTAAAATTCAAACTTCTACATGGAAGTTAATTCACTGGAAATGAATAATAGCGTTAACACGCTTACAGCAATATCCTCACTGAATACGACCTAGGAAAAAAGTGGAAAGAGAGTTTAAATATACAACTACGTCGGGGGAGGGTACATGCCACTATGTCACATGTGTGTCTTCAAAGGAATTCAAATAACCAAATGCAAATACGGGCTAAGAAAGAAAAAGGGGGCTTGTCTTTTCACAAACTCTTAGAATAACAGTCTGCAAAGCAAATGGGTATAAATTCGCTATAGAAAAATAATAAATATCTTCAACGTATAAAATATTTCTAATAATGTTGTCCGGTTAATTCACAACCCGGAAACATTTAACACATGTGAGAGAACGCACGAGTTCATTAAATCAAATAGTGGGGTATATACTTATTCCTTTTTTTCTAATATATTGTGGAAAAATACCAACATATACCTAACCGGTTTGGGACACAGCGTCTCTATTTACTAGGCTCCCCACGAGGGTATAATTAGATAAAAGTCGTTTCTTAAAGTGGGGATTATCCAGCTTCCGAAAAATATCGAACACGCTGAATTAGGACGAAAAATAAAATTACCTCAGTCTAGTAGGATTTCTTATTCGCTGACTAGGCACAGAAAATACTATAGTTTCTCCCACCGTAATTCGCAATACCCGTGGAAATTCAACTAAAGCGGGTAAAATATAAATTATATTCCGAAGGAGGTTTACGAAATTTACAACTTCAATTCTAAGGAATAGAGAAAAAGAAAGTGTATACTTATCGCTTAATCTTTTTATTAAGAAAAATATGAAAAGTTCGTAAAATATTACTCAGATATAAATAAAGACACTAGACGCACATAAATGCTAAATTCGGGAATTTACATTGAGCGAAAGACGAATGTTGGAAACACTAAATTACATTACACGCTTTCTAAATTCCGGACATAGTCCTCAAATATTTTAAGGAGAGCGTTAACAGACGCGCTAAATTACAAGTGGGGAGGGAAGGCATCAATAAGACGTGTAGTGGACGAGGAAGTGACAGAAACGCGTCTCGAAATAGGAGGTGGCATATGCGTCGTATCATAAAAGGCTTAGTAACTAGGTTCGCTAAATTATTTGAGATAACTGACCACTTAGTTTGAAAAGTATTCTGAAATAAAGGAATACGAGTTTGTAAAATGCCTTCAAATAACGGAAGCAATTTACAGTGGTCGAGCGAATCTAAGTGACGCTGATAGCGTCAAGTAGCGAAGAAAGTGAATTAAAGCGTATCTCTATTAGAAAAGGGTACAACGATAACGGACAAAAAAATGGCTAAATGTATTTAATATAAAGTTTGCAAAATGCATTTACCGAAAGAGACTAGCGTATCTCGATAAAAAAAGGAAATATACTTAATTTTCAAATTGTTCCAAGAAAGGGAATAATAAATTTGCCTAATGCATTTAATATGGGAAAAAATTGGCCCAATGCTTTCAAATAAAAGAAATTTCCCAACTACTCTTAAGAAAAATTTGCAAATTGTCGGGAAACAATTTGCAAAGTGCCCACAAATAAAGGCAGAAATTTTCTAAACTACCTTTAAATAAACGAAAGAAAATTTGCAAAATGTCGGAAAACAATTTGCAAAATGCCTACAAATAAAAGCAGACTTTTTCTAACAACTTTTAAATAAAAGAAAGAAAAATTTGCAAAATGTCGGAAAACAATTTGCAAAATGCCTACAAATAAAAGCAGACTTTTTCAAACAACCTTTAAATAAAAGAAAGAAAAATTTGCAAAATGTCGGAATTTATCCTGCTTCCAGATAAATTCGACGCTAAAGTAACTAGGCTGAAAAAAAAAGCATGAAACAAAAGGGGGGGGTAAGGAATAAAATATAAATGTCTTGTTTTAAAACGAAGAAGAAACTTTATTTACAATAAGTTGCAAATTTTTCCCTTTGCGGGCATTAAACTTAAAACGCCAAAATAACGAAGACAAAACACGCTCGCAATATTACAGTAACAAAACAAAAAATGCTGGTTCTTCTATATAAAACAATGTTTTAACGGAAGGGTCGTTTGTTAACCCGACTACCACAGAATATATTAAAAGTAAAAGTACTTCCGAAATAAAGCCTTGAATAAAGGAACGTACTCACAAAAATAATGTTCAAAGTTCTTTTAGAATTTTCCTTTCCTGCGTGAAAACCGTAGACACACAGGTATTACAGGAGCAAGACCTCGTCGCTTGTCCGGATAGGAAATTCCATAATACCTTGTCACGTAAAAGGTATTTTCTTTAAATTTCACTCCTTGTAAAATAATAATAAAATAAATACGTGCAGGACCGCAGCCACGTAGTTAATCTCCAGAAGCCTGTCTCGTCACAGCCGGGTTTACTTCTTTCAAGGAGGGCTCTTCAAAATTCATCTTCAGCGCCGGGCAAAGAACGCGTTCTCTCTCCTCGACAGCAGAATTTCAAAAGAGGGTGAAATACGCGCTGAGCTCGTGACGTCATCACTGAGCTAGCATTTCTCCTTTCTCCAAATTGAAGGGAGTTTCGTACAAAAAAGGGACACGGAACCCAATCCAATAAAACAATATATATATAAATATAAATCATGAACCAGCATAAAAAATATAAGTATATACACAGGGGGGGGAGTATACAATTGTTGGTGTAAAAACAGAAAAAATTCCAACAACTTTTTATTATCAAAATAAATAAACAATAAAAACAGCATATCCATGTGGTAACATCTTTATTTCACAGATGTTTACTTAGAACATAGATCGAAGTCTTGTTGTGATTTAACAAGTAAACGAACGAACAGAAATCTACGGCATGGACAACAACAACAAAAATATAACTATTTAAAGCTTTAAGCATCAGAAATACTGATATTTTTATTCGTTATCTTGAATTTTGCAGCTTAATACCTGCCACTGAAACCAAATTAGTTCTAGCTTTATAACAATTTGAATCATCAATGATTTAATCGACAAACAATACCGTAATAATTGGGTTATATATCATTACGGGGTATTTATGCAGAGAAGGTACCGCGCTGAAATAGCATTATTATTTAGAAATCCGTTCTTAATATGGAGGGGAGAGAGTGCTTTCTGTACGTTCGCCTAACAATTTAATAAACAAAAGATACCGTAAAACTTGAATTTAACTTGAAAATATAATATAAAAATATAGCATCGTACCTTCTCGTCATAAGCACTTATAAAGGTATTGTTTTGTCGGTACTAGTGTACTCACTGTACTTATTGGTTCCTGCTGAAATAATAACGTTATTATTAAAAATGCCATTCTTAACATGGGGAGGGGAGGGTGTTTTGTAACTATTCTATACTTTAACCTTACAATTGAATAAAAAACATATAAAACTTTAATTAAACTTGGAAATACGATTTTAAAAAAAATAGCGCGGATCAGTAAGTGCATTTAGCACCGTTTTGTCAATAAATTGTAATTATTAATGAAATTGAAAATAATGTAGTTTTATTAGCATACATCTTCAAGCTGAAAAGTTCAATAGTAACCCTTTTCCTTACAGACACAAAAAAAAGACTCAATTTGACATTCGTTAAAATTTTAAGAATCCAAAAGGGTTGATATGCCGTAAAACGGAAGGGGGGCGTGAAAAAGTTTAAAAAATTAACAGCACTAAAAAATTTTCAATCATTTTATTTTCAATTCTAAATAAAACTTGTTAATATTTCGCACCACAGTATAAATAAAATTATAAAACAACTTCACGTGTTTTGTTTCTGTGCGTGTGTGTTTATCGGCGTAACTTTGATAGCTAATATGATACATCGAGAAAAATATTTTATTTTACTAATCATAGAATGTTTATAAAAAATATTTTTTTAAATGTTAGATACTAAAACGAAGTTAAAAAAAACCCAAAAAACATTTTATTTAAAAATGATAATTTGAATAAAAAATTAAATCCACCAGCATGTATTTCAGTTTATTTGTAAACAATTTGCCATTTTAATCTTTTGATGATAGTCGAAAATAAAGAAAAAGGTACTTACTTATGCATCTGTTACTGCGCTGAAATAATAACGTTATTATTTAGAAATCCATTCTTAACATGGGGAGGGGAGAGTATTTTGTAACTATTCTGTACTTTCACCTAACAATTTAATAAACCAACGATACCGTAAAGCTTAAATTTAACTTGAAAATATATTTTTTTTTTAATTAAAAAAAAAATAAAATAAAATAGCGCTGTGTGTGTACCACATGACTTCGGACTTCGCGAAATTTTAAAGGAATTTGGAAGCATTTAAACTGTCGAATAGAACATCCTTACCCACTTCTTTCCCCATGAGGCAGAGTTAGACACAAGGTCAGTTTGTTTGTTTTATTTTTTATGTGGGGGAAAAAATCCAGCTATCTCAACAGGAGTAGGATCACTCTGAAGTTGGACAAAAGCATAAACATTGCATCTACTTGGCGTTTTGGCTAAAAACAAAGTGTAGTATCTGTTCTGATGCTGCTACTACACTTCATCTTTTCTGTCCTTGGTCAGTGGATGAGAAATCCTTCATAACTGAGACAATTTTTTTATTTTTGTTCCCATCCAGAATGCCTCTTGAGGGAGCTGGATTTTCCCCACATTAAAAACTTAAAACCCAACCTTGTGTTAAACTCTGCCCTCGTGGGGAGGCAAGTAAATAGAAACAAACATAAACACTGCCTCAGTCTAGAAAGGTTTCTCTTTCACCGACTGCAGGAAAGAAGTGTATTGTCAAAAAAGGTACTACACTTTGCTCCTAGCCACGAAAGCCGTTCTTAACATAGGGAGGCTGGGGTGTTTATTCCGAAAACCGTTCTTAACATGGGGAGGTTAAGGTGTTTACGCCGGGGCATGTCGTAAAAATTGACCATTTTATCAAACCCTCATCTAATTTAAAAAGAAAGAAAGATTGAAAGTTTTGGATTTGCACCCGTTCGTTTTAGCGATTAAAACTAACACTGATTTAACAAAATTAGTTAATATTTTATGACAAGAATACAGTAATAATTTAATGTAACTTAAACAGAAAATGATTAAAACAAAACAAAACAAACAAACAAACAAAAACCATAACAAAAACAAAAGCGGAACAAAGATGAAAATAAAGACTTGAGAGTAATGCCGAATAGATACATTTAGTTTTTTTTATATATAAATACATTTTTCAGAGACTGGTCATTATTTTTTCTTTTTCTTGTGGGGGGGGGGATGTAAACATTAAAAAAAAAAATTATTAAGTGCGTCTAAAAAAGTAAGTAAAAAAAAAACTAAACTTACCTTTTTTGTAGATTGTTTATTTCATGTAAACTTTTTTTTTTTTTTAATGTGTTCCTCTTTGATATTTGACAGCTGCGCGGGGATCTTAAAGGAGGGTCGGGTACATTCGGTGGGTGGGGTGGGGTACTCAGACAATGGGGGGGTGTCACTTTGGGGGGGGGGGGCTACTACAGACCAATAACCTGCTTACAAACCAAAACAGGTGCCCTCGGGTCTTATATTTTGATCGTAATTTGTTGTTGTCGTTGTCGTTATCCTGTTATTTTGGTTTTCCGAATAAAATTCAATATATATATATATATATACATAGAAAGAGGGAGAGAGAGATAGAGAAAAGCCCAACAATTTGAAAAACCCGGATCCAAAAGATTCTAAGGAGATGATGGTTTTAAAAGACGACAGACAGAGGCGAGGAGAGAGAGAAAGAGGAAGGCCACCGCGCACTTTCTCTAGCCCCACAAAACAATAACAACACACTCGGATGACGTAAAACTCATTCATTCGCAATCGCAAACGTTGTACAACTGGAAAAGCTCCAATTCTACGGATGCCCATACGTGCTAACAACGCCACTTTTTTCTCTCGTTTTTTTTTTTCTTTCAGTTTAGTATCGTCTCTACGTGTCTCCCAAAGGTTTATACACAAAGTTGTTTTTTTTTGTTTTAATGTGGGGAAGATTTAGCTTCTCAAAAAGGGGCACTCTGGGTTTGAAACAAAAATTTAAATTTGACTCAGTCTCGAAGGATTTCTCATTCACTGACCGAGGAGAGAAAAAAATGAAATGTAACATCAGAACAGAAACTACACTTTACTCCTAGCCAAAATTTGAAGGGAGTAATGTTGTCGTTATGCACGTGTTAGTCCCTAGTTATTTGCCTCCCCACGAGAGCAGAGTTAGACACAAAGTAAGTTTTTTTTCTCTCCAGACTGATAGTATTTTCACTTCTTTTGATAACCGTTGCAGATCATTTTGCATTATCGCAACAGCCGTTTACAATTATATTTCGCTGGCAACGATCACTGATTTTTTTTTTCAGGGATTCAAGTGGATCTAAACAGTAAAGGGGTGAGATTTTGCTGCTTGTCGGGTTAGTCTCATCCTGATTTTCTTGGTCCATTCTTTTCGTGATTTGGAAGAGTTAAAGTCTTGTAACTATGATAGCCTTTCCATTTTTTGAAAATGCCGCAGATAACAAAGAAAATAAAAAAAACATAATATACATACGTACATGATGCTGTATCAACCCACTTTTAGATTTGAAGATTAGACCAAAAATATGACAACTTAGCGTTGCCGGATGTGCTGTAAAAGCCTCCTCGTATGACTGTCGTCCCTGTCTGAATGTGTGATTTCAGGTGATTTACAAAACCAGCTTTTAACAAAAGGTATCTGCCACATATAGTGCGCTTCTGCGCTTCGGTTCCTGTTGTAATTTCTCTGACCTACATAAATACACACATACATACATACATACATACATGATGATTGCAACGTCTTGTAAGACGAGTGCCACTCCCTCAGACATTTAAAATCCATGAGCCCAAATACCTGAGGGAGTATCTATACAAAGATGATGTTACAGAGTCTTAGCTTTGTACGACAGCTAAGTCTCTCTCTCGGTTCAAAATGTTGAGATCCAGCAACAAGCAAGAGCAAGATAGCCAGCAACAAATTAAACTGCAGACCAGCTTAATGCGGGTACTGGTCTCCCGCTTTGTTTTTTAAATCAGAGATTTGCTTCTCCTAGAAAGGTTTCCTTCACCACAGCTTACGGGAGCCCTCTCCACCCCAATACACATATACACACACACACACACACACACAAATATACACTGTGCTAGTTGGCCGTTGACTCAGAAAAAGAGTTCATTCGCCCTTTGGAAGGTCTTGTTTTTAATCCTTCAGGGAGACTAGCCACCCTCCTCACCAAACAAGTCTGGTGGGGGAACCAGTTTAGTCGCCGTACATACATACATACATACATACATGATGATGGTGATTGCGTACATACATACATGATGATGGTGATTGCGTCGTCTTGTCAGACGAGTGCCACTCCCTCAGACACTGAAAGTTCATGAGCCCGAAAATGACATATAGTCCTGCCGGCGAATTCACATGCTCAAGCAGACATGACACTAAAGACGGTCATTGTTATACATACATATATATACGCGCACGCACACATACATATGTATACACATATCACACACATATATACATGCATACATACACAATGCACATCACGCACACATACATATACATACACACATATGCAAACATACACAAGACGGTCATTGGTATACATACATATAAATATATACATGCATGCATGCATACATACGTACATACATACATACATGTCTATAAGCATACGCTCATATATACCCATATACATACATAATGCATAATACACAAACATACATATACATACCCACATGCATGCATACACATATACATACATATACATCCACATATACACACACATATACAAATACATACACACATATACTTACACATACACATACAATGCGACACAATGAAGTATGCAAATATCTCCACTGGACGAACTGCAATAAGTTAAATATCGAATGCAGCAAGAAGTCATGGGAACATATACCCGAAAGAACAGTCGGAAACAAGTCATATACCATCCACTATGACTATGCAATCCCTACAGCCACGTACCTAGAAAACGGAGCTATAAAACCTGACATTGTAATATGGGACAAGAAGGAGAAGGAAGCAACCTTGGTGGAAGTTAGTGTCCCGAATGATGCTGGGTTAAACAGAGCTGAGAGGGAAAAGATTACCAAATACCAGGGTCTTATGTATGACATGAAAAGAAACTGGAACCTTAAGAAGATCTCTATCATTCCAGTAATTATAGGAGCAACCAGACTTATGAAAAAGAATTTTACAAACTATCTTACAAATATACCAGGTAAACCAAGTGCAAAGGAGATTCAAACAATTGCACTTAAAGGGACGGTTAGAATCTTAAAAAGATCTCTCGGCTGGAGTGTCTAAAATAGCAGGTGTATGTTTGGCATCTGGTAGGATGCCCCATCCCTGGCTTAAACAAAATGATAAGAAAAATGAAAAAAAGAGAGAAACACATATGCACATATATATATATATACATACACTTACCTACATATACATACACATACATATATATGCATTCATACACATACACACATAGATGCACATATACACATGCATATACATACACACACACATATATGTATATACACACATACATGCATACAAACATATATAAATGTATATACATACACACACAAACATATATACACACAGACACATATATATACATATACACATAGATATAAATATATATAAACACACATGTACATATATAAATATACACACACACATACATATATAAATATGATGATTGCAAAGTCTTGTCAGACGAGTGGCACTCCCTCAGACATTTAAAATCCATGAGCCCAAATACCTGAGGGAGTATCTATACAAAGATGATGTTACAGAGTCTTAGCTTTGTACGACAGCTAAGTCTCTCTCTCGGTTCAAAATGTTGAGAACCAGCAACAAGCAAGAACAAGATAGCCAGCAACAAATTAAACTGCAGACCAGCTTAATGCGGGTAATGGTCTTCCGCTTTATGGTTTTAAAAATCAGAGATTTGCTTCTCCTAGAAAGGTTGCCTTCA
This sequence comes from Euprymna scolopes, assembly GCF_053919585.1. Classification (NCBI taxonomy): domain Eukaryota; kingdom Metazoa; phylum Mollusca; class Cephalopoda; order Sepiida; family Sepiolidae; genus Euprymna; species Euprymna scolopes. Next base: position 18,815,623 of record NC_136514.1, on the reverse strand, counting down.
CCACAGCTTACGGGAGCCCTCTCCACCCCAATACACATACACACACACACAAATATACACGGTGCTAGTTGACCGTGGACCCAGAAAAAGAGTTTATTTGCCCTTTGGAAGGTCTTGTTTTTAATCCTTCAGGGAGACTAGCCGCCCTCCTCACCAAACAAATCTGGTGGGGGAACCAGTTTAGTCGCCGGTGACCCGACCATGAGGCAGGTAGTACTGGGTTACATGGTACCAGTAGCATATGACATGACCTGACACATATGACATATAAATATACATACACATATACATACATAGATACATATAATGATGGCAGATTAATTGTTACATGCATCCAGCATTTCAGGCGTACACACGTCACAGCTTTTTTATCGCCACAGGACTTTTTTCTTTTTTTTTAATAGACAAATGCCTGAGGGAGTATCTATACAAAGATGATGTTACAGAGTTTTAGCTTTGTACGACAGCTAAATCTCTCTCTCGGTTCAAAATGTTGAGATCCAGCAACAAGCAAGAGCAAGATAGCCAGCAACAAGTCAAACTGCAGACCAGCTTAATGCGGGTACTGGTCTCCCGCTTTGTTGTTTTTTTTTTAAATCAGAGATCCGCTTCTCCCAGAGGGGCTGCCCTCACCACGCCTCACGGGAGCCCTCTCCATCCCACACACACATGGAAATGAACACATGCTTACATACAGATGTATGCCAACATACATATGCATATGCACACACATGCAAACATACACACATAGTAGCACACAAATACGCATATGCATATATATATATACATACATACATATGCATACATAGATAGATGGAGATGATTGCAACGTCTTGTCAGACGAGTGCCACTCCCACAGACATTTAAAATCCATGAGCCCAAATGCCTGAGAGAGTATCTATACAAAGATAATGTTACAGAGTCTTAGCTTTGTACGACAGCTAAGTCTCTCTCTTTGTTCAAAATGTTGAGATCCAGCAACAAGCAAGAGCAAGATAGCCAGCAACAAATTAAACTGCAGACCAGCTTAATGCGGGTACTGGTCTGCCGCTTTATGGTTTTTTAAATCAGAGATTTGCTTCTCCTAGAAAGGTTTCCTTCACCACGGCTTACAGGAGCCCTCTCCACCCCAATACACATATGCACACACACAAATATACACGGTGCTAGTTGGCCGTTGACCCAGAAAAAGAGTTCATTCGCCCTTTGGAAGGTCTTGTTTTTAATCCTCCAGGGAGACTAGCCGCCCTCCTCACCAAACAAGTCTGGTGGGGGAACCAGTTTAGTCGCCGGTGATCCGACCATGAGGCAGGTAGTACTAGGTTACATGGTACCAGTAGCATATGACATGACCTGACATACATAGATACATAGATACATACATACATATATATATATGCATACATAGATATATACATATATACATGATATATACATACATATATATGGTATACATATATATGGTATATTGACACATCGGTTCTTATCGGTATACATATATATGGCATATTGACACATCGGTTCTTATTCGATCACTGAAGTTAAGCAACATTAAGCCTGGGCAGTATCTGACGGGTGACCATTTGGAAATATCTGGTGCTGTATGTAGATGGACCTCAAGATATCCTTGCAAGAACCGCAAATACCTAACATCATCATCTCCCCTGACGGGGATATACAAGCAACTGGGGACTGCCTGTTAACTTAATAATCCTTTGACACTTACTCTTTTGGAGGAAGCCGGTTCAACCTGCCTAGCGTGAATAACGTACAGCAGACAAGCAACAAACATTCTTTTAGCAAGGTTTTGTTTCTACTTTTAGTTTCATGACGTCTTGTATAAATTGTTTAAATCTGTGATAGTGCATGTCGATATGTATGGAAGGAGTCTGTTCACTTTTCTGTTTCTAGTTGTAATCTTTTTCCATTCTTCATTCCTTAGGAATGGGAGTTTTGTATTGTCCTCGCTCAGAAATCCTTTGATGCAGCATTCAACTTCTGACGCTTCTAGGATTTTGTAGTTATCGCTCTCCTCAGTTTCGGTGTTTATGTTTTGCCAGTATTCTACCTGTTTTCATTAAGGAGTGCTTCAGCATTTGTTACATATTTTATCTTTTGTTGGATTTCCATTAGTTCCTTGTTTGGAAACCAAATTCTCGTGAGGCCTATCTTGCTTGATCACTAGCAGTAGTTACACAGGCCATCATCAAAGATTTCTCTTTCAGAACAACTTATGGTGTTCTCTAGAGTCTGAGTGACAACAAGTCTCCCCAGATTTCCAGTACTCTCTACCTCTTTCGATAACCATTTTTTTTTTTTTTTTTTTTTTACATAGTGATCACCACTTATCAAGGCCCGGAAGCCACTCAGGGATAAGGGTTATTGCAAGTACATTACGTTAGTGAGGAGATTTGCTGATATGTTTACTTAAGGGGGCGGTTCATTAGGAATTTGTTAACATTGGACTTGAAGACAACCAAGTTGTAGTCCGGAGGGAAGCAGGCAGACGGAACAGAGTTCCACAGGCGTGCAGTTCTAAGAAAGAAGCTTTGTTCATGGAATCTGCGTTTTGATTTAGGCACAGATATAGAGTGGGGGAAATTTTTCACAGTGGATTCAGCTAGACGGGTGTTTTTCGTGAAAGATTGGCGAGGGGGGACCAGAGATTGGAGTTCAGACGAGCACCTGCCATGGAAATAACGATAAAACAAGGACAGGCTCGCAACGTCTCTTCTGTGGGAAAGAGGTTGCAGGGTAGAGAAAAGGGCATCCCCCACTAAGCCATGAAGTCTATTTTGTAGATGAATTTGCGTTATTGCAACAGCCGCTTATCATTGATTTCTCATTGGCGGCGACTATTGGTCTTCACTAATAATCCTCTCCAAGGTCTCAGTCCTTTTTGCACTCATCCAGTGGAGGTCTGGCTAGTGCTTTATCTCCTCTGTCTTTCCATCCTCCTTTATCCTCCTGGATTATTTGGTGTGGCATCAGTTTTTGATGACACACACGAGGATTAGTTGCACTCACTACGACTTCTCACAACAGGCCATTATCAGAAATTACTCACTGACAACAACCGATGGTGTTCCCTGGAGTCTGGTTAACAAGTCTCCCCAGATTTTTTCAGTACTCTCCACCTTTTTTGATAACTTTTGCAAATGATTATACATTATCGCAACAGCCACTTGCTACTAAATTCTCATTGGCAACAACAAGCCTTCCGAAATTCCCAGTTCTCTTCACACTAACTAAGGGGAGGTCTGCTTAGTGCTTTCCCTCATTGATCTTTCTATCCTCCTTAATCATTTACGATTATTATTATTATTATTATTCTTATTATTTATTTATTTTTACAAATGAATCATTATAAGCTTGCTTATTAACAACAGCCAGTGGTGTTCCCTGCAGTCTGAGTGACAACAATTTCTCCCAGCCTTACTGACTCTTAATTACCATTTTTTGCAGTGCCGACCAGTGCTGGTACCACTACATTTTTTTCGGGATCAGATTACGTAATGTTTTGACCCACTTAATAGCTATTTTTCTAGCTAGAAACCAAATCAATTTTGTTCCACAGGTCCGAATACCCCATACATCAAGTTTCAAGTCTGCAGACCAAAAATTGATTAAGTAGTTTGGTAGAGACAATTCCTAAGACAGACAAGTTCACTTTTATAATATACAGAGATGATGATTTTTAGATTGATGCCGAACTTACATGTGTGTGTAGGTGGCTCTTCAACCAAACTCCCGGATATGACAGGGGAACTTGTCAATATTTGGTGGTGCTTAGAGAGATAGAAATATACACGCACACACACACACACACACACACACACACACACACACACACACACACTTATATATATATATATATATATATATATATATATATATATATATATATATATATATATATACAAATTCAAAAATTCAAAACAATTTTCAAGTTTACAAATTGAATAATTCTGTAAACTTCAAGCAAATATAAATATTAATACTTTTTAAAAAATCCTGTATCGTTGTCATTACATGCCAACACTCGGGCCCCACACGTTGTATGCATACAGTCACAAGCAAAAAAAGACAACAAAAAAATTTGACTCAGTTTTTTTCAATTGAAACAACAGATATTTATTTACAGGAACTTCCAGAATAACACCTTGTCTTTTGTTCAAAAGTTTTCTCATACTCCAATATGCTTAACAGAACTCTGCCATGTTGAACATGTGGTACTCTGTTGTTGTCTAGACATGTTTAGGGCACATCTTTCCCTGTTGCTTGCATGTCATGTGTGTAACACGTCTATTTCCGCTCTCTTATGTTTCAAACACGTCTCAAATCCTTTATGACTTGAACACAACTTAAATCCTCTATGTCTTAAACATGTCTCAAACATGGTTCAAATCCTCTACATCTCGAACACGGCTCAAATTCTCCACGTCTCAAACACGGCCCAAATCCTCTACATCTCAAACACGTCTCAAATCATCTATGTCTCGAACATGTCTCAAATACTCTACGTCTCAAATACTCTATGTCTCAAACACAGCTCAAATCCTCTATGTCTTGAACACAGATCAAATCCTTTATATCTCAAACACGGCAAATCCTCTACATTTTGAATGTCTTGAATACATTCTTCTCTGAAAACGTGTGTCCTTTGGTCAGCTTGGTCATTTGCATATGGCTGCTGCAGATAACCTAGCATCAACAGCTTTGTTAAGATCCTAACCAGATGAAAAAGCTCAGTATTTGAGATAGAGCACTAGTATAAAGAATTCAATTTAAACTCTGTAAATCAGAATTTACAACAATTTATTATTCGACAAGGAGTACAAGTTGAAAATTTTATTCCATTGAGTTTCAAAGAATGGCTCTTATCTTTAGAGGAAAGTAGTGAGCAAAATGATATTCATAGACAAGCTATAAATTTTGCTGGATAACACATAAATTGAAAATTACAAATTATGATAGAATTCACATTTGCATAAAAGTTGATCATAATGCAGAAATGTATAGGTTAAAAGGATATTTCAAACGAAATCGAGGCTCAATGAAGAAAAAGTTGAAATATGTGGTTCAATTAAAAAAAAATGTTGATTGGTCAGATGTAGAAATGCAAATAAAATATTGCTTGAAGAGATGCTTTGTATACAGCTTCTTGAAATCAGAAATTACTTGCTGGTCCATGGACTGAATGAGAGTAGTGGTGTTAGCTGATAGAAAGAGAACCTTGATAAAGGAATATTCTGGGAGAATATCATTTTCGAAGCTAGGAGGATGAGCAGGGGCGTTGTCCAAAACCAGCAAACATTTCAGAGGGTTGTTGGTTTCTTTCGGGTATTTTTTAACAATCGGATCGAATGTGAAGTTACGTAACAAAATCTTCCTTTAATCTATATTCTTCAGATGTGGTAAAAAAAATTAAATATATACGTTAATTTTAAAATATCTAAAATAATTTTATAATTTATGCGGGGGTGGTTAAGTAGAGAAATTAAACTCAAGTCCAAAAAAACAAAAATTTTCCAGATACAAATCAACAAAGATATTTCCAGAAAATTTATGTAAGGGGTAAGTAGAGAAATTAAACTCAAGTCCAAAAAAAAACAAGTTTTCCAGATAAAAATCAACAAAGATATTTCCAGAAAATTTATGTGGGGGTAAGTAGAAAAATTAAACTCAAGTTCAAAAAAACAAAAGTTTTCCAGATAAAAATCAACAAAGATATTTCCAGAAAATTTATGCGGCGGTAAGTAGAGAAATTAAACTCAAGTCCAAAAAAACAAAAGTTTTCCAGATAAAAATCAACAAAGATATTTCCAGAAAATTTATGTGGGGGTAAGTAGAAAAATTAAACTCAAGTTCAAAAAAACAAAAGTTTTCCAGATAAAAATCAACAAAGATATTTCCAGAAAATTACTGAAACAAAAATTAAAAAATCAAATAAAACCATGTTTTTAAAGAGAATTTCAAAGAATTAGGTGCCTGACAGATAGCGGTTATAGTGGACCAACCTAGGAGTACAAGATCTTTCTGTTACTCGTATCCTACATATCCTGCAAAATTTTTCCTAATTAGGGACAAAATAATTTTCACATCACGTTTCTTAAGCTGCAAACTTTGTAAGCATCGTCTTTTATATCTAGAGGTTCCACTACATATATAGATTAGTGTTGAGATGATTAATTGGAATCGGAATTGAGAATCGGAAGATTTGGGCTATCGGAATCGGTATTGGAATCGGAAAAATTGATGACCATTTTCCAATGCCAAAACGATTCTTTTAATTGTCTTATTTTATTTTATTTTTATTAAACCAAAACCTTCCATTGCTGATAATAATGATAAAATAATAAATATTTATTGATTTTAAAATACCAGTAAATCTAAAATCTAGTGATCATCCTCCACAAGTGTATTTTTGCATTTAGGAAAATACCTGCATATTTAACATGTGTTTTTTACGAAAATCGAGGAAAATAACAATCTTATAGTTAAATAATTGGAGATTTATAAAGAATCGGAATCGGTAATTGTATCGGAATCGGGAAAAATATTGGAATCATCCCATCACGAATATATATATATATATATATATATATATATATATATATATATATATATATATATAACTACTTCATTTACTCACACAAATTTAATATACGAAAGTATAGATTTATGCGTAAACTTTAAGTATTTACTTCAAAAGTGCTCAATACGTAGGTAGAGCTAGTTAGTAATATATAAAATATAAATATATATTTTATAAATTACTATATATATATATATATAATTTCAAACTGAATAATAATAATGTTCTTCATTACTGTACATGTTTGGTTTGAATTTCTTTGCAGATTCCCGAATTTGACATAAATAATTCTGAGTTTAACATGGTGCATCCTTCGGTACAGTAATAAAGAACATTGAAAAGTGCTCAAGTACTGAAATAAGGGCAAGGCAGACTTTTTATTTGTCTTACATAAGTATTAATATGTCGTTACATATTCATGAGCATGTTTCGGTCCGCCAGTTACAAGTAACTAGAGATCTCTTCAGGCAATATTGCTTATACAAAAGTAAAGTTCAGAATTGTAAATGACTGACCAAAACATGCTCATGAATGTATAGCGACATATTAATTCTTATGTAAAACAAATAAGACTATATATATATATATATATATATATATATATATATATATATATATATATATATATATATATATAGGAATGTGTAATGTGTTCCCAATAGAAATATTTGGTTCATTTTAGGTCAGGAAGCCAGTACCTTCAGTTAGTCTGATCTGGTCGCATCAATTTGTGCTAGTGAAGATTGGAGGAACAGAAATGTCACCCTGTTAGTAGATACTTTTTCTGGAAATTTCTTTTTTTTGTCTTTAACTTTGCAGAACATGATTGAGTTTTGTGGAAGGAAAGGGAGAAAAAAACAATAACATGATTGTTTCGTGCATTTTAAGACAGGAAGCCAGTATCTTCAGACAATCTGATCTGGTAGCACAATGTTTTACAAGTGAAGATTGTAGTGGTGGAAATATTACCCTGTTGTTAGGTACTTTTTTTCTGGTAATTGTTAAATTGATTGTTTGTTTGTTTGTTTGTTTAATTGTTGTTTTTCCTTTTTTTTTGTTTCTTCAGTTATTGTTTTTTTTTGTTTTGTTTTGTTTCTTCGGTTGTTGTTTTTTTTTTTTTTTTTTCTTCGTTTTTTTTTTTTTTTTTTTTTCTTCGTTTTTTTTTTTTTTTTTTTTTTTTTGCCAAATACAAGCGTATTTCCTGATGATTAATCTAATTAAACGGTTAAACCATCAAGTGACAACCTCATCTTGATGAAGGTGATTATTCCCGTCGATTCTGACCTTAGAAAAGCCTCAACATGAAGAGATGAGGTTTGTTTTTATTCTCAAACTATTTGCTTCTTATTTGTACATTCCAGACATTTATTTCTGTCTATGTAATTTAGAGTGCGGATTTATTTATTATTTTTTTTTTTTGCTTTTTGACACTTAAAGTACAACTTGCTTTTAATCTAATTGCCTTCAATGCCTTGTAAGTACAAAATGGTTATTTAAAAAAAAAAAGATGTCGCGTTAAATCATTTCCATTAACTTGAGCTCAGAAGGACAAATGCTTCCTTTACATGACTTCTGGTGCTACCAGATCAGGCTGGTAATGATCGACTATAGTCGAGGACAACCCAAAGGCTCCCTTTTTATTGTAGGTGTAGGGAGAAGGCGTCATTCTTTTCCAAAGATTACTTCACTTACTCCTGACTGTTTAGCACCTGCACCTCAAGAACCATTGTTTTAGTGTTTCATATGACTGGACCGAAAATTGGACACAGTGTCTAGACCCATTAGTGAACATTCTAACCATTTATATCAAATAGGTCGGTTTCATAAACCATCATCATCATCATTATTATTATTATTACTATTATTATTATTATTATTATTATTATTTACTCACTAGGAGTAGTTACACAAGATTTCTCTTTGAGAATAACTTGTGATGTTCTCTGGAGTCTTAGTGGCAACAAGTCTCCCCAGATTTCCAGTACGCTCTACCTCTTTTGATAACCATTGCAGATGAATTGGCCTTACAGCTGCTTACCATTGATTTCTCTGTAATTTGGATGGCAATAAGCCTCTCGCAGGTCCCAGTCCTCTTTGCACTCAATCAGCAGAGGTCTAGCCAGTGCTTTTTCTCCTCAATCTTTCCATCTTCCTTGATCCTCCTCATTTGGTTTGGTGTCAGTTTTTGGTGACGCATGCACACACACACACACACACACACACACACACAAAAAAAAAAAAAAAGGGAGAAGGTAGAGGTGTAGAGGTGTAGCGGGGTGGGGGAGGAGTAACTTACAATTATAGTTTCAGTTTTTATGATTCCACGTGATGTTTCTTTATATTTCACATCCGTAGCATTTTCTGTATTTCCAGTTTGTGCCTGTAGTTCATGTCTGTTTGTCTCCGCATTCAAGGGTTTTCTTAATATTTCAGCCGTTTTCAAGACTGTTATCCATCGTATCTTATCAGTCATCCCTCTAATTCCAATCTCTCTCATTCTTATTTCAAAGTTTTTCTGTATTGTTCCGAACGCTCCTATTATCATAGTGCTACCAGATAAGGCTGTCAGAAGGTACCGGCTTTCTAATCTAAAATGCACCAAACATTGATATTATTGCTTTGTTCCTTTCCCTTTGCAAAAACTCAATCATGTTTTGCACAACCAAAAACATAAACAGCAATTTTTCTATACAAAATAACTAAACTAAATACGATTAATAAATATTTGCAGATATATAAAAAAACTTGAGGCATAAAAGTCTTTATCAAAATGATGGAACCCAAAAAGGGTTGATATGCCGTAAAACAAAACAACCAAACCAAACATGATGAATAAATATTTGAAGATACAAAAATTACTAGATTCCACATTAAATAAACCAAAGAGCGTTGCTATGTTATAAAACAAAATAACCACCTCTTTACATGTTTTAAATCTTTTTAATCCTTATCCTCAAGTGGCCTTCAGGCCTTGATAAATGGTGACTGCCTTGTAAAAAAAAAATACGATTCCTTCACTCAATAATTACAATATCATGATGTCATCTATATATTAATACGATTATTTTGTGTGTCACGATTACATCTTTTTTCTTCGTTTAACTGTTATTACTAGGGCTATGACAACAGAATATTCCTATCATTGTTTTGACTCTCAAGTTTATACCCGACACAGTTAGACACAGTTAATCAACCGAGAACCACATCACTCTATCAAAAAACATATAAGATATTAACTGATATATACCCGAGAGTCAAAATAATGAAAAGAATATGCTCTTGTCATAGCCCCTAGTTATGACTTTCCATTTCTTGTAATAAATAATTTTACTAAGAGTTCTTCATAAGTTTTGGTTTCGGTTTCGATTATAGCTAATAGCACTCCAGTCATCTATTTATTTTATAAATAATTTTACCCAGAATTCTTTATAAGTTTTGGTTCCGGTTTCGATTATAATTGAAGGAATTCAAGTAATATATATATATATATATATATATATATATATATATATATATATATATATATATATATATATATATATATATATATATATATCGGCTTGAATCGAAACCGAAACCAAAACTTATGAAGAAAAAAAAATATATATATATATATTTTTTTTTTTTCTTCATAAGTTTTGGTTTCGGTTTCGATTCAAGCCGATGCACCCAAGTCATATGGATATATTTTTTTTATTTTTGAAATCACAACTTTAAAATACATAAGAATTGATAGAAAATTCACTCTATAATAATATATATGAAATCTTCATAAATTAAAATATATTTAAGCGTATTTTATGGCCCGGCTATGCTGGGCTTCCCTTCTAGCTTAGATAAATACTTTTGCAGTTTTAACAAAAGAGCTACAATAAGATCAAAGTGTAGTATCTGTTCTTCAGATGCTGCACTTCCATTTTTTGTTCTCTTTTGGTGGTGGAGCAGTCCTTCACGACTGAGACAATTTTTTTTATTTTTGTACCTTTTCTCCACGTTAAAAAACGACCCTGGTGTCTAACTCTGTCCCGTGGGGAGGCATTGTAAATAGGTACAATAATATCAGGGTGTCTCCATTTATGCTGAACATCTACAGAATGCCAACTTCAATATATTACATATGAAAGAGTCCAGTGTGGAATTTCCACAGGTCCTGCTAATTTGGATTATTTGAACTGCTGTTCTCATCTTGAGCGTTATACTCACAATGTTGTGGCCGATGTAATATCCAACCTTTTTTCAGGTGTATCTTGTCTAATTCAGGAATTTTTCTGCTGAACTTGTGAATCTGTACAGAATTTTTAATTGAATTCTTTATTTAATCCCTGGGGTAGCATGCTCTCATTCTGTCAGCCATGATCAGGTAGAAGTCTTAAACCTTGCATAAAACCCACGGCATAATGGACAGATTTCAGGTATGAAAGCATGCTTTAAAATAGCTATCACCTATCGCCATATTTGACACAATGGTAAAAGTATTTGACAATGGATCCGCTTTTACTTGAATCATATCAAAATCTATATCATTATTAAACTCAAATGACCTTGTAACGAGTGATGTAACCCATTTTCCGGTTTACGACATCCGGTTGCGCATGCGCGCATAAACATTAACCCATAACAACGTAAACAAATAAACACAAATCGCTTCTTTTGCAGATTTTGACCTGTGCACTGAAATATTAACGTTATTATTTCGAAATTATTATTTAACATGGGAAGAGTGGGGGCGTTTTGAAACTATTCTTTATCACAACTATACTGTCGCTATTTTCTTACAACTAAACAACTTTAACCCATTGACAAACATAAAAACAATTGTAGTAAAGCCAAGACTACTACTACTACTACTACTACTACTCTCTATCCGTCCCTTTTCTTTCTTTCCTTCCTTCCTTCTTTTTTCTTTTTTATTTTTACATTTCTAGATACAAAATAGTTGTGTGAGAACGGTGAATTTGTTGACACATTAACTAATCTGTTTCAATATTAGTTTTATTTTATTTATTTAGCTTTTATTTTTTGTTTCAGGTTTTATTATTATTTTTTTTTTTAGATTTGAGGTTTCTATAACTTGGTTGAAGGATTCCAATATGGGTTTTTCATTCTTATATTTCTCATTGGTAGATTCATATGCGTTTTTGCTGCTAAATGACTTTCGTCTGCGTTCGATTCATAAGAAAAATCATGTTTAATTTTCGATTTTTGAGCGATTATTCGGAAAAATAGGTAACTTTACACGAATAGGGAGGATTTTTTTTCCCTGTTTGAGTGATCCGTCCGTGATTTTTCATTTTAATATACTTTCATAGAAATATTTCTGTTATGTCAAAAAAAACTATTTTCTTTACGTCACAAGTGTCATGCTCATACATGAATTCCATAGCTAAATATAACATACTGACCCAACGGGTCACGGGTAGTCTAGTATCAAATAGTACTTGATGTCTTTTTGCTTTATACTCAGCGCTATAAGGTTATGATCAACAGCAAATGGAATAATCATGTGAAAAGAGTGGCGCCCTTCCCTACATATTGGTGTAATAGTTAATAAAAAAGGAACCTTCAGGTCACTCTTGACTAGGATCAACCAGATTACCGTTTTTTTTTTTTTGTTTTTTTTTAATGGATTCAGACACTGTTGAACTGACTCTTTTGTATTCGTGATCAAAACAGCCATACATTTCTTTGTAGCTTCACCAGATTGATAGCATTACCCAATTAATTACTAAACGTATTTGTAGTGAACGCGTTTTAATTTTTTATTAGTAAGAAAAAGATTATTTAAAGTTTGAAATGAATTAAGAGAGATTGAAACATTAAATAGTGAGAGTGTTACGAAACTTTGTATCTGAAAAAAAGTTATTCCCTGAGTAGCTGAGTATATGTGTGGCAGGGGAAATAAATATGAGTATGAGAGTGAAAACTCCCCCCCCCCCTTACTTGATGTATTACTATTTAAATAAAGGGAACAGGGTCAATTATCAAATCCAAATAAACTGGTGTAAACATAGACACATAGCCGGTAAAAATCAATAACTTAAATGATATATCTGTATTTCATTGTTACATAAGTTATCGGCCACCAATCTAGGAGACAATACTTTAGTTCATATATTACACAAATAAATCGATATAGACAGAGAAGGAGGAAATGACTTCCACAATTGTCAGCGGGTAGTATGCTCTAACTCTGTCAGCCATGATTAGGTAGAGGTTTTAAGTCTTGCATAGAACTCAGACATAACGCACAGATACAGGTGTGGGATAATGCTTTAAATGGGGCGTTTGTTGCCATTTCCGGCTCAGCTAATTTGGCAAAGGGACAATTGGACATTAGTCACCATTTTTATAAAGATTTTATCATTTTTTTTTTTTTTTTTAAATTAAGAAAAATAATATGAAAATATATCACTTTAAGTGTTTTAAGAAACATCATGTTTCTGCAAAACTTTTTGGTTAATTATTTTATAATTAATTTTTTAGGGAATAAAAAATAAAAAAATATTTTTTAGTTCTTTTTTAAATTAAGAAAAACATTATGAAAATATAGTCGCGTTGTTGCCAACAACCGAGTGTTGTCTATTTTTGAGTTGTGTTTTAAAAAAACACAGTTCGAAGTTTTTAATATCTATACCACTCTAACTGTTTTTTAAGGAAAAATCATATTTTTGCAAAACTCTTCTTTTTTTTTTGTTAATTATTTTATAATTAATTTTTCAAGATTAAAAACTTTAAAATATTTGATTTTTTAATTAAGATAAACAATATGAAAATATAATCTCGTTGTTGACGACTGAGTGTTGTTAAGTTGTGTTTTAAGTAAACACGGTTATTTTTAAGTTTTTTTTATTTAATTCAAATTTTTTTTTAATAATAATTTTTATTTCAAGTTTATTCAAAGAAAAAATACCTTTGTTTACTGAAATGATTTAAAAAATATATTTAAAAAAAAAACTTGGACTCTAACAACAAAGCGCTAATTTGACACTGAATCGTCCTCCTACTGAATCAACCACATCTGGGATCAGCTATGCCAGATCAGTGACACGGATCGAAAAAGCAAATAAGAGATACATAAATACATATAATTAAAAAATATTATACGTATAATAGGTAAAGAAATATTAATAAAAAAAAAAACAACTGTCATCTTCCCTTCTTTTATGCAACAAGAATGACCCGTTTCTCGACTAGGTTGTGACTTGCGACGAAGATTGACTTCCTTACGATAACCGACGATACTCAGCTCAGTGGTTAGACGCCAACAAAACTCCACAACATTTTTTGAAGCTAGTTGCACCAAAAGAAGGTTATGCTGACTGTTTGGTGATCTGCGACCAGTTTCATCCATTATAGCTTTTTAAATGCAAGCGAAATCATTACGGTGGAAAAGTACTGTCAACAAATGGATAAAATGCATCAGGAACTTCAACAACAACACCCAGCATTAGTCAACAGAAATGGTTCGATTCTCCTCCACAATAATGCCCGACCACACGTTTGTATATCGACTCTGCAGATATTGAATGAATTGAGCTCCAAAACTCTGCCTAATCTGCCATACTCTCCAAACCTGTCACCTACCAACTACTACTTTTTCAAGCAGCTCAATAACTTTCTGCTTTAAAAACCTAAGCGATATCAAAAACGTCTTCAGCGACTTCATCATCACCAGAACGCATAATTTTTACGTTATATATATATATATATATATATAATTATAAACCAAATGACCTTGTAACGAGTGATGTTACCCACTTTCCAGTTTACGACATCCGGTTGCGCATGTGTGCATAAACATTAACCCATAACAACGTAAACAAATAAACACAAATCGCTTCTTTTGCAGATTTTGACCTGCACACTGAATTATTAACGTTACTATTTCAAAATTATTATTTAACATGAGAAGAGTGGGGGTGTTTTTGCAACTATTCTTTATTACAAATATATATATATATATATATATGTATATATGTATGTATATATATATATGTATGTATATATATGTATATATATATGTATATATATATATATATATATATATATATATATATATATATATATATAATTGGGGTGGAGAGGGCTCCCGTGAGGCGTGGTGAGGGCAACCTTTCTATGAGAAGCAAATCTCTGATTCAAAAAAACGTAAAGCGGGATACCAGTACCCGCATTAAGCTGGTCTGCAGTTTAATTTGTTGCTGGCTATCTTGCTCTTGCTTGTTGCTGGATCTCAATATTTTGAACCGAGAGAGAGAGAGTTAGCTGCCGTACAAAGCTAAGACTCTGTAACATCATCTGTGTATAGATACTCCCCCAGGCATTTGTATATTAAAATGGTCCTTTGACGATGGAGGGCCTTTATTGGCTCATGGACTTTAAGTGCCTGGGGGAGTGGTAATCGTCTGACAAGACGCTGCAATCATATATATATATATATATATGTATGTATATATATGTATGTATATATATGTATGTATATAAATATATATATATGTATATGTATATATATATGTATATATATATGTACACTATATGTATATATATATATATATATATATATATATATATATATATATATATGTATATATATATGTATGTATATATATGTATATATACAGGATGACCAACAAAAACAGAGGACATTCAATTATTTTTCTGGCCATTTTACAGTCAACGGAGAAAAAAGGCCAAAGACCCTAGTGTTTTGATGTGATGTTTCGAATATAATAAACTAATTATGACCAAAGTTTCATTTCCTTCGGAAAAAAACACTAAGAAACGGGGCCTAATTAGAGTTGGGGCCCGATTTTTTTGGGACACCCTGTATATGTACATATATATATATATATATATATATATATACACTTGTGCCCGATATTATTCATACCCCTCGGATCTTTGAGATTTCTATAAGAATATTGCTCAAACCAGAAGGTAGACAATATTAAAGGGATTCCAAACAATAAATCAACCATAAGCATTTAATTTAAACTCAACAAATAAATAAATTATGCAAGTTTGAAACATTATACAAAGAAAAACAATAATGGCACTAGTTCAAAATTATTCATACCTCTCTTACTAATAGTCAATAGCATGCCCTTTATTCTTAATAACTGCCTGTAACCGTTTTGGATATTTATCAACAAGGTTTTTACAAGCATCAACACTGATTTTTGACCATTCTTCAATGCAGTAGTTCTCCAAATCCCTCAAATTTCTAGGTTTCCGCTTTTTAACCTCAGTTTTCAATATGTGGCAGAAGTGTTCGATAGGGTTCAGGTCGGGACTCTGGCTAGGCCATTCCAAAACATTAATTTGATTATCTTCAAACCATTTCTTGACTATTTTGGCAGTATGTTTTGGATCATTATCCTGTTGAAGGACCCAGTTTGGTCCTAAATGGAGCTTCTCCGCATCCTGTCTAATGTTTTTCTGGAGTATTTCCAAATATTGCTCCTTCTTCATGGTTCCATCTATCTTGACCAAACTATCTGGACCACTAGCCGAAAAGGAGCCCCAAAACATTAGACTACCACCACCATGTTTCACCGTGGGTATGGTGTTCTTTGGGTTGTAAGCTTCTCCTTTCTTCCTCCAAACGTAAGAAGCATCCATATGGCCAAACAATTCCATTTTTGTTTCGTCAGTCCACAAAATACTTGAGAAAACGGACTCTGGAGAATTCACATGGGTCTAGAAAAATTAAGACGTGCTGCAAGGTGGTTTCCGGTGTGCAATGGAGTCCTTCTTGGTCTTCTTCCTTTCAGACCATTTTCATGCAGAGTCCTTTGCAATGTTTGCCTTGATATTTTTATGCCAGAAGACTCCAGATTTTCTAAAATGTCCTTAGTAGTGGTGGTTGGATTTGCATTAACACTTCTTACAATATTCCTGGTGGCTCTAGCAGACAGTTTCCTTTTCCTTCCTCTACCAATCAAGTTGTTTGTTGTGTGGTGGCTCTGGAATTTTTTGATGATGCTCTGTACTGTTGCTATAGGGACCTCAAATTTTTTGGAAATTGACTTGTAACCTAAACCATCCTTATGTGAATTCACAATTTTAGTCCTAAGATCATTACTAAGCTCTTTTTTCTTCCCCATTCTAATAATTTTTATTCTTTTATTGGTTTTCAGTTGATATCATTTTAATTTCTAAAAAATGCAACAAAAAAAAATGAAATTAATCAAAGGTTGTATAAAAGCATTCAAAATAAGAATCAAACAGGAAACAAACAGTCAGAAACTCGATTAATACTGAAAAAATAAGGGGGTATGATTATTTTTGAACATTGCAGATTTTATAAATAGCTGTATATTTCTTTTATTACAAGTATCCCGAGATTTTAAAATGACGAAAATGATCAGAAGAGGTTTATTAAGAATATGTATCAATATGGACGTAAACAATAAATTCTTACAAAGTTACACCTAATAAACTCAATTTTCAAGGGGGGGTATGAATAATATCGGGCACAAGTGTATATATATATATATATATATATATATATATAAATGCAACATTCCTACTTCCGGTCGTTGAATACTCTCTCATTGTTTACTATGTATAACCACTGACTCGGAATTTATAGACACTTAATTTCCTTCAATTCCCCTGTTGATTGCTGGTGGCTTTGAAATATGATTACTTTGTGGGTGGGTTTGAATCTTCCAATCAGCGATAGTTATCACTTCCTACACTGATGATTGTGTAAACATGAAACACTCGTGTCTTTAAGTATAAGAATAATACATGTTATTTGGATTCTTCAGACTACTGTTCTCATCTTGAATGTCGTCTTTACAACGTTTCGGTTGATGTTGCCTCCAACCTTCTTCAGGTGTACCTTGTCAGATTCAGAAATCTTTCTATCAAACACAGGGATCTGCATGGAATTCCAAACAGAGCCCTCTATTTAATTCATGGGTGTAGCTTGCTCTTGTTACATCAGCCATGACTTGAAAGAGAACCTAAGTAATTTGTAATCATGGCGCAGTTGTTGAATTCGGAAAAATTAAATTGTACAAAGTGACATTTTTCTGAAGATTGAAAGTTCGATCCTCAGTGTGTAAAACAGAAAATATGATTACGAATTACTTAGGATCTCTATCCGGTTTTGACTGATGGAACAAGAACAAGCTACCCCAATGAATGGAATTGAATAAAGGTTTCCGTTTGAAATTCCATGCAGATTCCTAAGTTCGACAGAAAGATTCCCAAGTTTGACAAGATGTTGTGTGTCAATACTGCGGTTTACACAGTATGAGTTGAACCCAACTTGCTTGCGTCAAGTTGAGTGCAAAGGAGTAAAAAAATGTTACCAGTGACATATATCAGACTTGTTAACTACAAGTCGGTGAACGATTGTACTGAGAAATTGACAAGCGTTACAGGTCAGGAGGTGCATTCTAGGTACAAACGGTTTACGGGGGTGTTATCACTCCCACACATACACCTTAAAATAAATAAGAGTGCACATGCGTTTCTAGTCAGTCTGCAGTCAGTCGGAAGAGAAAATTCCGAGAGGATGGAAGATTTCTCGTAGGAGCGATGAGAAGGAGATGAATGGCAGATAAACGATAGCAAAATTCCCACCCTCCTTCTAAGGATGAGCAGAGAAACAGGGATATAACTTCAACCGTGGAGCTGAATAAAGATCCAATTATCCAGATAAATGGGACTTGCGTCTGTTGCTATGCATGAGAGAGCTTTTGTTCCAGGTGCGTCGGCGTCAGGACACAAACCACACGAGGACACAGCAAGAGGTACGAAAGAAGATATAAAATGTTTGTTCTGGTTCGTTTTTATAAACTCCTCAAAAGGAATGATGTGCCGTAAAAGTGAACAGTGACACACAATATAAGTAGACTCCTCCATCCTCCACGTTACAAAGATACCCCTGTAGAAGATCGGATGGCTACATCTGTCGAAACGTTGTGAAAATGGCACTCAAGATGAGAAGAGTAGTCTGAAGAATCAAAAAAAAATACGAATAACCAATCCTCATCTAAAATAAATCAGAATCGTTGTCTTCCTCGGTTTACTTTTTCGTTTTCCCTTAATCGGATCCCATTCCCATTTCGAGGCAACTTCGTTCCCTTTCCAAGAAAAGAAGAAAACTCAAACGGAAAAACAATTCAGAATTACGCGGCTATTGTGAATGATTACAGCCAGAAAATGAGTTGCCCGTTTTGTGTTAAATGCAGTGAATAGATACTTATACGTGATTGGTTATTAGCTCGTTAATGGCGGTAGTTGATGTTTTCTAATGTTTTTCGCTTCGTGTCTTGTTTCACACCAATCAATTTCATTCCCTCCACCACCTATTCCCTCCCAAATTTTTTCAGCATTTAATCAATTTCATGTTTTTATTTTTTATCTACTTGTCACTTCAAAGCAGCCGATTAATGAACCTTTCTCTTTAATCACACCTCAAATTTGGAAGGTATATATATATATATATTATTCGGTAAAGATTATCAATTAGAGGTGCAGGATAAGTAAAACTCTTTTTACCATGATATTTCGAAGCTTAATACTTCTCATCAGAAGAGGAGAGAAGTTAGGTAACATATTAGGGATATAACGTCTATATATATGTAGACATTTTTATATTGTTATGTTTTTTATTCTCTTCATATTCTATATAAGCTCCAAAGCAATTTGATGAGCTTTACATTATCCCGATAAGTCTCCTCCTAAAGAATCGATCTTATTTTTTTTAACTCCCCTATATATATATATATATATATATATATATATATATAGTAGCAAAAGTACCCGTCGTTGACTGGGTTCAAAAATAGCCTACAGAAAATGGACTCTGATTTATGAAAGTATGATAGGTTATGAAAAGAAAGGGTTGTAAAAAGATAGCTTCGAATTTGGGGGTATCAAAACCAAAGCAAAATATGATGAAAGTAAAAATAAAATAGATAAACCCCATGATTTATTATACCATACCTGTTCACACTGAAACACTTATCACAATATTCTGTGGATCTATATTAAAAAAAAACCTTGTTAAACTTTGTGACATATTTCCATTCTATGGAGGTCAGCTGCGAACGAACACCCCCATAATGTTATTATACCATATTTCTTCAAACTGAAACATAATTATCAAAGTACTTACGCAGATAGATATGAAAAGTCTTTATTAAAGTTTGTCCCCATTTTCATTCCATGGAGGCCAGGCGCGAATGCGGACCCCACAATTTTATTATACCATCCCTATTTAAGTTAAAATATACTTATCAAATGATTCTTATGTACATCTATATCAAAAACACTTGTAAACGTTTTTTTTAAATTTTTTTATTTTTTATTTCCATACTTTGTGGATCCCACAATTTTAATGAACCATCGTTCCGCCAGATCAAACATACCCATTCCTGTGTCTCGATACATCTTCTATCATTATATGTAATCAGTTGTTTAAAATAGTCAACCATATAGGAGCCTATTCGTGACCACACACACACACACACACACACACACACACACATACATACACACACAGACATTCAGCTTTATATTATAGAAGAATATATATATATATATATATATATATATATATATATATATATATATATATATATAATAGAACAACAGTATTATGAAATGAAGTTACAAAACTACATATTGGTGGATATATCCCCAAAATTTTGCTTGTATTTCATTATTCAATAAATGAACCAATCCATATCTACCAATATAGTTTTGTGACTTCATTTCATACTCCTGTTGTTCTATTGTATAAGCTCCAATGATAATTGTTGTGCTTGGCATTATCCGGAAAAGTCTCCTCTTGTGGAATTGAACTATCTCTTTTCCCCTTACGCATTAAGCTATATATATATATATATATATATATATATATATATATATATATATATATATATATATATATATATATATATATATATATATATATTAGTGTTGAGACGATTAATCAGAATCGAGTAGCTGAAAAATCGGAAGATTGGAGGGTATCGGAATCGGTATTGGAATCAGAAAATTGATGTCTTTTTTTCCAGAGCCAAATCGATTCTTTTAATTGCCTTTTTTATTTGATTTTGTTTAAAGTAAAATCTTTCATTGCTGGTAATAATGATAAAATAATAAATATTTATTGATTTTAAAATAACAGTAAATCTAAAATCTAGCGATCATCCTCCACAAGTGTATTTTGACGTTTAGGAAAATATTTGCATATTTAACATGTGTTTTTACGAAAATCGGGGGAAATAACAATCTAATAGTTAAATAATTCAAGATTTATAAAGAATTGAAATCGGTAATTGTATTAGAATCAAGAATTAAGCATGGAATCGGTAATTGTAGCAGAATCGGGAAAAATATTGGAATCGTCCCATCACTATATACATATATATATATATATATATATATATATATATACATACATATATATACATACATATATATACATACATACACATATACATATATATATACATATATATATATACATACACACACACACACATATCTATATATATATATATATATATACATAGATACATATATATATACATAGATACATATACATATATATACATATATATACACATATATATACATACATGTACACATATATACATATGCATATATATGCACATATATATACATATATACATACATATATATACATATATATACATACATATATATACATACATATATATACATATATACATACATACATATATATACATACATATATATACATATATATATACATATATATATACACATATGTATACATATATACATTTATATATACATATATGTATATACACACACACACACACACACACACACACACACATATATATATATATATATATATATACTAGCATGGGTACCCAGCGTTGCCTGGGTTGACATGAAGTTCTGTTTGAAACACACCTGTATACTAATCATTTTCATCATGGGCAATGCGGATAACCCCACAAAAAAATAAAAGAATGGATGAAACATGTAAATGTAATCGCCCCAAAAAAGAAGAATTATGTGATACCCTCTCCACCAGATATTTCGGCAGAAGGGCTACAAAGAGACGAATCTATTCTCCGGATATTGAGCACTGGAAAGACCCCCACCCCCTAAAGAAAAGCTAATTAAAAATAAGTCATTACAACTTTTATTTCAATAAAAATAGCAGCGAATGCCCGTCTGATCGCAAAAAAAAAAGAAGAAAAATAAAGATCTACCAAAATTAATTCCAAAAACAATTAAATGACATTTTTCGTCATTTTATATTTCTAATGTAATCCCCCCTCCAAAAAAAAAAAAATTGAATTTGTCACATTTTGGGGTTCGTTCTGTTTATAAAATTGTTAGGTGAAAGTACAGAATGGTTTCATAAAAATTAATTAAATTTATCATTATTTTATGCTTCAAATGTAATTCCACCCCCACCACCACAAAAAACATACTAAAAGTTTTTATATTTGTCATGTCCCCCCCCCCACTTGATCGCCAAACTTGAAAAAATGCTGGAGATGACATGTCTGGTTGACCGCTTTGTAGCCAAAAAGTGGGTGCTCATTTTACGTTAAATTTATATAGAAAAGTTATCCCCCACGCTAAAATGTTAATTTTTTTCTTTTTTCAAAATTTCTTCTTTCATATTATTTATAAAGACTGCTTAAACGTATTAGGCCACAAAATCCAGGTCTTAATTTTTTTGGTCAATGTCAAGTTTCTTTCCAACTCCCCCAAAAACTTGAAAATGCCGACTTTTAATGGTTTTCGATGGTGCTGAAAACGAATAGCACATTTAAATTTGGGGCAGATAAGTAGTTTTCTATATTATTATACATGGGAAGAGTGGGATTTAAAATAACTTAAACGTAATACAGAAATGAACGATGTAAAAAAAAGCAGATAGATCAAAATTTGAATTTAACTATAATAAGTATTATGGTATCTGTTCAGTGCACATTTACCTATAAGTATGGCCAACCACTTATAATTCAGTAACTGCAATTTTTTTTTCCAAAATAATCAATTATAATAAACAGAACGACTGACAGAAATCTATCCATATTCTTTTTTCATTTTAATATACTTTCATAGAAATGTTTCTGTTATGTCAAAAAAAACTATTTTCTTTACGTCACAAGTGTCACACTCATACATGAATTCCATAGCTAATATAACATACTGACCCAACGGGTCACGTGTAGTCTAGTATATATATATATATATATATATATATATATATATATATATATGCTTAACTTCAGTGATCTGGTGAGAACCGTTGTGTCAATATATATATATATATATATATATATATATATATATATATATATATATATATATATATATATATATATAATATGGCACAATCATGTTGACACACCAGTCTCCACCAGATCACCGAAGTTAAGCAACGTCGAGCCTGACCAGTACCAAATGGTAACAATTTGGGAAGCCAAGGCACTGCATGTACCGTGAGGTAAAGTACCAGGTTGGAAAACTGGCATGGTCTATCCTTCTCTCGACGGTAGATGGGCCTCTCTCCCGTGGTAGGCAACCCATCACAATAAAAATATCCTTGATAGCCTTCACAAAGCATCAAGTATTCAGCCACGGACAAGATTTGAATTACACTCCAAACTCGGCCGCATGTTACTTATATATATATATATATATATATATATATATATATATATATATATATATATATATATATATATATATACAGGGTGACCTAAAAAAACGGGCTCCAACTCTAATTAGGCCCCGTTTCTTAGTGTTTTTTCCGAATGAAATAAAACTTTGGGCATAACTAGTTTATTATATTCAAAACATCACATCAAAACACTAGGGTCTTTGGCCTTTTTTTCTCCGTTCTACAGCATATGTTCTAGATGGCCTCCATTTAGCTTTTTTTTTTGGGGGGGGGGTCACCCTGTATATATATATATATATATATATATTTTTATTATTAAATATTAAGTTACTTGGAGAAGATTCAATAAAATATTAGGGAGTTAGTCTTTAAGTTTACGTTATATAAAAGTGCATAGCCTTTCCTATTTAAATTTATAATGTACTTGGTGATCGTTAGAGGTTAAAACTAGTCAAAGCTTAGACTTGGCAATTTAGAAGTTATGCTTTAAGTGCTTAAATATAGTAAAAAAAATCTGTTGATTTCAATTAAAACAGAAAGTTGAAAATTAAAGTTAAACTTTATGATAATTTTTAACTGTGTTCTTTTTTTTTTTGTTTGTGTTAAGTCGTAATTAATGTGATACAATTTCTATGGTATAAGAGTTGAAGGCATGAACAACAACATTTTGTGAAATATTGCTATTAAAAGTAAACATCATTAAAAAATAAAATATCTAGAGCATGTAAAAGAGTATAGCTATATTGAATGATGTTCAAGACTATGCAGTTATAAATGTAGCAAATATCAAATTTTGTAGAGATTTTAGTGAAATGGTGCATTGTTGTAGGATGTTGGTATAGGTAGTCTTAGGAGCATGTTTGATAAGAACTTTAAGGAGGAGGAGTAGATAAGTAACTAAGGAGATGTGATTTATAATGCCTACAATTAATTGATGTTTCTTGTTTTTTATTTAAGAGCCTATCTTTATCTTTAAATTTTGTGATAAAGAGTTTTTCATTTAAGCAAAGAAAACAAGGGGAATTTAGTGATTGACAAGTTTTGTTCTTTTTCTTTTTAAGATTTCCCAGTTAACAATTGGTGCTAAATCTTTTCTTACTACTCAATTGTAGTATGAAGCCAGTCATGTCTTATCACTGTAATTTGGATTTATAAAGGAAATTTTATGGCCAGTATATCCTTGTTTGAAAGTATTACTAGTTTGACCTATATAGGATCTGTTGGTGGTAGGATCCTTCTTCGCTCTAATGTTAGCTAGATATATAACTGTTGTGGAGACGCCCACTAATTAGCATACGTGGGTGAACAAGATATAGATAAAGGTATCAAGTCAGCAAGACCGGAGAGCTGTGTTCGAACGCCGGATAGGTAAGACATGTGTGCCGGTTGCTCCATGAAAGACTTTAACACGCCCTCTGCTGGACAATCTTCCAACTGCAGTACAACTGCACCTTTGTAAATATGTATTATATTTTCGTCTTAATATATTTGTTTTACCTTTACTTTCTGCGTTCGTGTTGTTATTGATACAGACACAACAATAACCGAGGTTGTCAGACAGTTCTGTTTGAGGGGACATTTAGATTTATCGATATAACTACAGGTTTTAGGTTAAATTCTGGTTATGGTTTTTTTATTATTTTTTCAAAGTTATTGTTGCAACTGTAGCTATTCCTATATTTCAACACCGCCCATAATACACACCTCTATTTTGTCTTCTTTACATACAACTAAATTTTATTCCTTATTCTTATTTTTAACAAAATGTGATGGAACCTCTTGATATTAATTCCCTATGATGCTGAAGACCTGATATTTGCATTGAACAAATTGCTTTCATATAAGCTGTATCACCGGAAGAGGTTTCTAGTTACTAGTAGCTAGCTGACAGAAACATGTCCATGAATCTTTAGCAATATATTACTGCTTGTGTAAAAACAAATAGAAAATATATCTTGCCCTACTTTGGTATTGAGCACTCCTGTATTTATCTCGTTAAACTCCATTGATTACTTTACCTCTGAAAAATATTAACCTTGTATTATATATATATATATATATATATATATATATATATATATATATATATATATATATATATATATATGTGTGTATGTATATATATATAGATATATATATGCATATATATATATCTATCTATATATATATATATATATACATATATATATATACATATGCTACTGGTCATGTCATATGCTACTGGTACCATGTAACCCAGTACTACCTGCCTCATGGTCGGGTGACCGGCGACTAAACTGGTTCCCCCACCAGACTTGTTTGGTGACTTGTTTGGTGAGGAGGGCGGCTAGTCTCCCTGAAGGATTAAAAACAAGACCTTCCAAAGGGCGAATGAACTCTTTTTCTGGGTCAACGGCCAACTAGCACCGTGTATATTTGTGTGTGTGTGTGTGTGTATATGTGTAATGGGGTAGAGAGGACTCCCGTAAGCCGTGGTGAAGGCAACCTTTCTAGGAGAAGCAAATCTCTGATTTAAAAAACCATAAAGCGGAAGACCAGTACCCGCATTAAGCTGGTCTGCAGTTTAATTTGTTGCTGGCTATCTTGCTCTTGCTTGTTGCTGGATCTCAACATTTTGAACCGAGAGAGAGACTTAGCTGTCGTACAAAGCTAAGACTCTGTAACATCATATTTGTATAGATACTCCCTCAGACATTTGGGCTCATGGATTTTAAATGTCTGAGGGAGTGGCACTCGTCTGACAAGACGTTGCAATCATCATGTATATATATATAGATATATATATATGTATATATATATGTATATATATATATATATATATATATATATATTCTTCATATTGTAGAAAACTCTTTCAAATACCCACACAGATATAGTTCAATTTTTAATAAAAACTCAATAAGAATTTCTTATTCTACTATGCCTAATTTAGCACAAAGAATCTTAGCATCTAATAACAAAAAAATTAAATCAGCCCAAAAAATCCCTTTCCCAATCCAACCAAAAAGAAACTGCAACTGCATTAATAAACATCTTTGCCCACTCAATAATGATTGCATCCATAAAGATGTAATATATTCATGCACAATTACAGAACTCCCACGCAATTCTCCCATAATAGACAATAACATTTTGCCACCAAATTATCCTTCCTCCGACCCTCCCTCTGATATAATTATTAATCCAACAAACGAATCAACCAGCCCCTCTATTTTCAATCATACAACCAGCTATAATAATAATAATAATAATAATAATAATAATAATAATAATAATAATATTTTTCATAGCAGCCATCCTAACACTGATAACACTAATTATCCCCTCCAAACCAATCCTGATACAATTACTGTCCTACCCTCTGTTCATCAAAATGAACAAAATTTAAATTCTCTTCCCAGTATAAATCAACAAATTAATATTAATTCTCGACCCCGAGCTATTAATAAAACATATACATATATAGGTGCTACTTCAACTTTAATAAAGAAAAGAATTTCAAACCACACTTCTTTCAATAACCAAAATTCAAATAATAACCAGGGAACTTCTCTAACTACACTGGTTAAAAAGCTTAACTCTGCCAATACCAACTTTTCAATTAAATGGACCATCCTAAAAAAAGTTAAGT
Source organism: Euprymna scolopes (assembly GCF_053919585.1). NCBI lineage: Eukaryota > Metazoa > Mollusca > Cephalopoda > Sepiida > Sepiolidae > Euprymna > Euprymna scolopes. The sequence goes on along the minus strand of NC_136514.1, from coordinate 18,788,725 downwards.
CTTACACTCCAGGATCTAAGTCTTGTCACCTCTGTACATCTGAAGCTATAACTATTATAACCTCCCCTCAAAGTAGTAATATAATAAACTCTAAAAACGAACTGATCTCCTATTGCAAACATATGTCCAAGTTTAAATATGGTAAATTTGAAATCACATAGCTATTAATTTAACCCTTCAAATATATCTTTTCCCATAAATTGTTTTATTTTATTTTATTTTTTTATAATCTTACCTTCTAAGCTTTTTATATTTTTAATTTTATTTTTAATTTTTTTTCTTTGGCCGGTTTTCCATCTGCTGTCTCCGTTTTATGGTATAAGTATACCTATTAATTAAATATATACATCAACCTACTCATTTTTATACTATGTATTTGTTTACTTATATTTCACTATATGCATTTACATACACATTTATTTGCCTTATTCCGGAGTTTGTAGATACAGTCCTCTCCCTCCCCTTATTTTGTATGTAAGTATGTATGTTTTTGTTTAACTTGTATATGTTTTTGGATATGTGTATATGTTTATGCAAGCGTGTGTGTTTGTATATATATGTATATATATGTGTGTGTGTTATTGTATATGTATTCATATATGTATATATATTTATATGCGTGTGTATGTATATACATGTATGTGTGCATTTGTGTGTCTGTCTGTATGTATGTATGTATATGTATATATGTATGTGACTGTATATATATAATTTTCTATTTTTTATTTATTTTTTTTATTTATTTACTTTCACTTTTTTCTTTTTTATTTTTTTTATATATATATATATATATATATATATATAACAGACGCCCCATTTCTTAAACTTGGCCATTTATTTGTTCTTCTGATCAGTTTTCTTAATTTCATTCTGGGACTTTCACGTGCATATCTAAGCTGACCTAATTATTAACGCTAACTTTCGCGCTTTTTGTCTGGGTCAGGTTGACCTTGCTTTTCAAATTTAAACTGTCACCGTTTTTCGGGGTTTTTTTAAGCCTTAATTTTTTTGATTCATCCAGCCTTGACAGACGTGTTTTAAATATTATCTCTAGTGCTTTTCTTTTAATGATTTGGAATTCATTCCATTTGCGCTTTTTTCCAAGGAACTCTGCCTTTTGGATGATTTTTGACCATTTGGAATTTACCCACTGGATTGAAATTTTAAATTCGACCGTTTTGGATTTTACCATTTTTGGATTTTTACCCTTCACCGGACTATCCATTTATGTGAAATCTTTTTATTATTTTTCTTTTGCCTCCTGTTCCCCTTACCTCACCCTTTTTTTAACCAAGTAAGATCTTTGACTTACTTGTAGTTTCATTAAATACTTTTATATACAAAATCCGATCCTGCATTTTGCTAATTCCTGCCCTCTGATGAGAAGGAGAGTATTTCTTCGAAACTCCGCGGATTAAGGACTATCCACTTATCTTGTGCTTCGTTTTTTTTAAATTAAATATGTCTTTAACTCTTTTTCTAGGTGTCTTTTAACATGTTTTATTAATCATTTGTTCATATATGTATATATATATATATGTATATATATATGTATATATATATATATATATATATATATATATATATGTAGTGAATAAATGACAAAAACTATATTCCAAAATTCATGATGTTGACCATCTTATAATTTATTCCTTTAATTCAGTTGACATTCACAAAATCAATCACTTAATTATTATATATATCAGTGAATCTATTATGCCTTAAACTAATCATATTCACTGATTGATATAATTAAGTGATTAATTTTGCGCTACGAAACAGATACTGTCAAGAATTGTAAGTGTCAACTGAATTAAAGGAATAAATTATAAGATTGTCAACATCATGAATTTCGGAATATAATTTTTGTCATTTATTCACTATATGGCTCTGTAATTACATTGAGCTTCTTAAATAAGGAGTGGTATATTATAAGAAAATATATTTCTACAGAAATATATATGCATATATATTTAATAATTATTATAGTGAATAATATAGACACACACACACACACACACACACACACACACACACACACACACACACATATATATATATATATACTTTTTAAGTTATATTTCACCTTTTATTTATACCAATCCTTCTATTTATGAAGCTCGATGTAACTACAGAGCATATACAGATAAATTACAAAAATTTTATATTCCAATTTCCAAGATATTGTCCATCTTACCGTTTATTTCTTTCAGCATGTTAAAAAGTTTAATTCTTGTTTCATAAGGCAAAAACAATCATATAATTATTATGTCAATTTTTGATTTTTTTCTGCCCTGACTCATTAGAAGAAGATTAGGAATTCATCAATTTAAAAAAAATAAAAAGAATATTGGTATGATTACATAAATCCAAAAACACCTGAAGAATATTTGCATTGTGTGTTATGAGATTAGATCCACGTTTTCCATTGAATATATGTGTGTGCATGTTTACAAGAAAATATATATATATATATATATATGAGTAAAAAAATATATGTTATGAGAAAAATATGTTTTCCGATCATAATCCACCCTTTATTATATGCATCTTTTTATTTATAAAGCTCAATATATGTTAAATTTAACTACAGAGCATATACAATTGGATGACAAAACAGCTATATTCCAAAGTCCTAGATGTTATTCATCTTACCATTTATTTATTTCAACATGTCAAACAGCCCTGTTTCGTAGTGCAGAAACAATCGTATAATTATGTCAGTTTTTAATATTTTCCGCACTGACTAATCAGAAAAATTGCAACTTTTTAACATTAAGAAGAAAATAAAAAGAAATTGGCATGATCACATAAATCCGAAAGAATCCAAAGAATATTTGCATCGTGTGTTACGATATTAGATTCATGTTTGATTTAATAGGACAGCTATTAATATAACGTTTCCCTGATTTAATAGGACAGCTATTAATATAACGTTTCCCTAATGTTTTAAACAGCACTAAAAATATCTTCTACGATAATTTAATTGTAATTAATTAAGAACTTAGATAATTTGTATAAACCTGTTTGTGTGCAGTCTGCAGAGTTCCGTGCAGACAAAAAGAATGGAGAAAAAAAAAATGGCCGCCTTTTCTCTTTATATGCTTGCAATATTGTACCATGCAAATGAGATGCTTCCAGTTGAATATAAAAGTCCGATTTTTCAGAGATAGAGTTGATTTTGGATTTGGATGTCAAAGTAGCAAGTGTTGTCAGCAGTGCATCGTGTTCTAGCATTGAGTTTTGATAGTAGAGTGTTGAGATTTGGAGTTGAGGTTTTGATAACAGCGTATCAAGATTTGGAATTGAGCTTTGACAAGAGTGTCGAGATTTGAAATAGTGAAGTGAGTTTTTGGCAGCAATGTGTTGAATTTAACATTTCTTTAATCACAAAATTACAAAGATTTTTTGGAGTTCATGAACTATTACCAGACATTCATTCACAATCTGCATGGAATACAGACCTCACTGAACTAAAAGAAGTAAAATCCGTATTGCACACGCATCAAGATCTCTCTGCTCCTGACAGAAAAACACTATTCGCAGATCAAGAAAGAATCTCTTGCTATTATCTTCACAGTTACAAAGTTCTACCGATATTTACATGGACGATTCTTTATACTGTAGACCGACCATAAGCCTCTACTGACCATCTGCGGATTGAAAAAAGGGTTACCCGTCTACACAGCATACAGATTGTTGAGGTAGGGAACTATTCTGCTGCATTACAATTTCAAGTTAGAGTACCTCTCCTCCACACAGATCGGACATGCGGACAAACTTTCAAGTTTAGTCTTGAGACATACCGATAGTGAAATTAATGTGCAATACTATTAGAAACCTTCCGGTAACCCGACATGAAATTAAATGCAAAGCACAAAAAGACAAATTTATTAGTGCTACAAAACAGAAAATCAAAAATAAAGACCAGCAAATACAGGAGATATTTTCTATGTGTGATGGCGTCCTACTATGCAGCAGGGGGGTCGTCATACCAAAAGCATTACACAAAAGGGATAATAAAAGGTTTTCATATGAGTCACCCAGGAATGAAGAGCCTCATGCGTATACTGGCCAATGATTGATAAAGACATTAAAAACATGGTTAACTCATGCAAGGGTTGTGCTTTGATGACAAAGGCACTCTCAATCACATTTAAGCGATACCCCAAAACAGACTTACCCTGGTTTAGAATTTATACAGATTTTGCAGGACCACTGGAGGATTGGTATTACCTAGTTGTGATGGACAGCTATACAAAATGGCCAGGAGTGCTCAGATGTAAGAGATCCATTACAGGAGTAGTTATTAAGTTCATCCATGAATTATTTGCCTGGTTTGGAGTTGTCGACAACAAGACAATTTACGTCTACGGGCTTCAAGGAGTTCTGTGAGACGTTCCAAATTAATCATGTCACAACTCCCCAGTACCACCCACGATCAAACGGGAAAGCAGAACGTTTTGTTGACATGTTGAAATGAGCACTTAAAAAAGCATGCAACACACATACAGAAACGACACTGCAACAGTTTCTACACGTCTCTAGGATCACACTTAATTCTAACACACCATCAGCAGTATTCCCAGTAAAGATTATGTTCCAGCAAAAGATAAGACCCAAATTCGAAAAACTGTTGTTAAAGCAAGCAAAATTGTGCCTAAGAAATGCTACAATCCAGGAGAAAATTTTTTCTACAAAACATACAAAAGCAATACGTTTTTCTGGGGACTCGGCACAATGGACAAAAGAATCGGAAATATGGTGTACATTATTCAAGGTTCTAAATTTATGCATAAACTAGAATGGGTCCCTGGCGTTGCCTGGGTGTTTGGAGGTGTGTGCTGAGCAAAAAAAAAAGTTGTAGTAGGCAAGCAAGCTTGAACCCATGATGTGAAGGCGGAAATGAAAATGAAAGAAAATCTGACGTCTTACTGCTACTCCATGACGCTACTGGAAGTTTGAAACATTAAAATTAAGCAAACTCAATCCAATCAATACAATGACTTGCAAAAATGGCTTGCAAAAATCGACTCCCCCTTGTAGAAAACTGCCCAGTTAAAGGAATTAATGTTTTTGGCCAATTTTTCGATATTTGTCTTCCAAGACGCTGAGATTCAAAATGATACTGATTTCATAAAAATCCGTCACCTCTGTCGAAAGTTTTGTGCATGACATACAAACAAACAAACATACATACATATATTTAAACAGACAAGTGAGATTTATATTATACGAGGGGTGTGCAATAAGTAATACCCCTGACCCACTTCCAGTTGTCTGATCTAGCTGAAATTTTGCATGAGCAATGATTTATATCTCTACGGGTTATGTGGCAAATTACAGCTCTGAACTAATTGTGGTTTCTGTTTTACAGGTGTTTGCACTGAGTCAGGTGTGAAATGGAGCCTGTTGAATGTCGAGCAGTGATCTGGTTTTTGTATTTGAAAGGACGCACATCACAGGAAACTTTTGATGAAATGAAAGAAACATGGTGATAATGCCCCATCATATGACCTTGTAAAACGCTGGCATTGTGAATTCAAACATGGCCAGAAGTCTGTGGAAACAGCTCCCAGACCTGGTCGCCCCCCTTCTGCCATTGATGAGGCATGTGTCTGTCAAATTGAGACTGCCATTTTAGAAGATCGGCGCATTACTATTCGCCAAATAGCCCAAGATGTCAAGATTAGTACAGGGTCTGTGGAAACTATCATTCATGACCATTTGCATATGCATAAGGTGTCTGCAGGTGGATTCCCAGGTTGCTCATACCATTCCAGAAGCGAGAACACGTCGAGTGCTCGAGGATGAATTTGGAGATATGCCAAGAAGATGAGTCAAAGTTTTTCAAAAGATTGATTGCACAGGATGAAACCTGGGTCCATCACTATGATCCAGAGACCAAAGCCCAGTCAATGCAGTGGAAGCAATTGGACTCACCACCTCCAAAGAAGGCAAGGGTGCAGCCCTCGCTGGCAAGGTCATGGTCACAGTCTTCTGGGACCAGGGCGGAGTAGTGATGACAGATTTCCTGGCAAAGGGTACCATAATTGCAGGAGCCTATTATGCTTCACTTTTGAGGAAATTAAAGGAAGCTATCAAAATCAAGAGGCTGGGCAAGATCAGCAAAGGTACCCTCCTCCTGCAGGACAACGCTCCGGTCCACAACTCACATGTCGCCAGATCAGAAGCACGGGCGTATGGTTATGAAATCCTCCTCCATCCTTCCTACTCTCCTGACCTTGGACCCTCTGACTTTCACCTCTTCCCAGCCATGAAGTTGTTTTTTGAAAGGAAAGCGTTTCCCAGATGATGCAGCCTTGATTTCTGAAGTCATGTCGTGGTTGGAGGACCCACCTGGGGTGTTCTACAAAAATGGTCTCCAGAGCTGCATCAAACGATGGGAGAAATGCATAACTCTGGGTGGTTCCTATATAGAGAAAGATTAATAACTGTGCCAAGTTTCGTTGCTCTACTGCTATGGGAAGTGGGTCAGGGGCATTACTTATTGCACGGCCCTCGTAGAAGACACCTTAATCAAATAAGAAAGCATCTGTTGAATGATCTAAATTATGCTCCTCACAAAGAAGAAGAGGTCATTGAGATAATATATGACACTTTCGACATTGAAGCACCTCAAATAGCTCCAGAATGCCACCAATCAGAAAAGAGAGGGAAGTTCATGGGTCCTTTAACCATCAATATAAAAAAGGAAAGGTACTAGTAGCCCTTGTTGACGAAAGGCTTGAGATTGGGGTGTTAGAGGGACTTCTTTTTTTTTTTTTTTTACACGGTGGTCACCACTTATGAAGGCCTGGAACTAACTCAGGGATAAGGGTTATTGCAAGTACAGTACGTTAGTGTGGAGATTTAATGAAGTGTTTACTTAAGAGGGAGGTTCATTAGGAATTTGTTAACGTTGGACTTGAAGACATCCAAGTTGTAGTAAGGTGGGAAGCAGGCAGACAGAACAGAGTTCCACAGGCGTGCAGTTCTAAGAAAGAAGCTTTGTTCATGGAATCTACGTTTTGATTTAGGCACAGATAAAGAGTGGGAGAAATTTTTCACAGTGGATTCAGCTAGACGGATGTTTTTCGTGAAAGATTGGCGAGGGAGGACCAGAGATTAGAGTTCAGACGAGCACCTGCCATGGAAATAACGATAAAACAAGGATAGGCTCGCAACGTCTCTTCTGTGGGAGAGGGGTTGCAGGGTAGAGAAAAGGGCATCCCTCACTAAGCCACGAAGTCTATTTTGTACTCTGTCAAGGCAGGATAGGCTGTTTTTAGCAGCTCCTGCCCAGATATGGTAGCAGTATTCCATTCTTGGACATACTTGGCTTTTATATAGATAGAGAATTGCATCAGTTGTGAGATATCTTCTGGAGCGGTAGAAGGATCCCACCATCTTTCCAGTGACCTTGGCAACAGAGTTGATGTACGTGTTCCATTTCAGATCAAGAGTAAAGGACAAACCCAGAAGCTTGTCAAAACATGGGGCCTCTCCTAGACGAGAGCCATCCATTTCAATTGATGCCAGATGGGGATAAGAGCGTTGATGATGTAAAGATAGGAGCTTACTTTTAGATGCATTAAAGGTAACCAGCCACATCTTCCCCCACTGAACCACGCGCTCGAGATCAGAGGAGAGAGAATCAGAGAGAACTTTGTCATTTACAGCCTTTGATGTGTTGCCGTAGATGGTCGTGTCATCAGTATAGATGTCAACGAATGATTTAAGTATGTGTTTTGGGAGATCATTGATGTAGATCAGGAAGAGAGTTGGGCCCAGGATTGACCCTTGAGGGACTCCAACATTAATACTGCAGGCTTCTGATTTTTGTCCATCGACCACTACTCTTATGAGCCTATCGGAGAGAAATGATTTAATGATTGAGAAAACATTTCCAGTTATACCGTAGCTGGAAATCTTGTGAAGTAGACCCTTATGCCATACCTTGTCGAAGGCTTTTGATATGTCAAGATCAATTGCCCTAGAAAGGAAGCTTTTGTCAAGAGATTCACTAATCCTGTGAGTTATAACCGTTAGCACATCTGCGGTAGATCTTGCAGAACGGAAACCATATTGTGTGTCACTAAGAAGGTGTTCCTGCTGAGGTGGTTTACTATTTCTCTATTTAATATGGATTCCAGCAACTTACTCATAACACACAGGAGACTTATTGGTCTGTACTGAAAGGGAGATGACTTATCACCTGAATTCTTAAATACAGAGCATACTGATGAGGTTTTCCAGGGAGAAAGCACTTCTCCTTAAGGCAACGTTTAAACAGTTTCGTAAGTATGGGAGCAAGTTCTGGTTGAAGCTTTTTTAACACTATAATTGGGATGCCGTCAGGGCCAGTTGCTTTACTGGAATCAAGGTTCTTGATTAGCTTGCGACCTCATGCACAGATATTTGTATGCTACCTAGCGTGTTCTGTGTTATAGGAGGAAATATGGGGCTTACCCATTCACCCAAAATTCCTGAAAATTAATATTCTTGTGGAGAAATATTGTCACCTAATGTGAGACTACAGACTGTCTAACTCAATAGTCAGTAAATACCAATAACCTTTCTTTGCATTCACTTTCTTATACAATATATTCTTTCTTTAGGACTGTTTCTTAGAACCCCAGCATTGTTACAGTGACAATTTTCTATTGTACCAAATATATAATAGCGATTTCAAAAGTGTTTTTTAAAGAAGATTTAGGTGCTATCAGCTAGAATTGAAAGCAAAACATTTAGCTCACTGGCGATATTCATAAATATCTGAATCAAAGTGACATGCATATCAAAAATGTATATTTGTGGATGCGTATGTGGAAATATGTATACATTATGTCGAATTATGCGTGCTAAGTTCCAATTTTCAATTACGACTCCTAAGCAGCTATTTTTCTGGTTAAAAATCATATTGATATTGTTCCACAGGCCGTTTCAAGTCTGTAGAGTAAAAAAAAAAAATTGATAGAGTAATTTGTTAGGGCACGTTTATAATATATATGTAAAATTAAATATATATATATATATATATATGGCAATTAAGGTACGCAGAATTTTGCACATTTCATTCTCATAAGAAATTGTCAGGTTATTGCATAAGGCCGATATTACTTTGTGTTTTTATATATTCATGTGGTGCGTAGTTTGTTAGTGTTATGGACCTGTTTAGGGGGTCACAATATTAAGATGAAAGAGTTCTGGTGTTCACAGCGAGCGATTAAACTATGCGTGTGACAGCAGAAATGTCTGCGTTAATTAATAGACTTTCTTGTGCGTCGTGCGTTTGCTCATATGGTAGAGTACTTGCCTCATATGAAAGAGACTCAGGTTTCGGATCCCGAGTTCAGATATGTCTAGCTGATAAGTCCAAATGAAGGCGAAACTCGAGTCTTGGACTTCCGGTTTGTTGGCTGTCATGGCTCTTGTAAGCTACGACTGTGGAAATAATTATATAATCCCGCACATTCTAAAAATTGTATGTGTGTGTGTATTTAGTATTTTAATTTCAACATTCACCGGCAATTTATGTAAACATTAGTTGCTTATTTTTTTATTTTTTTTTTTTTTAAATGAAAAAAAAAAAAAGGTAAAACACTTAAGTGGAATTATTTTTTCATTTGTAACGCAAACCAATTGTTAAAAAAATATTTTCTGTTTTCGGAGTGCAGAAAAATAAAATGTATAAATCAAATAGTAGTAGTAGTAGTAGTAGTAGAAGTTGTTGTTGATAATAATAATAATAATAATAATAATAATAATAATAATAATAATAATTTTATTCTTTTTTTTTTTTACATGGAGTTCACCACTTATCAAGGCCGAATGGCCACTCAGGGATAAAGGTTATAATAATAATAATAATAATAATAATAATAATAATAATAGTAATTTAAAAAAAAAACATATTTGTTTTGTTTTTTTAGTTTTAAAGCGATTCCAACTTGCAGAAGTCGTAAACCAGAAGCATATGGACGGCTTTAATGTCCAATAGGCATTTCCAAACCGTTAAGTAGAACGTCATCATTATGCACATTAACAAGCTACGTCATCATTTCGTGTGTTTACTATAATTTGGGTCAATTTCTATGGAAGAACATGTATGCAGAAATTTATGAATAAATAAAAAAAATGGATAAAAAAACAATATAAAACTTACCTCTTGTAAAACAAACAGATTTTTAATAACGAATTACACAGAATATAAAATTAATTTTAACCTGTTCTGTTGATCCATGTATCTAAAGATGCTGTTTCTTACACGCCTCCATACTTTTTTGGAAAAAAGGCTCAAAATTTGATTATCACCCTCTATCATTTTAAATAATCAAATCCAAACAATTTTTTTTAGTCGATTTTGCTTTTGCAATTTTTATTATCTCAAGAGTCATATATTCTATTATATGAATATATTTTTTTTATTATTGGAAACATGTTATATAAAAAAATCTGTTTAAACTTCATATCGCATAATACAGGGTGAGCCTAAAAAACGGGCCCCGTGTACACTTTGTTATATCTCCATTATTTATTCACCGATTGCCCTTATTTTACAGGACATGGCAGAATCAACGACCGTGAATACACCAAGACCTCAGTGGGAGCTGGAACAAAGAATACACTGTTAAATTTTACTACAAGACAGGCCAGTTTCATGCGTCAACCCAGGAGAGTTTCATGCGTCAGTTCGAATGTGAAAAGGTTCCATCCAAAAGCAGAATTTAGAACTGGGTGGACCACTTTGAGAAGTATGGGACCATGAAGAACCTCAACGCTGCCAGAGAGAACCGTCCAAGCCACTCGGGACGTCCCAAGAAGCGAAAAGCCGAGCTGGTCGAAAGAGTGAGAGAATCTCTCCAGCAGAGTCCGAAACGCTCTGTGCGTAAGCGAAGTCAGTCCCTCGGTATGTCCCGTGAGACTTGCAGGAGAGTGCTGGTGAACGATATCAGGGCTTACCCATACAGAATAGAGAGGCTGCAGACCCTTACAGCCTCAGACAAGAAGCAGAGGAGGGCTATGGCAGTCAAGATACTCGAGAAAATCGAGGAGACACCAAGTTTCCTTAACCTCCTTTGAACCTCAGATGAAGCTCACTTCCATCTTGATGGAAAGGCGAACTCCAAGACAAATGTCTTCTGGGGGTCCTCCAGACCTAATGAAGTAACCACCAAGTCCCTGCACTCTCCTAAGTGCACGGTGTGGGCTGCAATCTCGGCCAGAGGCATTATCAGACCAATCTTCATCGAAGAATCTGGCGCAGCAGTGACAGTCACCAAGGAGCGGTATGTGGAGGTCCTCAAAACCTTCAGGAGTGAGCTTCAGACCATCTACCCGTCGCTCATGAGCAAGTTCTGGTTCCAGCAGGACAGAGCAAGTTCTCACACCTCAAACCTGTCCCGAGATTGGCTGAAAGAGAACTTCGGAGGCCGAGTGATCAGTCCCAACTGATTTTGAGTGGGTACTTCATAGCCCGGACCTAAGCCCCCCAGATTTTTTTCTTTGGGGCTATCTTAAGGGCAGAGTCTACGCAGGGAAATCCAGAACCATCATGGAACTCAGGGAAGCCATCAGGGAGGAGATGAGAGCCATTACCTATTTGGTCTGTAAGAACGTCATGGACACAACTTCGTGCTGCACCTCAAGAAATGCACGGAGCTAAATGGAGGCCATCTAGAACATATGCTGTAGAACGGAGAAAAAAGGCCAAAGACTCTAGTGTTTTGATGTGATGTTTTGAATATAATAAACTAGTTATGAACAAAGTTTCATTTCATTCGGACAAAACACTAGAAAACGGGGCCTAATTAGAGTTGGGCCCGTTTTTTTTTGTGTTTATCATTTAAAGTTTTTTAAAAATAATTATTTTTTTAGAATTCTGTTTTTTTTGTTGTTGTTGTAATTCAACTAATCATATTACCGAGAAAAATATTATCAAGAAAAAGTGTTTATTTTTTAACATAATAATATTGATTTTATGTCCAATTTTATTTATAACTTCAAGGTAAGTGAAAAAAAAAACGGGATTTTATATATATATATATATATATATATATATATATATATATATATATATATAAAATATATAAAAATAACTATTTTGTAATTATTTGATCTTTTCAGTTTTAAAAAATGTTGTAATTTTTATCGACCTACATTTATTTTGTTTAGTTTTTATAAAGGAAATATGGGCGGGAGTAGAACACCTAAAACATTTCTTCTAATATATTTAACGAAACCTACTTTTATTATGCAAGTTTATTTAATAATAGATAAATATTGAAAATTTTAGGAAAATATGACCATTATTTGATTTTTGCTAGATTTTTAAAACATGGGTATGCCTACGACTTAAAAAACGTTAATACATAGGAATGTTGTTTTAAAGCATCGATAATGTAAACACGAGTTTTGTCTCACATTTTCATTATTTTTGTATGCAGTAAAAAGTTTTTTTAAAAATATTAGCAGTTTGTTTGAAGCTTCTTTTAAATGGTAAAAAAGGAATTAAATTACAGTTACATTGTGTTACATACAGGGGGGGTTTAAACTGTGGTGCACATTGAAGGTACCTAATGCCCAAGTAAGACGATTTGAGTTTTATAATATAATATAATATAATATAATATAATAGAATATATATATATATATATATATATATATATATATATATATATATAACTTTATCATTTTTTTTTCCTCTCTCTCCTTTTTCTTCCTAGATCTTTTTTATTTATAGTTATGTCTCGGAAGTAGAGTGAAAAGCACATCTTATTTTTCTTTTATTAATATTTTTTTTCCTTGTACACATGAATTATTCCATGGATTTCTGCCTTTGGATTATTATGGACCATCTTCTTTCAATTATGGGATGTCTTTGGATTTTACTTGTACAAATGGAAATTCTTTTAACTTTCTTGAAGTTTTACATTTGGATTTTACCGTCACTGAATTTTTTATCTTCCACCAGACTATCCATTCATGTGTAATCACCTTTTTCTTTACCATATTCCCTCTGCTTAACTTATTAAGATCTTTGACTTACTTGTTGTTTCATCAAATACTTCTGCATGCAAAATCCGATCCCGCATTTTGCTAATTCCCACCCTCTGATGAGAAGGAGAGTATTTCTTCGAAACTCCGCGGATTAAGGACTATCCATTTATCTAGTGTTTCCTTTTCAGATTAAATATGTTTTTAACTCATTTCAAAGTGTTTTTTAACATATTTTATTAACTGTTTGCTCTCTCTCTATATATATATATATATATATATATATATATATATATATATATAATTTAAGTTATTTGTCACACTGACATTAATATTAAAAACCCACTTTTCTATTTTAAAAGTGAATACAACTTCCTTATATACTTTGTTGTGAATATACCAGCAACTTCGCAAAAGATAACCACTTTGCATATTCCTTTAAAAACGAACTTTTAATAATTTGCTGGGTTTTTTTTTTTTTGCTTATGGAATGATTCGTCTTATTTCACTAACATGCACAGTTCTATTTGTGCATATTTACTACATTCTGCATAATTGCATAGCATTTGGATCTTCATTTAGAGTAAATCTATTTCTAACTATGGAATTACCCTGTCAATTTTTTGTCCGATTTTATTTTCAATTTTGACCCCTTTGCAACTATTTTTACAAATCGAATTTGTTCCACAAGTTCAAATCATTTATATATCAAGTTTCAAGTCTGTAGACCAAAAATTGAAAGATGAGTTTGGTAGAGACCGCTCCTCACACAGACAGACAAGGTCACTTTTATACTATACTAGCAGATTTTTCGACATTGCCCAATGATGAAATATGCTTAAATATGATATTTTAATTTATTCAGATTTCGTATTTATTATTATAGAACCAATTCTCTATTGATTATAATATTGTACATAATAAATAGTTGTGATTTCAAAAGTTAAAAATAAAAAAATATGATTTGGGTGCTATTAGTTAGAATCGAAACCAAAACATAGCTCTCCACCCTTATTTGGTAACTTCCGAGCCACGTCCATATGCATATATGAAATTCAAAAATAACGTTGATTAACCTATAAATGTATATTTGCATAGAAGAGCACTTTAAGGCAACTTACACCTGCTAAGTTCTCATTTTATTAAATTTTAACCCCTTATCAGCTATTTTTACCGACTAAAAACCAAACTAAAAATGATTTGTGTGTATTACAGGTCCAGATCCCTTATATATTAAATTCCAAGTTTGTAGACAAAAAATTCACGGAGGAGTTTGATAGAGACCATTTCTCACACAGACAGGAAAAGTTACTTTTATATATGTACTAGCAGGCTGCCTAGCATTGACCGGTTGTTAAATATGCGTAAATATTATATTTTAATTTATGCAGATTTCATATTCATTACTATAGAGCCAATCTCTATCGATTATTATATTGTACCTAATATATGATAATGATAAAAAGTAAAAATGATTTGTGTGCCATCAGCTAGAATTGAAACCAAAACATTTAACTTTACAGCCTTATTCGTTAGCATATGGCCTAAATCCATATGTATACAAAAACTGCAAAGAATGATGTTTTTTAATATATAAATTTTAATTAGCACATGTGCAGAAAAATTTTAAAAACAAACAAACAAATAAACAAAAAACAGGTATAGTCGACTTATGCCAGACCAAGGTTAATGTGTCTTTTTGTGACCCCTAGCAGCTAGATGTTCTAATAATTTTATTAATAAATTTTGAAACGATTTTTTCCAAAATTTTGGATTTATTTCCCCTGGCAACCTCCCTTTAGCTGAAATTGACAAAATGGCTTCGTAGTGATGAGTCTTACTGAAATTTGATTTTCCTCTTAAAAAAATATAAACTTGATCAAATTAAGCGATTTTCATTTATGAGAACTTCATTCCATAACGGGCACGTAAATCATAAAGACTTTTCTTTATCTTTCTTGTATAAGCACCAAAAAACTATTTTTACAACTACTTTAATAAAATTGAGTTACCGCCCTTAAAACAATAGGTTAAAATCTCTATTAACCATTTTAAGTAAGTATATACATAAGCTTTCCAGTTATTTTATTTTTAACCAACATATTTTAATCAATAGAAATAAGCACGAAAAATCAATAAATTTATCGAATGTTTGTTTGGAAAATACAAAA
>NC_136514.1:18603555-18766055 GCF_053919585.1 Euprymna scolopes | reverse complement strand
AAGTAAGTTTGATTCTTTGTTTCTGCAAGTTTTTAATCAAGCAATCTGAAAAAGTGGAGACTGAAGAAAAACATATGCTTCATAGATATCGCAATATAATCAATTATTTGGCCAGTCAACAATATCGTTATGTAAGGCCAAGTGTTTTTTAGTAAACAGATGGCTCGTACGCTATATGCACGTGAGTAAGAAAATGATATTGATTTCCATAACACAAAAAGCAAAAATCGTTTATAAGAAGATGTAATCTTTATTGTAATGCTATAAGATTTTAAGAATAATTAATAAATCGTTTAAAAAATCTGTAGAAAAAGCAGGAAGCAAAAAATTGAAATAATTGCAATAGCAATATAGTAATGCCCCCACAAAACACCGGAAAACGGTAAGGAATAAATATTGTTGGACAACGTTGAAAGAAGGATTTATGTGTAAAAACTATTTGAATTGTTAAAGTATAATCGTACAATTTCTAAATGCACGTGAAAGTTGAAAAAAGGAAATTTATGGGGGGAAAAATGTAGAAATAAGATTGACTGCAAAAAAAAAAAAAAAAAGGCAACAGCAAATTAATTTTTATGGCGAAAAAATGAATGCTATAGTTAGCACAAATATAAATGTATCTGGAAAAAGTGGGCTGCCGGAAAGTGGTAAGAAAAACAAAATAATTTTTAACTCCTATAATTCGAGATAAGTTCAAATATGAAGTTATTTAGACAGTGTTACCGAAAGAAACTTACCAAGGAATTTGTTGAACAATATCCATCCAGAATCAGTAATAATTCGTAATGGATGTAATCTTGGAATTTAACTAAGAAAAAATGGAATTTTTGAATGCGAGATGCCGTAAAAAAATGTAGAAATAAGATTGACTGCAAAAAAAAACAGCAAATGAATTTTTATGGAAAAAAAGAAACTTACCAAGGAATTTGTTGAACAATATCCATCCAGAATCAATAATAATTCGTAATGGAATTTAACTAAGAAAAAATGGAATTTTTGAATGCGAGATGCCGTAAAAAAATGTAGAAATAAGATTGACTGCAAAAAAAAACAGCAAATGAATTTTTATGGAAAAAAAGAAACTTACCAAGGAATTTGTTGAATATCCAGAATCAGTAATAATTCGTAAAAAAAATAAAAAATAAAAAATAAACGGTAAGAAACGCCTGAAACACGTGAGGAAGAAAAAAAATCAGTGGAGGGAACAAAAAATGCGGTAAGTTTTTACAGCAAATGAATTCGATCGAAATAAAAATGGATGCTATTTTTTTTATTTATTAATATTTTTAAGAATTAAACAAATTTATTTTAGGTAGGCTTGGTTTTAATCAAAACACTTGGAATTTAAATTATTTTTAAAATGTAATCTTGGAATTTAAATAAAAAAATGGAATTTTGGAATGCGAGATGCTGTAAAAAAAAATGTAGAAATAAGATTGAATGCAAAAAAAAAAAAAAAAAATAGCAAATGAATTTTTATGGAAAAAAAGAAACTTAGCAAGGAATTTGTTGAATATCAGAATAAAATTTAAAAAAAAATAAACGGAAAGAAACACGTGAGGAAGAAAAATGCGGTAAGTTTTTACAGCAAATGAATTCGATCAAAACAATTTTTAAGAATTAAACAAATTTATTTATATAACTATGAAAATAGTTCCCAATGTATTTTAAATATAAATAACATTAAATTTATCGGGTTTGTATTACTGTACACATAGATTCGAAAAAGTTGTCAAAAAACAAATATATAACAAATAAATGTTATCAAAGGCAAGATAAGTTACTTTTCTACCTAAATGGATATGTTTTAGTGTTTATATTTAATGTAACATATTTAATCAGCTCGAAAAACATACAGTGTTTACCGATGTATTGGAAAATTTAAAATGGCAGCCGTAGCCGACTCTCTTTTTAAGATGGTAAGTTTGGGAAAATGAGTTTAAATAAAAAAAAAAACAGACAAAATACTGTTAGAAACTCGTTCAATATATGTTACCGTGACATAGGCTGACATATATTCGGCGGGTTTTTAATCGTATTTTGAATGTTTTTTTTATTATTATTTATAACTCCTTTTACCATCCGAGAGAGGGTCGGCCGCCATTTTGAATTTTCCAATACATCGGTAAACACTGTATGTTTTTCGAGCTGAATAAACATGTTACATTGAATAAAAACACTAAAAACATATCACGTTGGATAGAAAAGTAACTTATCTTGCCTTTGATAACATTTATTTATTAAATATTTGTTTTTTGACAACATTTTCGAATCTATGTGTACAGTAAAACAAACCCGAACTTACTTTTGTAAAATGCCTACAGCGTCAATTTTATTTATTTTACGTGACGACTCGATTTATTCTTAAACATGTTGTAACGATAAATAAAAAATAATCCTTCATAAGTAAAAGTAAAAGTGCATTTTAGGTGTGAAAAGGGGTCAATTAAAATCACTGATTGAGCTGACAATTTATTCATTGTAAAAAAAATATGCTACGGCGGTTTAGCTATCGTCATCATTGGTTCATGGGAGATAACTCTATTTTACTTAGCAAATCCTTCAAATTTGCGTAAAAGAATTTAGGACGCTAATTACATAGTTACTTGCAATCGCTGTTATTGGTTAAAGGGAGATAAATGAGATTTCTTTTTTTTTTTTTTTTGGTATGAGAATTTGGAACGCTAAAATTTTGTTAGGTAAATATTCAGATACGTTACAACAGAACGGTTAAAAACGACCCTGTGTCTAACTCTGTCGTCCCGTGGGGAGGCATTGTAAATTTTTTTTTTTAGGGGTAATGGAGGTCGCTGACAACGAATCTGATAATCAAACCCGGGCAAATTTACCGTTTGCATGGTATTAAACCCTGAACCCACGAACTACTTTCCGCCATTTTACAGTTTCCGTTTACGCTACGCGCGAGCGCGCGGTAACATAAACGACGCCAGTTCAGTGTGTCTTCACGTAGCAAACTGTCTTTTCACATGGCGTACGAATGTTTGGCGGGAGGGATAGTGTCGGAAAGACTTTCTTTTTTTTTTTTTTTTCAGAAAAGAATTAAATTTTGTTTTTTTTTTTTTTTTTGTTGGCGGATAATTTAAAATTCGAGGAAAAATTTGTCTAAAACAAAATTTTAAAAATACATTCTAGTACTTTGGGGGTATAGAACTTGTGTGGCTTAACAGGTGCTTTGCTTCTGCAGTTTAATTAACCGTTTTTCCGTAAGTAACGCGCCGACATTTACCGATTAGAATACATTTTAATATTTTTAGGAGATTTTACAGTTTTCTGTTGACATTGGGGGAGGAGGCGGGGTGGTGTGTGCACGCGCGCCCCAACACCACCCTCGCCTCGTCCCTCAATGTAAACAGAAAAGGAAGGTGTTTCTGCAGTTTAATTAACCGTTTCTCCGTAAGTAAAGCGCGCCCGCCGGCCCCGCCTCCTCCCCTCCCCCCCCCAATGTAAACAGTAAAATCTCCTAAAAATGTTAAATGGTGTTCTAATCTGTAAATGTCGGCGCGTTACTTACGGAAAAACGGTTAATTAAACAGCAGAAGGAAGCACCTGTTAAGCCACACAAGTTATATAACCCCCCCCCCCAAAGTACTAGAATGTAGTTTTTAAATTTTGTTTTAAACAAATTTTTGCTCGAATTTTAAATTATCCGCCAATGAAAAAAAAAAAATTTAATTCTGTTCTGAAAAAAAAAGAAAAAGAAGTCTTTCCGGCATTAGCCCCCCCCCCCCAAGATTCGTACGCCATGTGAAAAGACAGTTTGCTACGTGAAGACACACTGAACTGGCGTCGTTTATGTTACCGCGCGCTCACGCGTAGCGTAAACAGAAGCTGTAAAATGGCTGAAAGTAGTTCGTAGGTTCAGGGGTTAATACCATGCAAACGGTAAATTTGCCCCGGGTTTGATTATTAGATTCGTTGTCAGCGATCTCGATTACCTTTCTAAAACAAATTAGAGTGGTCTGTGTTCTGTTGTAACGTATCTGAATATTTACCAAATTTTAACCTTAAAAAAGACGATATTGTAATTTTTATGTTAATACATTTTGGGGACGAGGCATTCATTTTGCAAGTACATTATTTTTTTAGATATCCAAATTTAGTACGTGCACAGTTTAATCAAGACATGATAAAATGAAAATATCGAAAAAAAAAAAAAAAAACGTTTATATTGTATGATCCCGTTATGGAATGAAGTTCTCAAAAAAAAAAAAAAAAAAAAATTTCACTTAATTTACTCAAGTAGTTTTTTTTTTTTTACAGTGAAAAAACAATTTGTTATGATACCGAACAAAAGGTTCGATTTTTAGGAAGAAAAGCTATTATTAAATATGGGGAGGGAGTGTCGGCGCTTACAACTGAGTTATCTCCGTGTGGCATGTTCTAAAATCCAAACAAAATTTTTTAAAAATTTCAAAGAATCTACTATTATAAAAACGTGTTTTTCCACTGTAAAAAAAAAAAAAAAAAAAAAAAAAAAAAAGGAACTATTCGATCAAATTAAGTGAAATTTTTTTTTTTTTCGGAGATCTTCAGTTCAAAAAACAATTAAATGACAACTTTCTTTTGCTATTGTTTATGTTAATTTTGTTAATTAGAGACCTACGTACATTTTTTTGGAAAATAGGCATTAAGATCAAGTTGACTCCCTCCCTCCTCTGAGATAAACATCTTTTAATAATTAAAATACTTTCAAATTGTAGTTAAATTTGCTATTTCATAATTGCCAATAGTCAATTTTTATATTATATGAAAATATTTTTTAATTGAAAAACCTCATTCAAAAAATTGTAGAATATTGAAATTTTATTCCATTTAAATCTTTTAAAAATTAATTATTTTTTATAATTCTGTTTTGCTGCTCTAATTTAAGTAATATATAAGTATAAGTATATATAATATAATATAATATATTTATATAAGTATATATAATATATTTAATATAGAACTAATTATATAAGTATATATAATATATTCAATATAGAACTATTTATATAAGTATATATAATATATTTAATATAGAACTAATTATATAATTATATATTCAATATAGAACTATTTATATAAGTATATATAATATATTTAATATAGAACTAATTATATAAGTATATATAATATATTTAATATAGAATTAATTATATAAGTATATATAATATATTTAATATAGAACTGCATGCCTGTGGAACTCTGTTCCGTCTGCTTGCTTCTCACCTGACTACAACTTGGATGTGTTCAAGTCCAACGTTAACAAATTCCTAATGAACTGCCCCCTTAAGTAAACACTTCATCAAATCTCCACACTTACGTAATGTACTTGCAATAACCATTATCCCTGAGTGGCTTCCGGGCCTTGATAAGTGGTGACCACTGTGTAAAAAAAAAAAAAAAAAAAAAAGTATATATTTTTGAGAAAAAAACGTTGATTTTTAAAAACGTAATAATATTGATTTTATGCCCATTTTTTATTTACAACTTCAAGGTAAATAAATAAATAATCGGTTTATCTATGTATCTATAAAAGTGAGAATGTGTGTTGTGAGAACACTTCTCAACCTATATACTCAACGGATTATTGATCTACAGACTTGAAATTTGGTATATAAGGTATTCAGATATGTGGAAAACTTATTAATCGGTTTTTATTTGGAAAAACGGGCTGCTAAGGGGTAAAAATTGAAAAATTGATATGTGGGGTTGTCGGATTTTTATCTATTTGCTAATTGTTCCACGAATACGCATGTGTGAATGGTTCGCATGACAGATTCATTATGTTAAAAAAAAAAAGCAGGTTTGAAAACACTTTTTAAAGGACGTGTCAAGCTGGCCTAATGGTCATCATACTTGACTTAATGCCTTTAGGTTTTGGTTTCGATCTCAATCGGAGTATTATTTTTTTTTACTTACAAGAAGTGAACTGTTTAAAAAAAAACATAATACTCTCATGCACATGTCTCAGTTTCTGCATGAATCAAAATATAATATTCTTGCATATTTTATAACCAGGCAACGTCGGGCAGCCAGCTAGTATATATATATAAAAATGAGTATATTTTCATTACTTAAACTCTTAAGCTTTATAGAATGTTTCAATTTTTACTGTCCTAAATTTATTTCGTTTTGTTTTCATAGCATGAAATATGGGGGGGGAGCACCTAAAAAAAAACAAATCCCTCACATATTTAGCGAAAAATGCTTATAAAATAATAGTTAATTTCAAATCGAATACGTATTGAAAATTTCATGAAAATCTGATAATTAGTTGAATTTTTGCTAGATTTTTAAACATAAATATGTCTACGTCTTTGAAACAATCACTACATAGAACGTTGTTTTAAGGTGTCGATAGTGTGAATACAATTTTGCTCTTGCATTTTCATTATTTTCGTACGTTATAAAAGTTTTTCAAAAATATTACTAATTTATTTGGAACTTCTTTTAAATGGCATAAAAGTTATGATGATAATATTAAATTGCAGTTACATCGTATTACATATGGGGTAAATCTTTGTCTCATGTTGGAGGTATGTAGCAGAAAAAATCACAAGGAACACAAGCAGGAGCACATTCTCGCAGCTGGAGATTTACATTTAAATCAAAGCTTCCCTACACAACTACACAAATTACATTTGAATCAAAGCTTCCCTACACAACTACACAAATTATATTTTAATAAAAACTCCCTACACAACTACACAAATTACATTTGAATCAAAGCTTCCCTACATAACTACACAAATTACATTTGAATCAAAGCTTCCCTACTACACAAATTACATTTGAATCAAAGCTTCCCTACACAACTACACAAATTACATTTAAATCAAAGCTTCCCTACACAACTACGCAAATTACATTTGAATCAAAGCTTCCCTACACAACTACACAAATTACATTTGAATCAAAGCTTCCCTACACAACTACACAAATTACATTTAAATCAAAGCTTCCCTACACAACTACACAAATTATATTTGAATCAAAGCTTCTCTACACAACTACACAAATTACATTTGAATCAAAGCTTCCCAACACAACTACACAAATTATATTTGAATCAAAGCTTCCCAACACAACTACACAAATTACATTTGAATCAAAGCTTCCCTACACAACTACACAAATTATATTTGAATCAAAGCTTCCCTACACAACTACACAAATTACATTTGAATCAAAGCTTCCCTACACACCTACACAAATTACATTTAAATCAAAGCTTCCCTACACAACTACACAAATTATATTTGAATCAAAGCTTCCCTACACAACTACACAAATTATATTTGAATCAAAGCTTCCCTACACAACTACACAAATTACATTTAAATCAAAGCTTCCCTACACGACTACACAAATTATATTTGAATCAAAGCTTCCCTATACAACTACACAAATTACATTTGAATCAAAGCTTCCCAACACAACTACACAAATTACATTTGAATCAATATATGGTAAATGTCGGTAGAGGAATTTGGGCAGATATGACTATTAAAAATCTCATTTCATTTGACTATTTGAAGAAAAAAACAGTTCATATATATTTTATAAACAAAATGTCTTTAAAAAAAGTGCATAAATATTAAAAAAAAAAAAACAGTTTATAAACATATTTTTATTAGAAAGGTTATGAATTTGTTATAAATCTTCAAATAAAGATTGTTTGAATAAAACTTCTATTTTTATATTTGCTTTAAAAAGAAAATACATTCTATAGAGTTTTGGTCATCTGTAGCTAAAAATTTGTCTGCTGCCACTTACGCCAGATGACTTTGCAAACACTGGGATGCGAAAGGTGAATCTAACCTCAAAACTTCTCTACACAGCTACACAAATTACATTTGATTAAAACTAAAAGTCATTAATAAGAGTCGATGTTTTCATTGTAGAAAGTTCAGTGAGAAATGTTAGAAGTTTTAAAATGAATAAATTTATATTTTTGCTTTCAATAAGCAGACGATAGTTTGAAAGAATTAACGTCTTGCAGAATGGGTATGCTTATGATTGTGTGCGTGCGTGAGTTGAGAAATGCATTTTCAAGGCCCGACAGGGAGTCGAAGGAAGGTGATGAAATGTTGATGCTAGATCTGTCATGGATTTTGGCTCAACTATTTATTGAAGAAAAATAAAAAATCCTTACTTTTTACGCATTCGGGGTGGATCCAAACAGCAAATTTGATAAATTCAGAGAAATGCATCTGATTGACTCAAAATGTTTTTTGTTTTTTTTTTGTTTTTTTTTTTCATTAAAATTCAGGCGAGTGTATATGCAGACATATGTGTGTAGAGACGATTCCACATTGATTTAGAGTTAGTAGTAGAATTAAGGAGGGGTTTATTTTCTTTTCAAGTTGTTAAAAGCGTTAATTTTTTTTTATCATAATTCGAGACTTTTGCAAAAGAAAAAGAAAAAACTTGCAAAACTTAAGAAAATAAATTAATATTTGCAAGTAGACAACAATACATAAATGTAAGATAATGAATCTATTCTGTAAGGAACAATACTGAAGTTCGTATCAGGTAGCAACAACAGTGTCATTTAGCACTTTTCCTTGTCATTGAACTCAAGCAGTGCCGATTTAAGAGAGGTGTGGTCGGGTATTGCGCCACCCTTGCTTCACTATTACATGCAAAACTACCCTTGCAGAGGTGTATTGTTACAAATATGTGAAAAAATATATATAATTTGAGACAATAATTACTTTTAATATTATAAAAAAAAAAAAAAAGTCGAGAGAGAAAATTCTGTTTTTATCGCGCTTTATATTGTCGTCTGCTCTCAGTGAATTTGTAAACATCCGGAAAAAGAAAAAGAGAGAGAGAGAGAGAACATACGAAAATACAGCAAGGGGACGCCTATAAACTGTAAAGAAAGAGAGAGGGGGAGAGAGAAGATATGAAACTAGAGAGAGGGAAAGCTGCAGGCATCCGCCTCGCTTATTATTGAGCGAGTGACGCGAGAGAGATGCAGGTACATACAGTGAGAGAGGGGGCGCCAAAGAGAGAGAGAAAGGTATACCATTAGAGAGAGGGAAAGGAGTGGCGCAGGGTGGCGAGACAGTGATGACATAGCAGCCGAGGAGGAAGGTCAGGGAAGCGACAGTGTTGGCGATGGTGACGACGTTTGTAGTGCTAACGACGGCGAAGAAATGAACGATATATTTTGACGACAGAGAAAACGAAAAATAGGCGATAATGAGGAATGACGATGTATCCCATGGACGAAGGAATGAAATTGTTTCAAAAGAAAGGAATGCGACAGAAATATTTAAAACCCGACGCTGAGTGAGTCGATTGTTTATTTTTCTCTCTCTATCTCTCTCTCTCATATATGAAAACAATAACAAAAACAAAAACACAAAAAGGATGTCCTTCCATTTTGGAGTTAAACGCAGACGACAGGATGTGAACTGTTTATTTCTTTTGCGCGGAAATTCTCTCTCGAATCTATTTCAAGTTTGTTTGTTCATCCAGTTACACATTCTCTTTTACTTTCGTTACAATATATTTTATATATGTAAATAAAATTGTGTTAAGTTTTCCATTGGCCTCGGTATTGTTACTTGGATGTGTTTTTCCCTGTCTTGTGTTTATAAATGTCTTTCGAGAAAATGGATATATCCCTCCCGTATCTAAAAACCCGGGAAAACTAATTTCTTTTAAATAATTTTTTTTATATTTTGTGTTACGACTTTTACCCCTAGACATATCGGGTCATAACAGTATCCATTGTCTCTTGAGACTGAATGGAGGCATCGCTTGAGCAAAGTCTTTAACCTTTATGTCTCTAGCATTCGTGTGTGTGTGTGTACAACTCCCAATCATCAAAGAAATATAAAGGCCATATGTGTGTACATGTCTCCTGGTCAAGAAATATTTATGCCCATGTTAGGATACTTCTGTCAAAGGAGACATTATATTGTATACGGACTTTCAATATATACCATTCTTCAAACCACTTTTACATTATTGAGTTACGGTCATTGATATATTACATTAAATGAAATCTATTTAAATAATTACCTCGATGACATTACTTATTCAACATAAAAGCTTTGTTTCAACTGTACTAATTAATTTTTTTTTAATTATTTAGTGTATTTAAATTTCAAGTTATATTTGATTTAACTTATTTTATCTGAAATCTTAAACCGTTTTATTTTCAAACCAAAACGCAGAAAATCAAAAGGGGAACTAACTGTGATAGTTTAATTGAAAAAATGTTTTAAATGGAGCACGTTATTAAATATTTCCTGTTTTTGTTTTCATTTCGAAATATCATTCTAAGCTGCATTATTATTTTTACTTTTAATTTGGAGGAAATTTTTTTCCGCATATTCTTAATTTTTAAGTAATCTTTTTTATTTGTTAGAGAAAAATAATCAAAACAAATGTCCTCGTTTACTTGCATCCTCACGAGGGCAGAGTTAGTCAGAGACACATGTGAAGAAAATCCATCATTTCCTGCTCTTTTTGTTTTTTGTTTATAAAATTTAATCAGCGTTGGCCAGGATTTATTATAATTATTATACCATAGCAAGTGTGTTTAATTGCTTGCGAAACAGGTTTTCTTTATAATTCATTTAATATCTTAAATTAAAAATGGTCAATTTTTATGACATGACCCAGCGTCGTTTAACCCCCAGAAAAAAAATGGTCAATGTAAGGTTTCTTTCCAACTTCACCAGAAACTTGTAAATAACGACTTTTAATGGTTTTCGATGGTGCTGAAAACGAATATCACATTTAAATTTGGGGCAGATAAGTAGTTTTCATGATATGAAAAATTACTTTTCCAAAAAGTGGATGATCAGTCACTTTCCTATGTAAATTTAGCATAAAATGGGCACCCACTTTCAAACTACCTAATAACTTCTTCATATCATAAAACAAATTTAACTATGATATTCGTTTTCAGCACCACTGAAAACCGGCTCTGTTTTTTTGCTAAGAGATTCGTTTATTTTTCATAATTTAGGACGTAAATAATGCTATCAGTAAGCTTACATGAGTGGTTTACAAAAATATATTTTTGTTTTTCATTTTTTTTTTAGGTGGATATTTAATTATAGAATGTGTATAGTTTTACCAGGTGCTTCTGTAGTTTACTTAACTGCCTCTTAATGTAAACAGAATTTTTGTGAAATGTTAAACTGCAGAGGAACCTGTTCACAACTATACAAGTTGTATAATGAAAAAAGAACGAAAAACAAAAGTATGCTTTTGTAAACTTACTAGTAGCATAATTAGCGTCCTAAATTATGAGATGAAAAAAATGAACGCATCTCTTAGTAAAAAAAAAACAGTGTTAATTTTCGAGGGTGCTGGAAACGAATATCACAGTTAAATTTGTTTTATGATATGAAGAAATTACTAGGTGACCAAAAAAGTGGGTGCTCATTTTAAGTTAAATTTATACAGGAAAGTGATCGCCCACTTTTTGAAAAAGTAATTTCTTCATATCATGAAAACTACTTACCTGCCCCAACTTTAAACATAATATTCGTTTTCAGCACCACCGAAAACCATAAAAAGTCATCATTTTAAAGTTTTTGGGGTAGTTGGAAAGAAACTTGATAATGACCAAAAAAATTAAGCCCTGGTTTTTTGTGGTCTAATACGTTTAAGCAGTCTTTATAAATAATATGAAAGAAGAAATTTTGAAAAATGAAATTTAACATTTTAGAGTGGGGGATAACTTTTCTGTATAAATTTAATGTAAAATGAGCACCCACTTTTTGGCCACAAAATCTTCAACCAGACATGTCATCTCTAGCATTTTTTCAAGTTTGGCGATCGAGGGGGGGGGGGTACATACAGGACAAATATAAAAATTTTAGTTTTTTGTGGTTGGGGGACGGGAATTACATTTGAAACATAAAATAACGATAAATTTAATTAATTTTTATGAAACCATTCTGTTCATTCACCTAACAATTTTATAAACAGAACTAACCCCAAAATATGACAAATTCAATTTCGGGAGGGGGGGGGATTACATTAGAAATATAAAATGACGGAAATGTCATTTAATTGTTTTTTGAATTAATTTTGGTAGATCTTCTTTTTTTTTCTTTGCACAGGCATTCACTGCTATTTTTATTGAAACAAAAGTTGTAATGATTTATTTTTAATTATCTTTTCTTTGAGGGGGAGGCAGTCTTTCTAGTGCTCAATATCCGGAGAATAGTTTCTTCTCTTTGTAGCCCTTCTGCCGAAATATCTGGTGGAGAGAGTATCACATACTTCTTTTTTGGGGCGATTACATTTACATGTTTTCATCCATTCTTTTATTTTTGTTGTGGGTGTATCCGCATTGCCCATGATGAAAATAATTAGTATACAGGTGTGTTTCAAACAGAACTTCATGTCAACCCAGGCAACGCTGGGTACCCATGCTAGTATATATATATATATATATATATATATATATATATATATATATATATATATATATATATCTTACTCTTTCAATGAGATTTTGTCTTTCTAGTCTACATATTCTATCTAAGGGGAGAGAACTCTTGCAATATTACTTTAGTGCTCTGTCTTGACGAGAGAGAGAGAGAGAGAGAGAGAGAGACAGACAGACAGACAGACAGAGAGACAGAGACAGAGACAGAGAGACAGACGCGGGTAGAGGCTGGAGAAAATACGTGGTTACAGAAAAATGTGTGTTAAAAAATAACTGAAGATATAAGAATTAATCTTATAGACTGTATGACCAACGCATATACTATTTTGTAACAAAAGAATTATCAAATGAAAGGAAAACAAAGCTTTTTTTTATAAATGACAAATAATATATTTAAGTGATCTACACTGTTGGGAGAAGGTTGTGCAAAGTTAAACCGACATTGTCCCAGTGAAGAAAGTAAGGAAATAATAAAGAGAGGATCGGTCGCTGAAGTTCTTTGAGCAATATACTTTTCCAGTGGAGAATAGCCTTTCTTGAGGTCAAACTGATCAAGGCAAGAGAGGAGACACCCTTTCTTTGTTGGTACCTAGGAACTCTCTCTCCTTCCTGCTTCAATTTTTAAAGCAGCTGGAAGCATTCCTTCACAATTCTAATAGAAATTAAAGTTAAATCCAAAAAACTCAGTTCCAAAAGTTAGGAGGCCGGAAGTGGATTCGGTTTACCTAAATATGGAACAGAATTCACTAAGCATGAAACGAAATACGAAACAATATGAAACTTTTTCACACAAATATTTAAAATCAAGTTTTTGTGTGTGATAAGATAAAAGCACTTCATACATTTTTTGTGAGAAAATTCTGTGGAAAAAACTTGTGAAAGATGTATTCTAAGAAATTTTTTAAATAAAAGTTTATTTTTTATGGTTTATTTGTTTTAAATATTTATTTGATATTTAGTATATTATTTCAAAAAGACATTTATAAAAAGGCAAATAATAAAAATTCTCATTAGTTTTTTTTTGTTTCCTGATAACACAAACGTTTAAAATATATATATATATATATATATATATATATATATATATATATATATTTATATATATATATATATATATATGTATGTATATGTATATGTATATATATATATATATATATACATATAAATGTAAAAAAACAAGTTTTTTTTTTAAATTATTGTTTCATGAAAGCACAAGCAGTTTTAAAACTAAAATAATTTTTTAAAACAAATTATTTTCGTATGCTTTCATATTTCGTTTCATGCTTAGTAACTTTCATTCCATCTCACATTTTTTTTTTAAATAAATTATTTCCATATGGTTTCGGTTGTATTCATAGAAATGTGATGTCAGGATTACTGGAAATTATAATAGCAAGTAGACAGGCTTGTTGTATTTTCAACACATTTTATTCGCGGCAGAAATATTGAATTATTTACAGAACGAAATAAATAATAAAAAATCTCATTCTTTTTATTGTTTCATGAAAGCACAAGAAGTTTTATAACTAAAATAATTTTTTGAAACAAATTATTTTTGTATGGTTTCATATTTCGTTTCATGCTTAGTAACTTTTATTCCATCTCATATTTTAGCTAAACCGTATCCATTTCCGGCATCTTAACTTTGGGAATTGAATTTTTGGATTCAACCAAAATTAATATATATATATATACTAGCAAAAATAACCGTCGTTGACTGGGTTCAAAAACAGCCTACAGAAAATGGACTCTGATTTATGAAAGTATGATAGGGTATGAAAAGGAAGGGTTGTAAAGAGATAGCTTCGAATTTGGGGGTATCAAAACCAAAGCAAAATATGATGAAAGTAAAAATAAAATAGATAAACCCCATAATTTATTATACCATATCTGTTCACACTGAAACACTTATCACAATATTCTGTGGATCTATATTAAAAAAACCTTGTTAAACTTTGTGACATATTTCCATTCTATGGCGATCAGGCGCAAACAAACACCCCATAATTTTATTATACCATATTTCTTCAAACTGAAACACAATTATCAAAGTATACTTGCGCAAATAGATATGAAAAGTCTTTATTAAAGTTTGTGCCTATTTCCATTCTATGGAGGCCAGGCGCGAACGTAGACCCCACCATTTTATTATATCATCCCTATTTAAGTTAAAACATACTTATCAAAGTATTCTTATGTGCATCTATATCAAAAACACTTTTAAACTTTTTTTTTTAATTTTAAAATTTTTTATTTCCATACTTTGTGGACCAGGTGTGAACGCAGACCCCACAATTTTAATGAACCACCGTTCTGCCAGATCAAACATACTCATTCCTGTGTCTCGATACATCTTCTATCATTATATGTAATCAGTTTTTTAAAATAGTCAACCATATAGGAGCCTATTCGTGACCAAACACACACACACACACACACACACACACACACACACACACACATACACACACACACACATTCAGCTTTATATTATATATATATATATATATATATATATATATATATATATATATAAAGTAAGAATTGCAGTTAAGTTTACCAAAATGATCCAAGATGGCAAAACTAAAGTAAATTATAAATATTAAAGAATTAATATTTATAAAGTAATCTCAACCAGATATCGAACTACTTGTTCTTATATATATATATATATATATATATATATATATATATCGCTAATAAAAACATCTACGTAAAAGTGATACATTAAGTAGTCCGGCGAGGTTAGCACCGTGGTAGAGGTTTAGGCTTCTTATCACGAGGTGCCGCTTTCGAATCTCGCTAGATTCAGCCACTCTGATGAGTCGTGGACGACGAAACACGTGTCAGTGGATAATTATATTTTAAAAATAATATATATGTCGCTCCCCATTAAAAGGGGGTACCAGATTGGTCAATGGGAAAATTATTCCCAACAAGCATTTAGGTGAAAATGCACTTTCGTATAAATACTTGAATTCATTCAAGAAAGTATCGCTAACAAAAACAAATAAAAACATCTACGTAAAAGTGATAAATTTAGTAGGCCGGCGAGGTTAGCACCGTGGTAGAGGTTTAGGCTTCTTATCACGAGGTGCCGCTTTCGAATCTCGCTAGATTCAGCCACTCTGATGAGTCGTGGACGACGAAACACGTGTCAGTGGATAATTATATTTTAAAAATTATGTATATATATATATATATATATATATATATATATATATATATATATGGAGTCTGAGTGACCCTCATGAAAGGAAATAAATGTCAGTGTTTATGTAGTAGTACTATTACACGAAACCATCGTAAGACGTATAAGAGTTTCCATTAAAATTTGAATCTGTGCATAATTTCTGAGCTCGGTGTTGATTGGTACAAATATTTAACTTCCTTTCTGACCAATCAGAGGCCATCTCAAGTGAGCTGAGCATGGGACAAGAGATTATAAAAGGGTTGACACAAAACTTTCTCTCTTCTTGGTCAGGAGATTATACTGATAGCAACTTGTAGCAGCAGGAGCACTTGCTACTTAAGATTTTGAATATATTTGTTTTATAAAGTCATTGCTGATTGGTTCTAGCTTGTCCAATCAAAGATCATCACTCATGTGAGTTGACCACGTGACTGAGTTTATATAAACGTTAAACACATGGCAATTCTCCATCTTTCTTCTTGGCTCTCACTGACAACACACTCCTCTGTTGGGGCGCAACTTTGCCCGGGCCTTTGGCCCTGGGTCGACGAGAAGAAAAACAAGCCAACATGGCTACCTCCACACATGGACTTGAATGCAATACGCACATGAACTCTCCTTTTTCCACAAGACTCTCTAATCTTTTATCCTTGTCCATACATGGCTGCATGCTTCTACTAACTTCAACACACACCCATGAACTCTTTCTCTTTCAGCAGGTCTGTCTAATCTTTAATCTACGCTCATGCATAACAGACATGACAGGAAAACAAATGAACACATATCTAAAGAAATGGCAAAAACGTTAGAGGACAACCTCCAATCTATAGTGGAATAGGGACAAAAATGGATGGTCACATTCAATGCTGTCAAGATAAAACTTGTTTCCTTCAATAACTACAAGAAATCTTCTTTACCACCAATAGCAATGGCCAAAGGCTCTTTGTCTGAAAGTATATCTTTTAAACTCCTCGGCCTAACGTTCACAGGAAACATGAGTTGGAAAAATTACATTGAGAGCATTGCCAGGACCGCTGCACAAAAGGTAGGCTCTCTCTACCATGCTAGAAAGCTACTAACGCCCAAAAGTATCCTGTACCTCTATAAGGCCACCATTCGCCCATCTATGGAGTATTGTTGTCATATTTGGGCTGGTGCATCTGCTACTAGTCTCTCACTCCTAGACAAGGTTCTAAAGAGAGTCGCCAACCTGATAGGTCCTGAACTGTCATCTAAGCTTCAGCCTCTGCCCCATCAACGAAATGTAGCATCCCTCTGCCTGTACTACAAGTACTTTAATGGTGAATGCTCCGACGAACTGCAAGCACTTGTACTCCCTCAACGTAAATACCCCCGACAAACTCGACAAGCAGAAAAATCCCACCCCTTCACAGTTGAGATCCCTAGATGTAAGAGAGCCTTCTACTCCAGTAGTTTCTTCCCAGAACAGCTAGACTTTGGAATTCCCTTCCGGGTCCCTGCTTCTCCAACTGTACTGACATGCAGAAATTCAAGTATAACGTGAACCGACATCTTGCTGCCCAACTCCCCACATAGTACCCCTGTAGCTTATGTTCCTGATAGTAACCCCCTACATCAAAGTGGCAATGTGCCTTGTTTGGGGTGAAAATGTAATAAAAAAAAAATGTATGTTAACTCTTTTCATACAAGTCATACTAACGGAGATAACCAGTAAAGTTGTTATTAAATGTTGGAATACTAACGGAGATAACCAGTAAAGTTGTTATCAAATGTTGGAATACTAACGGAGATAACCAGTAAAGTTGTTATTAAATGTTGGAATACTAACAGAGATAATCAGTAAAGTTGTTATTAAATGTTGGAATACTAACGGAGATAACCAGTTAAGTTGGTATTAAATGTTGGAATACTAATGGAGATAATCAGTAAAGTTGTTATTAAATGTTGGAATACTAACGGAGATAATCAGTAAAGTTGTTATTAAATGTTGGAATACTAACGGAGATAATCAGTAAAGTTGTTATTAAATGTTGGAATACTAACGGAGATAATCAGTAAAGTTGTTATTAAATGTTGGAATACTAACGGAGATAATCAGTAAAGTTGTTATTAAATGTTGGAATACTAACGGAGATAATCAGTAAAGTTGTTATTAAATGTTGGCATACTAACGGAGATAACCAGTAAAGTTGTTATTAAATGTTGGAATACTAACGGAGATAACCAGTAAAGTTGTTATTAAATGTTGGAATACTAACGGAGATAACCAGTAAAGTTGTTATTAAATGTTGGCATACTAACGGAGATAATCAGTAAAGTTGTTATTAAATGTTGGAATAAGACTCTTGTCTTTCAATTCTACAAACTTGCCACATTGTTTGGACAACTTCCAAATTTCTCTTCTGGGACTTAACAGAAACCTACCCAAGACTCTG
The DNA here is from genome assembly GCF_053919585.1 of Euprymna scolopes. Taxonomy (NCBI): domain Eukaryota; kingdom Metazoa; phylum Mollusca; class Cephalopoda; order Sepiida; family Sepiolidae; genus Euprymna; species Euprymna scolopes. The sequence goes on along the minus strand of NC_136514.1, from coordinate 18,748,012 downwards.
GCCTTTGGTTCAGCTTTGACAGAAAGACGCAAGAAGCCCTCATGGCTACTACTGGACACACATAACACACATGTGCTTGCATACACACGTAGACACAACACGACTTTCACATATGTGTATGTAAAAGCATCTTTCCTTTATATATGAACTCTTTTCTTTTTGCAACTTTCGAATTTTTCTTTCTCGTCCATACTTATGGACATATTTATTTACTAACACCTTTTTCTTCCACTCTGCTTTTATTTACATATTAACAAAGATGACTCAGTAAAGTCGTCTTGAATATTAGAAATGGATTTCATCTTTTTTTTTTCTAAACAAGAATATGTAGAGTGGGGAAAAAAGACATTACAGACTCTCGGGTTTATATCAGATTGGAGTATTGTCTTGTTCAGTCTCAAATAGCTTTTCTCCCAAGAATTACCTTTACACACTGACTCAGTTTATAACTCGTTACTCTTAACAAAATCAGATGCTTGATCTTTGAACATCTTAGACCTTCTTGTGCCGACTCTGTTTATGACAGAACATTTCTAAAAAAATGAAATGTTTACTCATTGAGCACTGCAACTTGTGTCACCAAAACTGACGCACTTCCTTTGTATCATCATTCAAGCCAACCAATCAAATCTCATCAAAATCTTGTATTAACAGCAACAGATGGAAATACATTATATAATGGATGCGTTTCTCCACTCAGCTGCTCACTCAGAAACCATGACACTCTGGCGTCTTCACTTAAAAAAATGCTGTCTCCCATATCTCTGCCAACTACCCCTTCAGCTTTTGGTATGTAGTTGATTTGATGCTTGGTTAGGAAAAAAGTCAGAACGAAAAATGTAACTTAATAGAGTTGTGTCTGGTTGCATCTGACTGAAAAAGAATACTGAACAAGAAAAGTGTCACCATCTTCTGTGAGTAAGACTAATACGTTCACAACCAAATATCAACAAACTTTTATTCAAGCGAACACCAGAATATAATGAGAATTGTTTGGTTAACTGACTTTTGCTGATAAACGAATGCTGTATCCTGGAGTTTCATTTTAAAAGGCCACTTATGTTTAAATGACAAGAACAGAATAGCACATCATATGCAGATGTGATCAAAACTGAGACCGATTCGCAATGAATGTGGTGTGGTCCCTGACTTTGGTATAGGTCATCTTCGAGTGTCTTTGAATAGAGCCAAGAACCATACTGTCATTTAATATGAATTGGGGTAAAAAGTTATTGTTTTAATGAAAAAAGAAGATGAACGTGTGTGTGTGTGTGTATATATATATATATATATATATATATATATATATATATATAACGGGCATGCATAATAAAATGGACCAGTCAAATGATAGAAAAGTCACCAGATAACAAATGTTATCTAAAACATAAACAGAGTTTTATGGATGAAAAACGAGAAATACAAAAGTTTATAAGAAAACATTTTAATGTGAGAAATAAAAATATAAAAGTTATTTCAATGTTAGTTAATGTTCACAGTCAAAATATTCATTGTATGAATATGTGGATATTTGACACCATGGCATTGTATATGTATGTATGTGTGTGTGTGTGTGCGCGTTATGTTTGTTCTTGTTAGTGCATGTGTATATGTGCACAAATGATGAAAGGCTGGATGCGTGACACAATGAATTCTTTTGCCTTGTTATCCCAGTTCAGGGGCAAGGTGGGATGTTAAGTAGACCTTGGGTTCCTTTCGTTCAGTTGGTTGGGGGAGTCTTTCGCAAAATGATTTTATTGACGAGGTCTTATAGGATTTTCTATGTTCACACTGGCTTACTTTATTCACATATAGGTGTTACTTTTTGGAGTTTGGAAATTTTCCATTGAGTGAAAATACTTTGCTTTAACACCTTTAAAAGTCGTAAGCTTCATGAAGTGACGAAGAGAGCATTTGAAAACAAGATGGAGAAAGAAAGAGGGTAAATTAGGAGACCCATTTGAATTTTAGTATTTGTTTGAATCGTGTCTCGATGTCTAATCTACCACACATATTTTTCGTATGAAGCCTCGTTGATGCATCTTTACTTCCACACAGTTTTAAAACTTTCTTATTTCACTTTACTTCACTGTTCCGTCTGCCTGCTTCCCACCGGACTACAACTTGGATGTCTTCAAGTCCAATGTTAACAAATTCCTAATGAACCGCCCCCTTAAGTAAACACTTCATCAAATCTCCACACTAACGTAATGTACTTTCAATAACCCTTATCCCTGAGTGGCTTCCGGGCCTTGATAAGTGGTGATCACTGTGTAAAAAAAAAAAAAAAAAAAGTTCTCAGAAACCAAGACACCCCTTTCGTAGGTTTGACACTTGATCTCTATATGACAGTGGTTCCCAACGGTTTTTTGGTTCGCACCCCTCAAGAAATTTCCCTCAAACCTCGCACCCCTCAAAATTTCTGAATTCACATTAAAATACTATTCCTGTTGACGTCCAGCCCTTTCCAGTTTCCATTGATTGTCTAACTTTTTCCAATTCCTATCAGCATCCTGCCATCCTGCCACATGATATTACACATACATTTAAACAAAATAGTGTTGTATAGCTTGGAGTGTGTGTATATTTACGAGTGTATATATAGTTATTCAGTCCTGTATTTAATGGACACTTAATAACAATGCTTAACACTGAAATGAAATCGTCGCAGTAGTGAAAAGATGCCAGGTCTTGTTTTTTCTTTTTTTTCTTTTTACATAGGCATCACCACTTATCAAGGTACAGAGGCCACTTGAGGATAAGGGTTAAAGAGTGTACAGTAGTCAATTGGACAATATAGTAATCGTTAGTTGTAGAAATTCAGTAAATTTGTTAACTTATATGGAACGACTCATCAAGAACTTGTTTATGTTAGACTTGAAGACAACCATATTGTAGTCAGCTGGAAAGCAGGCAAACAGAAGACAATTCCACATGTGTGCAGTTCTAAGAAAGAAACTTTGCTCATGGAATCTATGTTTAAATTTTGGCACAGATAAAGAGTGGGGGAAATTATTGATAGTGTTTTCAGCTAAACGAGTGTTTCTTGTGAAAGTTTGGCGAGGGGGGACCATAGATTGGAGCTCAGACGAGCACTTGCCATGTCTAGCAAAGATTTGTGGAGAACAGGTAAGTAACATTTGCATGAGGGACCTATTGTTATGTTGGGCACTGCCAGGGCAATGACAAGTGACCTAGGAAATAATAATAATAATTATTATTATTATTATTATTATTATTATTATTTGTTATCGAAGACTAGATGATGAATATGAAAAATACAATAAGGGAAAATGTTGGAATAGCAAATTGTTTGGATAGCAGAAGAATTTCTTGAGTTGGAAGCCATGTTTAGTTTCAGAACAGTTTCCGATGGTTAGTTGTCCTATACAAGTCCTGGAGGTGACTAGTTCTCAGTAGACAGTTGTTCTGTAGTCACGAAGCAAAAGATTCTTCCCATGTTGACACATAGAAAACATATGCAGGGTTGCTAAAGAAAAGGTTTCATTTTTATGGAGCAATTCTGGTTTCTGATTGGTTGGTAGCAGAATGTGAATTAATTTGATTCGTCAGTTTCTAGCAGCATCGTTTATAAATAGAATCTTCCCATTGTGAGGAACCATACCACCATTATAAATAAAAAATATTGCAACAAATGTGTAATTTTAACATAAACCGAACAGGTTAGGAATTTTAGTTTATAAATACCAACAAATGAATATGTGACAAGACATCAGGTGATTTGATTCTTTAGGCTACGTGTATTGATGATGTAATTTCAAGATAATTTTTTATGTACACATAGAGTATAGTTAGTTAGCAGAGAGTTTGAGAGACAATCAAGCGGAGAAACATGCTGGCAACCAGTCATAATGGCTCTGAACTCCAAAGAAACTGTCGGGGCAATGTCGATAGAATGTAGAATTTAGGACAAGCGTGCAACTTTCCAATGAGGAAACATCTGAAATAAAAGTTACTTAAAATGCACCTGAGACTTCTGATCGTTTCTTGGGAGGAATCTTCATTTGCAGTTTCTAAGATCCATCAAAACAAGACCCAAAGATGAACAAGGTATGTTTGAATATTGACCAGATGTAAAACCCCACAGAACTGTGTTCCGGCCCTTTGTATTGTCCGTTTGTTATTTTGTTATAAGTCTTACTGAACACATGTTATACATGTATCAACTATACAATCACGAAACAGGGAAACTGGAGACAATCACAAACACTAAAGACTCTTGAATACATGAACATTTATGCACATCTACAGTGAACAATAGATAAACACAAACATTACTAGATGATCATAGAGACTCCTGTCATAAATAAATATATACACTTGTAAATATACACACACCCCAGGCTATACAACAGTATTTTGTTTAAAAGTATGTGCAATATAATGTGTTAGATTCAGTTGCGGTTTAGCTTACAAGCCCACTGACCTACCCAGTGAACCAAGTGCAGGAGAGATTCAAACAATTGCACTTAAAGAGGGCAATTAAAATCTTTAAAATTAACAAATATAATTATATTGGAAAATATTTCCGAACTGTTTAGTTCGGTCATTTTCTAGTCTCCAGAGAAACATTTCTACCCCTTATAGAAATGTTTCTTTATTAAAATCTTTATAAAAATGCTGTATAAAGTCGAGACGATTGATTTCAAAATTGATTCATTTGAGCTTTGATATCCTTTTGTAAATAAAAACATTTTACCGGGAAGTTGACCTGGGTAAAGAATTACATATTTTGACAAGAGTCAAAACATTAAGAAGAATTGTAATATTTGTTTTAAAATATTTTGGAAGAGATCCAAAATATTAAAAATATTTTCAGTAAACTTTGAATGTGTTGGAATTTTTTTGTACCAATAATGGTGCATCCCCCCCCCCGTTTACATTTATTATTTTTTTATCTGGTTCTTGTATTTGATTTTTCGTATTTTGTATCTTTTTTTGATTCTTAGTTTCGTACATTTTGGGTTTGTACGAAACTCCCTTTAATTTGGAGAAAAGGGAAATGCTAGCTCTGTGATGACGTCACGAGCCCAGCGCCAATTTCGGCCTCTTTTGAAATTCCGCTGACGTGGAGATTGGACGTTTGTTTCATTGCCCAGCGCTAAAAATGGAATTTTGACGAGCCTCCTTCAAAGAAGAAAACCCCCGGATATGTGACGAGACATACTTCTGAAAACTATCTACGTGACTACGGTTTTGCACGTATTTTAGAAGGAGTGGAATTATTTTAAAGAAAATACCTTATTTTACATGACAAGGAATTTTGGAACCTCCTACAAAGAAGAAAAACCGGTAAAGAAAACCCTGGACGAGGGACGAAGCCATACTTCTGAAATCCATCTGCGTGTCTACGGTTTGCACGCAAACATGGAGGGAGAGAAAATTCTAAAAGAACTTTAAACCAAAAAAAAAAAGAAAAAGACACGTGCCTGACTGGCTTTCAATTTGTGAGTACGCTCCTAAAATTTATTTCATATGCGAGTGTGATTAGGAGATACTATTTTGAATGTTATTATCGTATTCGTTAATGGATACATCTTCATTATAAGAACCAGTTTTATTTTTTTCATTGCTTGTTACTTTGGCGTTTTTTTAATTTAATGCCCGCAAAGGGAAAAATTTGCAACTAATTTCATTGTAAATAAAATCTCCTCTTCGTTTCAAAGCAAGATATTTATATTTTATTCTCCCCGCCTCTTTTGTTTCATGCTGTCATTTTTTTTTTTTTCAGGTTAGTTACTTTAGCGTCGAATTTATATTCCAAGAGTGAACTATTTATCTTTTGGATAGAAATCCGAAAGTTTCTAGTCTGTGTGACTACATTGTTAAAAAGAATATTAACTATTTATTGTAAAGATGAATAATAATAATAATAAAGAATATAAGAGAATGATGCAAGAAGAGTGTTTCAGAGTATTCTCTAAAAAGAATATTAACGAAAGATTTCTTGAGCTCAAATGATTTTTAATTCATTATATAAATTCAAAGAAAAAGAATATGAAAAGCTATATTTAGTTATTTCGGCTGTTTTTCAGCATTCTTCTCTTTCAGATTCTTAACAAATTTTTCCTGAGAAAAGAGCACCCCTGAATTGTTTTTCTTAAAATTTCCTCAGTCTGGCAAGATTTCAGAAAGGAAGAAAAAAGAACCCAAAAGAACTATTTACAATAGAGTTTCCGTCAAATTGCAAGAGAAAAAAAAAATAGAACTCTTTTATAAAAGAAATTGTTTGCATCCTTTATTGTAAAGCTTTGTTTTAAAGCCCCAAAAGATCTTTATGCTAAAAAAAAATGTCTGCTTCTTTAAAAAAAAAAAAAGAGAAAAGAACAAAGCAAAGAAAATACACAAACATTCGCTGCATTGATTCAGAACTTTTTTTTTTGCGTGTGTAAAAAAACTCAAACTGTGAGTAGTTTTTTTTTTTATGTTAAAAAGTTGATTTTTTTTTTTTTTTTCGCATACGTACCTGCATGCATTGTCTTACTTATTTTTTTGTCTTTTAAGATAAATTTCTTGTTCAACTTATGCATGGATTATGTAATTATTCAAGCGATTATTGTTTTTAATCCTAATTCAGAGAAACAATAAACGCACTTATTTATTGCAGTAAAAAAAAAAAAAAATAGTTTTCTCAATGTTACCACCTATTATGCAAATGAGATGGTTGGAGATAAAAGAGGCCTGATTTTCACAGAGGGTGTTCATTTTGGAGTTGGATTTTGAAAAAATAAGTTCGATCAGCAGAAATGCTTTTGAAGTTGAAAGAGTAATACCAGAGAGTTGAGGTTTTGGATTAAGGAATTTTGGCAGCAGTGTGTCTAAATCTAACAATTGAGACTTGACTAATTTAACCACAAGCTTTTTCGATTGTATGATCTAGCCCCATCCCTAGGTATCCTGCTAGTCCAGTCCAATCTTTTGATTGTATTGGCATATACATCAACCGACTCCTGTCCACTTGAACCGTTTTAGCCTTTCGTACACTTGATTATCACTGGCCTCTTCCAGCAATAGACGTGGAGGTGATAATGGACAATGGCACTGTTTTTTTGCTCAGAAGTTCTTCAAACGATGCCAAAAAAAAAAAAAAAAAATGGAAGATAAGAAGCTATTACAGGGCAGCCTATAGGCCCGGAGGAAATGGAATAGTAGAGCGACATCATCGGATGGTGAAAGCAATAGCTGAGAGAAGAAGGATATCACCTGAAGGCCATATTCTGGTACAACATGACTCCCAAGGTCGGATAGAAAGAAGACACCGTGCCACATAGATCAATTTTTAGTTACAAATGGAGGCATCCAAGGGATACGTCCCCAGAAAGTGATGAGCAAGGACCCTCCAGAATCCAAATAGGGGAAGAGGTTTGGGTGAAACCTCTGAATGCGCGACGTATGGCACAATAGGGGAAAAGAGTGATTACTGGGGTGCAATCCCCTAACAACTTGAGTGTAGATGGAATGCCACGGCACATTTTAGATTTAAGGCGTGTGGTTCATGAAGACGATGATATAAATGGTGGGCCAGGGGCCAGGGGGCAGTGGACATGAACCAGTAGAAATACACAGACCACAGACAGCCCGTACTGATCCAGTATGGGCACGGGATTATGTAATGTAAAATGATCCTTAAAGATCAAGGAGGGCGTGTAGTCTGAAATGTTTAAAAAGTTGTTACAAATTTGGGTGGACCAAAAATGAATGAAGAAATAAAAATGGCCGCCTGATATCCAAATGAGATGCTCCTGGTTGGAGATAAAAGAGGGTTGATTTTTCAGAGAGAGTGTTCATTTTGGAGAAGTAAGTTTGATCGGCAGAAGTGCTTTTGGAGGTAATAGGGTAATAGCATAGAGTTGAGGTTTTGGATTAAGGAATTTTGGCAACAGTGTGTCGAATCTAAGAATTGAGACTTAACTAATTTAACCACATTGAATCAACAAAGTTGTTTTTAAATGTTATATTTTGTCTTTCTATTCTATAACCTTTTCCAGTTTCCAAAGACGCCATCTTAGCTATTTCTGCTAATCAGATTCTGTTAACGTCCATCATAACTCCCAATCATTTATTTTCATCTTTTATACCTTTTAGGTGCAATAAAAACAAGTTATTTTTACATTGTTCACCTGCGTTTGTCAGTTCTTTTTTGTTGACATATTTTGGTCTGTCCTTTTCTTAGGTGAAAAACCTGATCATCAACCCCCTCCTCCTTTTAGGGTAAGGGGGGATTGATTCATTGCCGGTTGCCTGGGACGCCCTTATCACTTAATGGAAACAAATCCAATCTAAACAATTTTTTTTTTCTATTCACCCCCCCCCCTGTTGTGTGTGTGTGTGTGTGTGGTGGCGTCTGGATTTACCATTATAAACTGACGTCATGTCTAACTGTGTGGGAGGTTGGTACAGAAGCAGTGTGCTTCTGAGAAGCACACACTAAAAAAACAAACAAACAAAACACTAAATATTTTCTCATCAATGCCGGGTCGCCTTGCTAGTTAATAATTGTAAGTAAAAGAAACTTTACTGTGAGTTGCTGAACTGTGAGTTTTCGTAAATATTTCTAAACTAGAAACTATTTATAATCACGAAATCTACTTTATTACTCCACTGAAGCGTGAACGCCGAATTGAAGGCGGGAAAAAGCTGTAATAATTGTTTGAACTGTCACGTGTTTGAGACTAATCCGAACATATGCTCACCATTACATGGAAAGGTTATACAGACGAGTCAACACTTTTGCTGGAAGAGTGACACCCTCCTCCTGCGCGGCTTCTTTTCACCGCCGGCTTCACTTCGTTGCGTTTATTTTGAGGAAACAGAAATCGAGCAACCAAAAGAAATTCATTTACTTAAGCAAAAAAAAAAAAAAAAAAAAAAACATATTTCAGGACCCTTTTTCTTTTTATTGTATTAACCTCCTACAAAATTGTCAGGTGAGTTTGGTTTAAATAATTAATAATTTTATTTCTGGAATGTTATGACTTTTTTTTTTGTTCCGATCGAGATGATGCAATTTTTGGGTACATATGCATAATACGGATCGTGGTATTTTTATTTATTTATTTTTTAGATAAGATTTTCAGATTAAATTCAAGTTTTGCGGTTATCCTCTTTTCCTTTGTGTTAAGAGTGGTCTTGTCGTCTTCTAAATATTAACATTTCTATTTCAGCATGGTCCGTATTCTGTGTAAGTGTCAATGGTGCTTGTTAAGATAGTCGACAGATCGATTTTTTTTATTTATGTGGTTTTAAGCAAAAACAGTACTTGTCATGTCGAAAATAGTAATATATCCCAAAATTACGAAACTTCATCGAATAAAACAACTGCTTTTGTGTTTTAGTAAAAAAAAAAAAATCTATCGCTACGTCAGCCATTAAAGTGGCGAAAACTGCTTACATCTAGGAAAAAAAAATTACCTTTAACTATAATTAATTGGTGCTTGCTTTAGTGCTTCTTCTTCACTTATGTTACCGCGCTATTTTTTTAAAAATAGTATTTTCAAATTAAATTAAAGTTTTATGATATTTTTGTTTATTAAATTGTTAGGTGAAAGTACGGAATAGTTACAAAACACCCCCTCGCATGTTAAGAATGGCTTTCAAAATAACGATATTATTTCAACACGGCACAATAAATGCATTGTATCACTGATGCAATGCATGCATCATCAGTACCAAATAATTTTCCACTCGATGAGTTTTCGTAATTTTGGGATATGTTACTATTTTCGACATGACTTAAGTATGTAATTTTTTTTTGCTTAAAACCACATGTTTTAAAAAATAATCTGTCGACTCTATCTTAACAAGCACCATTTTAGGGGGGGGTACTTGTACAGTTTAATCAAGACATTTAAAAAATGAAAATATCGAAAAAAGTTTGTTGTACGTATCCGTTATGGAATGAAGTTCTCCGAAAAAAAAAAAAAAATTCATCAAGTAGTTCTTTCAGCGAAAAAACAATTTATGATACCGACCAAAAAGGTTCGACTTTTAGGAAGAAAAGCTAGTATTAAAGATGGGGAGGGAGTGTCGGCGCTTTAAACTGAGTTATCTCCCCATGGTGTGTTCAAAAAAATTCAAAGATGGCTACCATCAACGTGTTGTCATTAAAACGTGTTTTTCCGCTGTAAAAAAAAAACAAAACAAAAAAAAAACCCCAAAACTACTCAATCAAATTAATTAAATTTTTTTTAGATCTTCAGTCCCAAGCGGATTCGTACAATATAACCTTTTATATTTTCATTTTTTTAATGTCTTGATTAAACTGTACAAGTACCCTTTTTAGTTAGAAACAAAGAACATCTTAATTGAATTTGAAAAAAAATAGGTTCTTTATTGTACCTATTTACAATGCCTCTCCACAGGACAGAGTTAGACACCAGGGTCGTTTTTTAACGTGGAGAAAAGGTACAAAAATAAAAATTGTCTCGGTCGTGAAGGATTTCTCCTCCACCGAAAGAGAACGAGAAATGGAAGTGCCGCATCTGAAGAACAGATGGTATTTATTTGCTCCCCCACCGAGCAAATTAGGCACAAGGCCGATTTTTAATGTGAGGAGTGAAGGGAGGGGGAAGGGAAAAAGGGGACCAGCTCCCGAGAGGTGGGAAATGGGAGCTGGTTAATGGTCAGGCATGTGGGGTTGCCCCCACATCTGGTCTTTGCTAGTCAGAGCTAGTCATAGCTTGCAGCATCTGCCGGAACAGATACTACACTTTGATCTTGTCCCCCGTGGCCACAGAGGGCCGGCGCATCTGAAGAACAGATACTACACTTTGATCTTGGCCAAAGCGATATTCGAAAATTGAAATATTGAATTTCAAGTGAAACTAATGGTTTTTACCTAAATGTCGCAATAATGAAAATATTCAAAAATTACGAAAAACGATAAAGTAGAAAATAAATCATTAATGAAAAGTTTATTGGTGAAAATTCAGTCTTGCTAAATTGGCCAAAGATTGGTTTCAGTAAATATTTACCTCCCTTTTGTTACAATTAGAACTCTCCGTTTTTTTTTTTTTTTCGATTTTTGCTGATTATCTTCGAAAATTATTTTCATTAATAATTAATTTTCTATCTTTTATCTTTTTCGTAATCTTTGGATATGTTCATTACTGTGACCTGACAATTCAGTAGATACTATTGGTTTCACTTGAAATTCAATATTTCAGTTTTCGATACAATAATGAAGAACCAAAAATTATTCATTAATTTTTGTCTGTCTTTAATATGTCCCTATTTGTCCCACCACTCCTCGCGATGACAGAGTTAAGACACAATTTTGGTTTTTGAAGTGGTTAAAACCAGCTCCCCGAAAGAGGAACTTTGGATTGGACCAGAAATAAAAATTGCCTCTGTCTAAAAGGATTTCTTTCAGTGACCGAGGACAGAAATTATGGAGTGTAGTATCGGAACAGGTGCTACACTTTCCTCCAATGCAAAAAGACAAGAATGTGTTAAGTTTTAAAAAATAAATTCATGTTTTTTATTTGAGGGGGGGGGTACTTGTGCATTTATTGTACCGTGCTGAAATAATGTTTATTGTTTAGTGTTAAATATTCGCTCACAGCGGTTTTGCCCTTGGCAGAATAAAAAGAAAACAATCAGAAATTATAACAGGCTCACCTTAAAACTTCAGCGTAAATTTTATTAAAGTAAAAAGATCCAAATTGCAAAAGATATGTCATTTTTAGCTATCTGCCCAGCTGGACGGGTAACACCCGGAAAGGGTAGTAGTTCATAGTTTATTTTACTGTAATGCTGGATACAATACTCCGCTGATGAAGAAAAGCTGCAACAGGTCGATGAGTTAAGTGATGCCTTCCAAAGATGAATGCTGCTTGACCGGCAGTCCTCATGGAGTTCACTGTACATAACTGTCTAAATGGCGGACAAAGGACAGGTCAAAATATAGACCTTAATTTCGTCTCTGAGAGACATCATCTATTGTAATGATGAAAGTCAATTAATTCACAGAGCACAACAGTGTACGATTAATATAATATTTCACCCAACATAAGGGCATTGGTGTTTGCAAATAACATTTCACCCCACATTAGGGCATTTAAAACGTCTCAATTAGATAAAGTGGGCTTTGAGGCTACAAGTCTCGAGTGAGTTTTCGTACATCCATCTCAACCTGTTAACAGTCTGTGTGAAAACTGGCAGTCTGAAAAGATAAATTTGGCGCCAATAATACCGTCAGCAGTTAGTTAGAACAAGCAATCTGATAGTTTCAAAGAAAATCGTGGGCGGTCAGACCGACCAATGAGAAGCCTGCTTATTTCTGCAGAATTTCTTGCATTAGAAAGCCATTCTTAACATGGGGAGGATGTTTTGTAACTATTCTGTATTTTCACCTAGCAATTTAATAATAAAAAAAAAATATAAAACATGAATTTAGCGCAGTGCAATAAATGCAGAACTTTTTTTTTCTAATTAAGGTAAGAAAGGACCGAAGTTCATGTTTACATTGAAACAGTCGCTCCCAAAATTAGTTCTGTCTGATTTATTTAAATGATGTGGATTAAATTGAGTTGTTTTTTTTTTTTTTCCAGATTCTATTTTCATTTTTATTTTTGCAAATAATAATGAATAATCCAAGCAAACAGCGTGTTTTTTTTTTTTTAAATATTGTCACTCAGACTTAAGGGTAGTGAAAGGGTATGTTTTGTTTTGTAAGAAACAAATCATAAAATCAATGTTTGTGTAAATGCATTTTAGTGTTCTTCTACTCAATCATTTTTCGTAATTTTTATTAATTTCGACACGACACGTAATTATACAAATAATGTTTTTCACTATTTGTGTAATTATGTGTCGTGTCGAAATTAATAAAAATTACGAAAAATGATTGCATAGAAGAAAATTTTTTTTTTTTTTACAAGGGTGTCCCCACTTATTAAGGCCCGGAGGCCACTCGAGGATAAGGATTAGGGAGTGGACGGTGGTCACCAGTACAACAGCGTGATAAATAATTATTTAATGGGATGCCTCAACCAGAAATTGTTTACATTGGACTTAGAGATGGCCATGTTGTAGTCAGCTGGAAAGCATGCTAGTGGAACAGTTTCACAGGCGGGCAGCTCTAGGAATGAATTTTTGTTCATGTAATCTGTGTTTATCTTGAAGTGTAAGCCATGTTTAGTTTCAGAACAGTTTCCGATGGTTCGTTGTTCTAAACAAGTCTTGAGGTGACTGGTTTGCAGTAGACAGAACAGTTTCCGATAGTTTGTTGTTACACACAAGTCCTGAGAGGTGACTTGTTTGCAGTAGACAGTTCCATAGAGCAAAATATTCTTACCGTGTCGAGACGGAAAAAACATGCAAAGTTGCTACAGAAAAGGTTTAATGCTTATGGAGCAATTCTAGTTTCAGATTCGTTGGTAGCAGAACGTGAATTAATTCGATTTGTCAGTTCCTAGTAGCATCGTTTATAAATAAAATCGCCTGACTGTGTGGGATCATACCCCATTATGAATAAAAAATATCACAACAGTTTAAATTTAGGCACAGTTACAAAGTGGTAGAAACTATTGATGGTGCTTGTAGCTAGTAGAGTATTTTTAGTGAAAGTTTGGCAAGAGGGCACCATAGGTTAAAGATGAGCACTTGTCATGAAAACAATGGTAGAAAACCATTGCCGTAATTGGAGTGTCAATAATGGCTCAAAATTTCTATCAGTATTTTGTTTAATTTTGAATGTTTGAGTCATTATTGACTCTCCAAAGATGGCATGTTCTTGTCGGCCATGTTGTCGGTTTAACTTACCAACTTTACTCTACTTATTTTTCAAACCGAATAAAAGCTTTAAAATACTTTAAAATACACAAAATTTATCCAGGTAAGTGGTAGAGTAACTTGCCTTGCCTTTGGTAACATTTATTTGCTATATACTTAAATATTTTACCCTTTTTTCGTTTGTTGGCCTCTCTGATAAATACCCGAAAAAATAATATAATATAGTGGTTAACTGTGATTGGATAGGAATGCTGAATCTCATAACTGTATCCTCAGGAATACTGCTTTCCATAATTATTGTCTTACCAGGTTTTAGCCAACTAATCGGTTTCGTGAGTATTTTTTACCATGAGAAAATATAAGTCAACACATAAGAAATTGTTAAGTGATTTCTTTCGTTGGAAATTTTGAATTTTATTTTGAATACAAATATATTTATTAGAATTGGAATTTTTTCTATTTTGTTTAAAATAGTCAGAGTCCTCTCTTCTTTATGTTGAGAAAATAAAGTTATTAATTCTTAATATGGAAAGAGGTGAGTGTTGTTAACTACTATATATTTTCAGCTAACAATTTTAATAAACAAAAGAAAATGTGTTTTCGTTCAATAATAAGAATAGTTAACAAAGTCCCTTGTGAGAAGGTAATATAGCGAGAACTTTTGCAATTTACTACTAACTGCTGAATATATTCTTAGCCGGAAGTCGCAAATCTTGGTCATTATGCTAATTTACCCATTGTTATAGTTTCAGAAACAGAAAATGTTAGTTATCTCCCTTTATGACTTCCTTCTCTTTCGTGCTTAATTAAAAGAAGAATAAATAAATAACCGCAAAAGGGTGGGGTATTATTTAAATTCTTCATATTTTTTGTTGATGACAAAAAATCTTTAAAATCAGGATTTTCTCCAATTCACATATTTTTCTGTGAAAAAAAAAATATATATATATACAGTGTGGTACTTGTACAGAACTTGAACCGAATCAAACCGACTTTTGCTGAACGAAACCTAAAACTTAGGTTACAAAGAAAGAAAAAAATCAGTTTAGTTCAAATTCATCTTATATATATAATAAGCGAAAGTGTGTGTGCAATTTTTGCGTATGTCCGGCAAAGGCTTTTTTGGTGGGCGCGCTTGGTCGGGTCGCTCCTTAAAACTTTTTATATACTGTCTAAATCATAATATATACGAGTTATGAACGGAGGTCGCGTCAATCTTGCATTTGCCCGACTTTTACGTGCTATTTTCAAGATTTTTTTCAATTGCTGCGTCTTTGTTTTGCTTTTCAGTATAAAAAACGTAAAACTGAATCCGTATCACCAGTTCCCCCCCGGCACTTGTGGCAGGGACGTCCAGAAAAGCAATAAAGTATGATCAGTGCGAGGGAAACCTCTTATATCAGACAATTGCTATTCATTGGGACACTCCCCTTTTTATGAGGAGCTGATTTCCCCCTCCCTAACATCTTTGGAAAACAAACAGCCAAAGTTGGGGAACGAAAAAAGAAAAAACAAAAAAACAGCCTCGCAGTGAAAGCTGACTGCGGGATAGGTTTGACCTCATTATCATTAAAATCGCACATTTAAGTTAAATTAAATCACATTTCTGTTACTCTGCCGTGGTGGGCGAGTGGGTTACATGCCAAGATTTTTTTCTACCTTCGCCTCAAGGTTCCAGGTTTGATCCTACCTACCTACCAAAACTTTTTTTTTTTTTACCACCCGAGCGACACCGGGCAGTTTTGTTTTTATTTTTCCGATTTTTTTTAAAGAAGTTTAACATCGTTTTTAAATTATTTTTTTGTGCCCCAAAACACACACAAGCCTCCGAACACTCGGGCAACGCTGGGCATCCTTGCTAGTCCTCTATAAAAGACAAAATTGTGTGTTTGTATGCTTGCCAAAAACGTTCGACACACGCGATGGATCCTCACGAGATCTGTATCGTTTGAAGCTCGATCCTTCAGACGACAAATATTTAAAAATTGGCAAAAAACATTCATTCCTTCACCCTCAACTCAGCCATTTTTTACAATTAGGGGTCGCTTTTTTTCGTCAGCATTTTCACAAGTCATCGTCTCTGTTGAATTGACTACACCTAATTTCAACGCTTGACTTCCGCTTGCGCTGTAGACGCATCGGCTAAGATGTTACATTTTTTTTTTTTTTTTTTTCTTCCTTCACGGTACGGTTTCAAGCCTGCTTGCCTGCCTGCCTACTACCACTTTTTTGCTTTTGTTTTTAACAACACCTCCCTCCACCCAAACTGCCTACTATAATTTTGATCCCCCCCACCGCTACTACCACTTACTTACTTACTACACTACCTACACACGCTCGGGCTACGCCAGGTAACCCCCGCTAGTTAGAAGTAAAACAATAATTTTAAAAATTCAGGTACTGATCCAGAACCTGACCCAAAGTCACATCAGCATCTTCTGATTGTTTATGCATGGTAAGCAACGAGAAAAGGTCAATGCGATTTGTAATCTGTTGTCATCAGACGACAAATTTCAATTAAATTGATTGGTTGCAACAAAAACATTTTGTTTTTAAAAGGGAAAAAGAACTACAGCATACTATGCAAAATTATTAAATCTCCCTGAGGAGTAATTTCTTTTTGTCTGGAAAAGAAGGCTTGTAGCTAGAAATAAGAAATGCCAAAAGTGCAAAAGTCTCTCTGTAAGATGACTAAAAGAAATCTTTATTATGAATAAATTTGCGTAGATGTGCACAAATACAAAATATAAAACATACCCTTCCATCTTAATCTAACCTTCTAATACTTTTCTTGAAAAAAAAATATTCTTTTGGACCATAGTTGTGTTTTCTTTGAAACATCTGTTGCAAAAAAATAATAATTTATATACTTTTCTTAAAAAGAAAATATCTTTGATATAATTAAACCTGCAATAAGTCTAAAGTTCTGTTTTTAGTATATTGAATTTCTCATCTGGCAGCTTTTTCCAGCAACTTTCCTGCCTGCTCACTGTAAACTATCAGAAGATGTCAACGTGACCTTGAGTCAGGTTTTGGATCAATTCCAAATTTCATTCATCATTTCTTTTAGAAAAAAAATCATTTAATTTTGCTTCTAATTTTTTGAGATGAGGATTGATAATGCATATTATTTGGATTATCCTAACTACTGTTCTCATTTCCTAGACTTAAAAAAAATGGTTAGAGGTCCATTGTCAGAAATAGTGAAAATAACCCTCCAGATAAGGACAGTAGTTTGAATAATATGAATCTTTTAATTTTTTTTTGAAATTAAATTTTTTCATTAAAACATAACTTTATATATTGAGTT
Source organism: Euprymna scolopes (assembly GCF_053919585.1). Taxonomy (NCBI): domain Eukaryota; kingdom Metazoa; phylum Mollusca; class Cephalopoda; order Sepiida; family Sepiolidae; genus Euprymna; species Euprymna scolopes. The sequence goes on along the minus strand of NC_136514.1, from coordinate 18,730,947 downwards.
TAAAATTGATATTTATTCTAAACTAGCCTGGGTACCCGGCGTTGCCTGGGTGTTTGGCAGTATGTGTTGAGCAAAAAAAAAAAAAAAGTGGTTGTAGGCAGGCAGGCTTGAACCCGTACCATGAAGGCGGAAAAGAATATGAAAAAAAAAAAACGTGACGTCTTTGCTGTTGTGTCTATCGCCAAACCAGAAGTGACAAGTGTTTAAATTAATTAAGGTTAGTCAATCGAAAAGAGTCGACTTTTGAAAATATCGGTGAAAAAAAACGACCCCTCCCTGTAAAAAAGTGCCCAGTTGAGGGTGAAGAAATTAATGTTTTTAGCCAATTTTTTAATATTTGTCGCAAAATACTGGGACTGCTGTATTGCCATTTGGTGAGTGGATCTGGACCATGCAGTAGTCTCTGGTGGGGCCTCTCGATGCTATACTAATGGGTAATTGTTGCGGCTTTACCTTTTCGTGTGCTACAAAAAAAAAAAAAAAAAAAATTTTCCTGTCTTTTTCTCTCTTACTTTCCCTCTCTGTACTGCTCTAACCAAGTATGCCGACCTATTCCACAAATCCCAAAACCTCAACATGAAATATCTCCAGAATAAAAACTCGATTAAACCTAGAACCCCATCTTCCAACGTAGACCCCTACTACTAGGTCTCCTTCTCCAACATCAGGGGTCTACGTTCCAACCTTCCAGAGGTTGAAACCCAATTACAGGAGACGAAACCGGACATATTATTTCTAAGTGAAACTGGAATAGGGTCCACCACTTCCCTAGATGAGTTCATAATTAACGGATACTCCAATTTAACAGCTAAATCTGACACCCAAGATCGCCATGGGCATGGAATATGTGCCTACATTAAGGATGGCTTCCCGTGTAGCAGGGATATCTCTAGAGAAGATCCTAATTTACCTTATATGTGCTTCAGGGTTGCACTTGCTAACACCACTGCATTTATATTTGCCCTCTATAGGCCCCACAACAGCGGAGTTACTATCTTTAAGAGCATATCTGAGAAAATAGACCACATACTGTCTTCACATCCCTCGGCTAACATCCACATCTGTGGTGACTTCAACGTCCATAACGTGGAATGGCTGACCCATACAAATAAGACAGATGATGAGGGGAGGTTTTGTCATGATTTTGCCATTGCTTATGATCTCACTCAGATTGTTCGTGAACCCACCCGTGTGCCCGATACACCTGGTCAATATGCAAGCCTCTTAGACCTTTTTCTCTCAACTTCCCCTGAGCTATGTTCCGTTCATTCTCCTCTAGGATCCTCCGACCACTCCATCTTATCAGTTAAGATAAAAACGAAATGTAAGAAACCCCCAGACGTACCCCTCCACCGTACTGTATACCGATACTCTATGGCTGACTGGGATAGCTTCCGTACATTCATATCTGATTTACCTCTGCACTCCATGTTTAAAAAGGAAGTGTCCTCTATAGTATCAGATCTGACCGAATGGTTAATTGTAGGCATAGACCAATTCATACCATCTAAAAAATTCCAACAAAAACCTAACAGCCAACCATGGTTCTCCCCAGAATGTGCTGCTGCTATCGCGCACAGAAATCACTTTTTCCATAGCTACCAACGTAATAGATGCACTGAGACTAAAGCTGCTTTCAGGACTGCCAGCAACCACTGTAAAAGAGTAATAAAAAATGCAAGAGAGCTATATGCCCAGTCTGTTAAATCCAAGGTAGCTCCCACCAGTTTTGGCAAATAACAAATAGGATCCTGAACAGAAGTGTGCGTTCTATCCCAACCATTATCAATGGACCAGAGGTCATCTCGTCACCATCAGACAAGGCCAAACTATTTGCAAAGAACTTTGCAGCTAATTCTACCCTATGCGACGAAGGCCATCAACTCCCCATATTTCCTCCTATAACACAGAACAAACTAGGTAACATACAAATATCCGTGCATGAGGTCGCCAAGCTAATCAAGAACCTAGATTCCAGTAAAGCAACTGGCCCTGATGGCATCCCAATTATAGTGTTAAAAAAGCTTCAACCAGAACTTGCTCCCATACTTACGAAACTATTTAAGCGCTGCCTTAAGGAGAAGTGCTTTCCGACTCCCTGGAAGACCTCTTCAGTTTGCCCTATATTTAAGAATTCAGGTGATAAGTTATCTCCCTCTCAATACAGACCTATAAGTCTCCTGTGTGTTATGAGTAAGTTGCTGGAATCCATATTAAATAGAGAAATAGTCAACCACCTCAGCAGGAATAACCTTCTTAGTGACACACAATATGGTTTCCGCTCTGCAAGATCTACCGCAGATGTGCTGACGGTTATATCCCACAGGATAAGTGAATCTCTTGACAAAGGCTTCCTTTCTAGGGCAATTGCTCTTGACATATCAAAGGCCTTTGACAAGGTATGGCATAAGGGTCTACTTCACAAGATTTCCAGCTACGGTATAACGGGAAATGTTTTCTCAATCATTAAATCATTTCTCTCCGATAGGCTCATAAGAGTAGTGGTCGATGGACAAAAATCGGAGGCCTGCAATATAAATGCTGGAGTCCCCCAGGGGTCAATCCTGGGCCCAACTCTCTTCCTGATCTACATCAATGACCTCCCTAAACACATACTTAAATCATTCGTTGACATCTATGCTGATGACACAACCATCTACGGCAACACATCAAAGGCTGTAAATGACAAAGTTCTCTCTGATTCTCTCTCCTCTGATCTCGAGCGTGTGGTTCAGTGGGGGAAGACGTGGCTGGTTACCTTTAATGCATCCAAAACCAAACTCCTATCCTTACATCATCAACGCTCTGATCCCCAGCTGGCATCAATTGTGATGGATGGCTCTCGTCTGGGTGAGGCCCCGTGTTTTGACAAGCTTCTGGGTTTGACCTTTACTCCAGATCTGAAATGGAACACGTACATCAAATCTGTTGCCAAGGTCGCTAGAAAGATGGTGGGATCCTTCTACCGCTCCAGAAGATATCTCACTACTGATGCAATTCTCTATCTATATAAAAGCCAAGTACGTCCAAGGATGGAATACTGTTGCCATATCTGGGCAGGAGCTGCTAAAAAAAGCCTATCCTGCCTTGACAGAGTACAAAATAGACTTCGTGGCTTAGTGGGGGATGCCCTTTTCTCTACCTTGCAACCTCTCTCCCACAGAAGAGACGTTGCGAGCCTATCCTTGTTTTATCGTTATTTCCATGGCAGGTGCTCGTCTGAACTCCAATCTCTGGTTCCCCCCTCGCCAATCTTTCACGAAAAACACCCGTCTATCTGAATCCACTGTCAAAATTTCCCCCACTCTTTATCTGTGCCTAAATCAAACGTGGATTCCATGAACAAAGCTTTTTTCTTAGAACTGCACGCCTGTGGAACTCTGTTCCGTCTGTCTGCTTCCCACCTGACTACAACTTGGATGTCTTCAAGTCCAACGTTAACAAATTCCTAATGAACCGCCCCCTTAAGTAAACACTTCATCAAATCTCCACACTAACGTAATGTACTTACAATAACCCTTATCCGTGAGTGGCTTCCGGGCCTTGATAAGTGGTGATCACTGTAAAAAAAAAAAAAAAAAAAAAAAATTGACCCCTCCTTGTAGAAAACTGTCCAGTTGAGGGTGAAGGAATTAATGTTTTTGGCCAATTTTTTGATATTTGTTGTCTGAGACGTCTAGTTTCAAAATGATACCAATCTCATGAAAATCTGTCGCCTCTATTGACAGTTTTAAGCAGAGATACATACATACATTTAAACAGGCAGGTGAGATTTATATTATAGATAACAAAAACAACTACATAAAACGATCTTTAACAGCTAAACAGATTTTTTCTTGTTTTCTTTCACGATGACAACCTTTTATAAAATTACTCCACAACTTTGGTTATTCGCACTTGTTCTAAATAGTGAAATTAAAAATGCCACCAAATTTTAAGTGGACAAAAATCGAAAAAGAAAGTTTATAGAATGAACTGGAAATTGCTAGAGCAGTTTTTGATTTGAAAGCTGCAGATAATGTCAAAATGGCACGTGAAGGATTTTCCCTCTTCAACGAATTATAAAACTCACTTTTAACATGGAACGGAGGGTGTTAATTGATCCTAACCTTTAAGTCAGGGAGAAAATGGAAATAATTGTTTTATTTAATGCTTGTACTAATTGACTGTCTTGTGGCAGTTTGGCCATTTCTGGTTTCCATTATAATCACAATCGAAAACGTCCGTATTAATGTGGTTCTTGTTCTGTAGAAATATCCCCAAAATACATTTTACATTTTCACAGAGAGGGATCAATTTTTCTTTGTAAGCTTAACGTAAAATCGCCCCTCCCCCCTCCCCTTTTCCTACTTGATTTTCACTGTGAATACTGTTTACAAATGCCTTTTTGGATTATACTAACCAGTTATATCTCTTTAACGCACTTTGCATGACCATCATCAGGCTTGACAACAGAGTGCGCGATTCTGTTTCTCAGCAACAACTTTACATTCTTTTCCCCTTTATCTATCTTATCTTCTGTGTAAGGTAGGGCCAGCTTATTTCTTGTGTGATTAATGGCTTTTTTTTAATACAAGACACTTTTATTTCGCCAATTATTTATGGCTGTAAAAGTTAAAAATATTTAACCCGTTACCACCAAATTATACTTTCAAGTCGCCTTTCCAAAAAAACACCTGTATAGGAAATATTTCTTACTCTTATGGCTTGTCAGCTCAACTGGTCTTCAAAGTTCAGATCTATGCATGGCTTAACCTTTTGGTAATCATTTTTTTATTTTTCCTTTATCCCCCTTTCCTTGAGTCAAGAAGAACATGAATTCATGATTAAAATATTTATTGCATAAAAAAAAATTCTGGCAGTAAAGGATTAACTATTAAGAACTTGTAAATAAAGTCCTAACCTTGCAACTAACCCTAAGTTTGAGTGTGAAGCTCTTAAACATAGGAAGACCTTTAACTACAGGAAGGCTGATTGGGATGTGCTTCACAGCTTCATATATGACATTCCATGTGGTCCTATCTTTGGTATGTCTTTAAATGCTGGTACTGCTGCTAAGGAGATTCTAAGGACTGACTTCTTGGAATTGACACCTTCATTCCTCGTCATAATTTTCAAACCAAATTTCATTCACCTCTCTGATTTTCATCCGTTTCTGCTTTTGCTATTGGTCTTCATAATTATTTCTGAAATCTGTATCCTATTTCTTATTTTCATCACGCAACATGTGAAAAACGTGATACCCTATCCTCATCAACTGCCAACCAGGGTGATAAGTTTTGGTAGCTCAAGGCGTTACTAACACTCCTGGTGTTACCAAATAGCTTTCACCACCAGGTAGGGTATTAAAAAAAATAAATAAAACTGAATACAGATCAACAAGGAGAAATTATAACAGGGTCATTCCGTGTCAAATCATCCAGAAATCTGGGATTTTGAAACCCATATCCTCAGATCTAGCTGTAGTTTGCACTGCAGATAGACAATATAGGAAGTAAGAAATCCTGGAAATTTGAGCACATAACTCCAAGCTGTTTCCGATTTAGAGCATTTTTTGTTTTGGCATTAGTCGCATGATGCGACGTCCAGGCGACAATTTTGTGATGTCATTTCTTTGAATATTTTCTGATTGAAAGATCGTATGGCCCTGAAAATTCACTCAGGTAAGGTTTTTGACCCAATGAATCCAAAAATGGCATCAGATTTTCTCCAAAATGAAGTCTTATAGAGATATTAAGGGTTTTCAGATTTTTCTACATGTGCCCCAAAATCGAATTAAAAAAAAAAAAGGGTGTGGCTGGCATGGTAACGCATTACTTTTTTCATTTTTTTTTTTTTTTTTTTTTTAGACAATAAATTGTCTCTGGACCAAAAATTGATTAAAAGTTCTGCTTTTTCTCCTTTTTTGAGTGAAGAGCATTAAAAAAGAGGAATAGCAGACTTGCCACGATTAAAGAAGAAGAATCATAAAAGATTACAAGTAAAAAAAACAATTTTATCGTAAATCGCAAGTTTATTGTATTCTAAAGTTCTAGGTGATCTTCTATTCAATCATTTCTCTCCTCCCCTCAAACAAGGCACAGTACCGCCAAGTTGTAAGAGACTGCTATTTGTGACCAAATTTGCAGGTGCACTATGTAGGAAGTTGGGTAGCAAGATGTCTGTTCTCATTACATTTGAACTTCTGCATGCTAGTACAGTCAAGAAAGCTGCCAGGAGGGTGGGAGATTCTAAAGTCTATTAGCTTGATGGAAGAAGCTATTGAAGTAGAAGGCTTTCCAGCATCTATAGATCTCTACAGTGTGGGGTTGGGATTTTGCTGCTCCTCAGTGCTTTGAGTTTGTCCAAGCACTTTCCATTAAAATACTTGCAAAATAAGCACAGGGATGCCACATTTCGGGAATGGGGCAGAAGTTGGAGTTTGGCTGACAGTGTAGGACCTATTGGATTTGTGACTTTTTTTTTTAACCCTATCTAAGAGCGACAGACTATTGGCAGATGCATCAGACTAGATGTGACAATACTACATGCATGAGCAAATAGTAGCTTTGTATTTTAAGTGTGACGTAGTTTTGTATTTTAGCATGACATGTACGGACATCAAAGTGTTTTTATGTGAGATGAGCTTTTCAGTTGTGGCTTGTATTATCATACTATTGCTTTGTTATTGATGTTAACCCCCCCCCCCCGGGACAAAAGAGGGGTTGGATCTAGTAATTCACTCCCATTTGTTTGTTCTCACTTTTTCCAATAACCACACCTTGGATTTTTAAAAATTTTTGCACAAACATTAGTGATGGTAAAAGTAAATTTTTGTCAGAATGGATTTTCTGGGATAAATGATCCCCCCTCCCCCCAAGGGGGCATCATAGGATAAAATTGCCCCCAAATTGTACGTCCGTTCATACTTTTTCAATAATCACATTTTAGATTTTTTTTAATCTGCACAAACATTAGTCATGGTGAAAGTAAATTTTTGCCAGAACATTTTCCAGGATAAATCTGGTTGATTCCCTAGGAGGCATTATAGGGATAAAATTACCCCCAAATCATTCGTCTGTTCATTTGTTTGCACTTTTCTCAATAACCACGCTTTGGATTTAAAAAAAAAATTTGCACAAACATTAGTCATGGTAAAAGTAGATTTTTCACTTGTGGAGGGGGGCCCCCACATACTTGGCTTGTCTCTATATATAATATTTTGATTGCAGAAATTCCCCTCTGAACCAAATTACCGTGGGTTTGCAACAGCAGATGCCACATACAAATTTATTATGTCTGGACTATTAGCCACTATCTTATGTAACTTTAGAATGCTATTTTAGACACCTTTATTTGTTATAATAAAATCATACATTTCATTTTAGGAGCAACACCATCACAATCACAACCATCTTTAGAGGAAGTAGTTTCTAAATGTGAAGTTCTAACACCCCAGTCATCATCGGGAGGAATTCTGCACTTTCAACATATATGGAGTTTTACCCTTAGTAACTTGATCATAAACACAGACATACCATTAGCTTACACTTCTCCGACTCCTAAATAATAATGTCTTCCCAACCAGATTCCACGTAATCTCATTAGTTGTGATCTGACATTCTTATATTCTGGAATGATTGTTGCCTACATAAACGAACACTTCAAGAATTCTCTAAAATGGCGTCGCTCTCTACAGGAGACATTATTGCTTACAAAAAAACATGTACATACATATTAACTGCTCATACACAGATACTTAAATACTGGTACTCTTAATTACTGGAACAAACATGCACAAGTAAAAAAAATAGGTAATTCTGCATAAAACCAGACCCTAACTTTCAAACATGGCGGCTGGGCTGTCAATTGAGGTATGGAAGCACAAAATGGATAAATATGTCCACTATTCTTCAAAACTACTTATTTATAGATTTGGCCAACCTATAAAGATTTTTTTTTGTTACATTTTATGGCGTCATTTTGTATTTTTTCTCTCTCTCTCTCTCTCTCTCTCTCTCTCTCTATTCTTCACAACTCTCTCACTTTTTACATTTCTTTTTATGCAAAAAGAAAAACAAAAACATTACACAGTGATGCCGACAAAAAACAGACATTTATTTCCTCTCTCTCTCTCTTTCACTTGCTCGTTTTGTACATTTGTTCCAGAATTATATTTTTTTTCAAACATAATTGTTTTTTTTGGGTTTTTTTTGTGTCGCCAATTAAATAATAAATGTTTCCACTATATCATTTACTGATTCATACTTATGTTGTTCGAATTTAATGTTTTCTTAACATATGTGAAATATTCACATTTTAAAGTTGTTAAACTATTTTTATAATTAACTATATTTTATGTTTATTTTTTTCACCACTCCCCTTATAATAAAAATCTATAAAAATGCATATACCTTTTTATCAATTGATTATTGTTTTAATCGCATATCTTTTCAAATAACCGTTTATGTTATATATTTTTACTTATTTCTTATTTATTTACAGAAACATGAACAAAAAACTATCAATGTATCACATTTTTTACAGTTTCAGCAGTTACAAAAGGGGAAATGAAAACAGTTTTAAATTGTGAATATTTCACATATATTAAAATAACATTACATTCAAACAATATATTCAGTACGAATGAATCCTATAGATGCTTATTCTGAAACATTTATTTTTAAATTGGCAACAATCATAATAGATTCCGGACTGATTCTTAAGATTGCACACACATTACCTTTTTTTTTTTCTTTTTTTTTTTGTGAGGTGGGGGATAAATTTATACATTAGGTCTACCTCCACAACTCTCTTTAGAATGACGACTTTTATAGGTTTTTGACCATGCTGATTCAGAAAATCTCATTCAAATTTTGCAGAGACAAGTACTTATAAAGAGCATTTGTAGGTGGGTATTCTGACAATGATTATCATGGTTAAATTTGGGGGAATTATTTTCCCGCTCCTCCCAAAAAAGGGGGTTGTCTACTCCGAAAGCCATTTTTTACATGGGGATTTTGAGGGTGTCTATTCTGAAAACTGTTCCTAACATGGGGAGTTTAGGTTGTCTATTCCAAACGCCATTCTTAACATGAAAATACTCAAAGAAATGAAGTAAAAAAAAGATGTAATTGTTTGTTTTTACACATTAAAAAAAGATGACATAAAGTGGGAATTTAATTTAACACTATTGGTGGAAGAGTTGAAAAGAGAAAGACTTGAACAACAAACGAAAACAGCTCTGACTGCTACCACTGATTTTGATCACGCAAAACAGTTCCTATACAGGGAGAATCCCTAACTTCTAAAACTTCTGTTTTTACTTTTCATTATAATTCTAATGAACCATTCTTCGTAATTTTATTAATCCATACTGATTTACACATTCCCTTAATTGTTTTTTTTTTTTATTTTTTAATTCAAACAGTACGTGCATGTTATTGCCCCAAACCAGCACTAATCGCCAGTGAAAGCCAGATTATTTCATTTCGTCCACGGCCGCCAGTGTCTGCAAATTGTTCGGGACGACAGTGGCCACCAACAACCGTAGTTTACTTTTTTGTGAGGTGGGGGGGGCAGGCTTCCACTAAACAACGGGATCTGCTAGTTTTTAATAAAATGTTGTTCTTTTACAGTTGTCAAGATGAAGAGCCAACTGACTAGTAGCGAGGTACGACAAGAGTTCCTTGATTTCTTCAAAGAAAAAGACCATGAATACGTCCATTCCTCAAGTGTTGTGCCGCATGATGACCCAACTTTATTATTTGCCAACGCAGGCATGAACCAGGTAAAAGAGAAAATCATTTCTTTTAAGCATAAAAAAGTTTTCGTGGTAAAATAATTAAATTTCTGTTTTAACCGTTTATGACCTAGTTGAACTAATTCATTTAGTTTTAAATAAATGAATATAACGGCATAAATAAAGTGGGAATTGATTCAAATGTGCCTTGTATGTATTAGTTCAGTATCTGGGTAGATGCCAGATACCACCAGATTGCAACTGTCCATTGCTTACATTCAGTATGCTGCCATCTGTTTCAGAGAGTGAAGGATTTTGTTTGTCGTCATAAACAGTTTTTTTAAGCACAATGGATAATAATCAAAGTAAGTTTATGAAATGCAAAAATTTTCAGTGGTAGTTTAACTATTGAACTTCATAATTTTTCCAGTTTGAAGATAATCATAGTATCATTACTAGGACTAGGACAACAGCATATTTTTTTCATTGTTTTGACTCTCGAGTGTGTATCCGTTGGTATCTTACATGCTTTTATATAGAGTTATGTGGTTCTCGGTTGATTAACTCTGTCGGATATATACTCGGGAATCAAAACAATGAAAAAAATATGCTGTTGTCATAGCCCCAATCATTACTAACTAAAATTAACAATAAATATTTTTTTAGTCCTCTACATCATAATTCAGGTCATAAAGAGTTAACCAATGAATCAAAGCAACCCAAAACCGTAGTTATCGAAACACAACTGTCTTTTCCTTTTATTTGTTTTTTTGAATCTTTGTTTTTGCTGAGGATCCTACCACATGGCAGAAATTCATTTGCTATTTCAGAGTTTTCAACCGAGAGATCTTTTTAGGATTCTGTCACTTTAAGTGCAATTGTTTCTCTCTTGTTCTTGGTATATTTGCCAGGTAACTTTTGAAATTCTTTTTTTTATGAGTCCACTAGCTTTTATAATTACTGTAATTATTGAAGCCTTGCTAAGCTTCCAGTTCCATGTCTTGCATAAGACCTTGCTATTTAGTTTTCTTCTCTATCTCGACTCTTTTGGTGCTACCAGATCAGGATGTCTGAAGATACCGACTTTCTGACCTAAAATGCACCAAACATTTATGTTATTGTTTTTTTTTTTTTGTTTTTGTTCTCTGCAAAAGTCAGTCATGTTCTACAAAGCCGAAAACAATTTTTCACGACAAAACAACCAAACTAAACATAAAATAAATCAATGCTTCTGTTCAGTCTCAAAAGACAAAGGATACTCCCTGTAGAAGAAGCTGCACGTGTAATAGCGTTACAAGGGTTGCGCAATCCTCAACCACACCTCTCCTGAATCAGCACTGCTTGAGTCCAGTGGCAAGGAGAACTGGAAACAATGCCGAGATAAGCGGAGAAGAGCATATACAGCACCTGAAAGTTCTAAATGGTCACCCATCTGGTACTGTCCAGGCTCAGAGTTACTTAACTCCGGTTATCTTATGGGAACCGGTGTGTCAAATGTGATTATGCCGGACAAAATAAATACTTGAAGATATAAACAACTTTTCTCCAAAATTACTGGATTCAGCATTAAATTACTTGAAAACGTGTTGGAATGCCTTAAAACAACCAAACCAACTTATCTCTGCTTGATTTAGGCCAATATTATTAGGGACGCTAACTTCTTTCATATTTGTATGTGCATGTATGGTTTATTGTTGTGTGTTGTCATTACAAGCAATAGTTCTGTTTTTAATATTCTCTTTCAAACATTAGTTATTAATTGAATAAGGATGGCTGTATGAATTTACTGATACGTCTTGCTTCTGCTTTAGTGATGTTTGTGTTCATATTTTTAGTAGCACGTTCGCATACTTATCTACAATTCCATACACTAACATTTAATAATCAACTATGAAAGTGTTGACAGCCAGGAAAGAAATATACGCATTTCAGAGCTGTTTTGTTCATTTGCATAAAATCCATGAAATGCACAAGACCTGATATGTCCCTTAGTTATTAACAAAATATATTTACTAGATTTACAGCAAATATATATATTTTTTTTTGTTAATCTGATGGCAGCTCTCTGTCTTAGAAGACAATGGTATTCTGCATCTAGTCTGGTGCACTTCAGCATCTGTTGTGGTTATACGATTAGAAACTGGAATTGTGTCTCCAGATGCAAGGGTTATCGGGCGGTAAGGAGACCTAGGTTTGGCCAGTTACCAAGGTAACTTTGCGTTGCAGACAAAGTTTGATGGAAAGGCAAGCCAATAGGGTCGGAACCGGTGCAGCTGCAAGAAAAGTATTGCAATGTTTCACCATCTGCCTATTGGGACTCAAACCTGGATTCTTCGTCGGAGTTTACTCCTTTAGCCTCTGCCTTTCCCACGGCATCCACGAGGCAATGGAGGTAATTGCCCATAGCTGGTGAAAATTTGAAAATATTTCCAATTTTTATGAAAACAATGGAGATTCTCATTGTAGTTATAGTTGTATCAAAATAAAAGCGACATCCTCAAATGATTCTTCTTGTTAATCATTAAACTAATTTCTCGTTTGGTCAATGTCAATTCTGTATTAGTTCATTCCAACTCCATAAATATATTTATTTTCAATCACAATTGTATTTGTTTCTGGAGTTTGATTTTATTTATTTTTCAAATTTGATATGTGTTTGTATGTATCCGTTTAGTGTGTGTGATTGTATTTGTTGAAGTGCACATTTCCACATGTTGCAATATAATTTTCCATTTTTTGACATCTTCCAGTTCAAGCCAATCTTTCTTGGAACTGTCGACCCTTCTAGTGACATGGCCAAATGGACGCGAGCAGCGAATACTCAAAAGTGTATCCGTGCTGGGGGCAAACACAACGATCTTGAAGATGTTGGAAAGGATGTCTACCATCACACGTTTTTTGAAATGTTAGGAAATTGGTCATTCGGCGATTATTACAAAGTGAGTGAATGTTTTTTTTTTTTTTTTTTTTTTTTTCAGAATATTTTTATTTTTTCTTTCAAATTAATATTTCTTTCAAATTAATAGTTATTTCTTTCAAATTTTATTTCTATCAAATTTTATTTATTTATTTCTATCATTTTTTTTTGTTTTCAAATCATTCTATTCTAGCTGGAGATTTGGCAACTGGTAGGATGCCAAACATTCATCCAATATCTTATATGTTCCATCCAAGTGATCTTTTTAAGGTTCTATCCGTCCCTTTAAGTACAGTTGTTTGTATATGTCTTACACTTGGTTCAGCGGGTATATTTGCCAGATAAAATTTAAATTCTTTTTCATGAATCCGAATGACTGAAATCTTAGATTCCAATTACTGTTCATGTCATAAGATCTTTGCATTTTGTCATCTTTTTAACCCAGCGTCATTATTGTACATTGATATAATTATGTGACATCCATGTAAATGTATATTGCGTGTGTGTGTGTGTATATATATATATATATATATATATATATATATATATATATATATAATTTTTTTTTTTTTTTTTTTTTAAAGAGTAAAAAATTACTTCTAGAAAAAAATTTTTTTAGAGGAATATTTGTCTACACAAGGCAAATATTATCAGCATAATAATATGCAAAGGCACTTCATTGTACATACATTATCCCCTTTCACCACCCTTTTAAATGGCTTGATGTCCAAAAATGCAATCCAAAAATAATCTTATAAAATTCCATTTGATGTCGCTGTTGTATCAAATCTGAAACTTGGAACTGAAATACGCTGTCTTGGCCTTCAGGCTAGGACCAAGTGTAGTATCTGTTGTGTCCAAAAATGGTACAAAAATAGTGTGGAAGTCCGACCATCGATTGACTGCAAATATGTTACTAAATTCCTAAAAGGGTTTTGAAGATAGTCCCCTCCTCCTTCTCTCCCCTTCATTTCGTAGATAGATTCTGAAACTACAGTAACCAGAGTATGTAGATGAGTTGCAGCTTGAACAAAGGTGATACAATAATATGTTCATAGAATGGAAATATTTTTAAGCACTGTAGCAATGTACAGTAGATGAAGATTGCAAATGTGGAATTTCCACAGGTCCTGTTAATCTATTATATAAATCTCACCTGTCTGTTTAAATGTATGTTTGACTAAAACGTTCAACAGAGGCAACGGATTTTCACGAGATCGGTATCGTTTTGAAGCTTGACCCTTCGAACGACAAATATTGAAAAATTGGCTAAAACATCAATTCTTTCACCTTCAACTGGACAGTTTTCTACAAGGAGGGTCAATTTTTTCGTCACCATTTTTGCAAGTCATTGTATCGGTTGGAATGACTTTACTAATTTCAACGTTTGAGCCTGCCTGCCTGCCTGCCAGCCACCACTTTTTTTTTCTCTCAACACACCTCCAAACACCTGGGCAATGCCGGCTAGTAATAAATGGACAACGATTGGGGGGGGGGTAATTATGGAAAATCTACAGAAAAAATTCCGTTTGGATTTTTTATTTTTTTTTTTTAATCTTTAAGAAAAAAAATCTGATGCTTACTCTTAAAATAAATTAAATAAATGTTTCGAATTAATCGCATTATCCCTTTCATATCAGCGCTTCTTCCTTATTAGAGTGAAATACAAAAATCAAAATATTAAATTTCAAGTAAAACTAATGGGATTTACTTAATTGTCATATCACAGTAATGAACATATCTAAAAATTACGTAAAATAACGCAGAAAATTAATTATTAATGAAAATAGTTTTGGAAGAAAAATAGCAGAAATTACATTTTTGCTATAAAAAAACTCAAAAAAGACAACAAAAAAAACTGGAGAGTTTGAATCTTAACAAGTGGTACAGTAGAATCCCAAATACAATGTTTTTCCGGACCCTGGTTACGGTATTTTGCTCTGCCTTAGTGTTATTTATAATGTCATTTGATTATATACATGTGTATTATATACTGTAATGTATTTTGTTACTAATTTTTAATGCTGTATCCCAGGGTTCTACTGTAGTTATTTTCTGGAAGTTTTGAAAATCTTTTGACCATTTCTAGCAAAACTCAGATTTCGCTAATTGTTCTCGAAAACTGTTTTCATTAATAGTTAATTTTCTACCTTATTAGTTTTCATAATTTTTGGATATGTTCATTACTGCAACATGATGATTAAATATACCATTGTTTTACTTTAAATTCAATATTTCGATTTTATTTCGCTCTAATAACGAAGAAGCACCTCTACATATTTGTCTTGATGATATGAGGCAGCAGAACACTTGTGTGCACTGTTATCGGTGCAACAAGATTGGTCTCATCTGTTTAGGATTATGTAAATACTTCCTGTAATATTACAACTTTTTTTTTTTTAATTTTTAAATATTTTTTATTTTATTAATTTTTTTAATTTTCAATTTTTTTTTTTTTTTTTAATTAAAAAAAATTTTATATATTTTTTTTTTTTTTAAATATTTCTTAAAAATATTTTTTTATTTTTTGTTTATTTTTAATTTTTTTTTTTTTTTTATAGAAAGAAATTTGCACTTGGGCATGGGAGTTTCTTACTGAACGAATTGGTCTCGACAAAGATCGTCTTTATATCACATATTTTGGTGGCAATTCTGATGGCACTCTGGAACCAGATGAGGAATGCAAACAAATATGGATAAGTCTTGGGTTAGTCTTTGTATTTAAAAAAAAATCTTTTCTTTTTTTGATCCTTTTCTTTTTCCTTTAGTCATAAGAAATGTTTCGAACCATACGTATCATTTTGATTGTTCAGATTAGTGTTCTCATCTCGATTGTTATTCACATAACATTTTGGCCAATATAACCTTTGACCTTCTTCAGGTATATCTTGTTGGAGTCGGGGAATCTTTATTTAATCCACAGGCATAGCATGCTCTTGTTCTGCCAGCCATAAGTGGGTAGAAGTCCTAAGTAATTTGCAATTGTATTTTTAGTGTCGCTTTCAAGGACCCGTAGGATAGTGGATAAAGTACTTGGTAAGTTACACTCTTCTGGAGGTTGAAGTTTCAATACTCAGTGTGGGGCAACATTTAACAATACAATTGCAAATTACTTACAACTTCAACCTAGTCATAGTTGACAGAACAAGAGCATGCTACCTCCATGGAATAAATAAAAAGTTTATTTGAAATTCCATACAGATTCCCAAGATCTACATGATACACTTGAAGAAGGTCATAAGTTATATCAACCGAAATGTTGTGTGAATAAGATTCAAGATGATAACTTTAGTCCGAAGAATCCAAATAATATGGATTATCAATCCTTGTTTCAAAATTTTATAAATCATTTCGAGCCATGTGTAATCAAGGTTGTCATGTGGACCTGTAGTTTTTCTTCTATTTAACTCTTGCTCATTCCTAATAAGGCATATCGTCACTTGGACATATGGGGCTACTATATCGGACCATGCCTAGGAAAGATTAACAAGATGTTGGTTTGCATTACATTTAAACTTCTGCATATCAGTACAGTCAGGGAAGCAGATAGCAGGAAGGGAATTCCAAAGTCTAGCCGCTCGAGGAAAGAAATTATTAGAGTAGAAAGTTTTCTGGTATTTAGGGACCTCAACAGTTTAGGGGTGTGTTTTTGTTGCTAAGCGGGTTTGTTGAGGATATGTACGTCGAGAGGGGGTGCAAATGCAACGAGTTAAGCAGAACACATTCCATTAAAATACTTGTAAAACAGGCACAGGGATGCAAGATTGCAGCGATGGGACAGGGGTTAGAGGTTAGTTGACAGAATGGGATCTATTAGATAGAAAACTCTTTTTTGGACCCTGTCTAAGAGGGTAGTGGTAGATGCACCAGCCCAAATGTGGCAACAATACTCCATGCATGAATGAATGGTGGCTTTGTAGAGGTACAAGATACTCTCAGGTAAGAGTAGTTCTTTAGCATGATAGAGGGAACCCACCTTTTTGCAGCAGCCTTTGCAGTGTCCTCAATGTATTTGTTCCAGTTCAGTCTTGTTACTTTTGACCTCGTCATGTCATTTGGTACGGCTCTGGATGCTGTTCCTATTTACAATGCCTCCCTACGGGACAGAGTTAGACACCAGGGTCGTTTTTTAACGTGGAGAAAAGGAACAAAAATAAAAATTGTCTCAGTCGTGAAGGATTTCTCCTCCTCTGACAGAGAACAAGAAATGGAAGTGCAGCATCTGAAGAACAGATACTACACTTTGATCTTGTCCCGAAGGCTCTGGATGCTGTTGATCGCTTCTTTCCTCTTGTTCCGAGGTTAGTGTTATTGTTGCTGTGATTTTTTTTTCAACATCATTATTAGGGCTATGACAATAGCATATTCTTTTCATTGTTTTTACTCTCAAGTATATATCCGACACAGACACAATTAACCGAGGATCACATCACTCTACATAAAAACATATAAGATATCAATGGATATATACCTGAGAATCAAAACAAGGAAAAGAATATGCTGTTGTCATAGCCCTGATCATTATTACCATATTTGGTTTAGCATCTGTTTGACATATTACTGATATGTGTTCAGCAGTTTGTAAAAGTTGACTTTCAAATAACCTATCTCTACCCAAGTCTTCATTTATTTCTCTTTCTCTCAGGTCTCTTTTTATCACTTCCTTCCATGTTTTCCTTGGCCTTTCCCTGTTAACTGGATTTGTTAATTTATTTATCTCCTAACTAAAGAACTCTCGTTAATTCTTTAAGCGTGACCACACCACAGACATCTACTGCTTTGCATACATCTTCCTATACTATCCAGAACTAATTTTGTCGATAAAGCTCGCTTTACACATCCATCATATTATTATTGTATCATTTCTTTTCCATGCAACACATGTCCTCAATCCTCATTTAACATGTTTCAGTTTCATACATCATACTGTACACACATTGGTCTGCAGTGGTAACGCTCTGCTGGTTAGTAATGGAGTAAGTTATCTGAGTACAGCATAATCACATTGACACACCGGTTCCAGCTGGATCACCAAAGTTAAGCAACGTTAAACCTGGTCAGTACTAAATGGGTGACCATTTGGGACTTCATAGTGCTGTATGTGCTCTCTGCTTATATTTGCATTGTTTCCAGTTGTCCTGGACATCTCCGTGCCATGGACTCAAACAGTGCCGATTCAGGAGAAGTGTGGTTAGGGATTGCGCAACTCTTGCTTCACAATTACACCTGCAGCTGCCCCTATGGGGGGGGTATCCTTTGTCTTTCGAAACTAAACGTAGGCATCGAAGTTATCTGAATGTATTCCATCTACTCTTAACTCTTTCAATCGCACCTGCTCCACCCTGTGTGCCAATAGTATCACTAAGGTATCAAAGCTTCTGAACGACCTCAATAGTTCCGCCAATTTTTTGATATTTGCATTAAATAATCTGAAAAGGGTTGATATGTCGTACAACAAAAACGACCAACCAACGTTGTCCAGGTCTACAATCTTGTCACAATTACATAATTCAAATGGCTTGGAGCTTGTTTTACATGACTCGAGTCACTCGAGTTGACAAACAACAATTAAGTTCTTGTTGATCTGTCCTCTTGAATTATCAAATTCTACCCAATTACCACCATTACTGATCATCACTATTACCTCAGTCTGCCAAACACTCATTAATTCTTATCCTTAAGTCCCTCTTGGACCTTGATAAGCAGTGACCCCTTCCCGCCTTTCCAGTAAAGAAAAAAAAAAAAAGAAAAAAAAAATCAATACATGATGCTATTTTTATGTTACAACCACTTTTTCCTTGTTTTATTTATTTATTTATTTTTTCAGGTTGGGTGAGGATCGCATTCTTCCATTTGACGCTAAAGACAACTTCTGGGAAATGGGTGAAACGGGGCCTTGTGGTCCCTGTTCTGAAATTCATTATGACAGAATTGGAAACCGTAATGCCAGCCACTTAGTCAACATGGATGATCCTGACGTTCTAGAAATTTGGAATTTAGTGTTTATTCAATACAACAGGTAAAAAGGATTTTATTTATTTTTTTAATTTGATATTTTCTTTTGTTTAGCGGTAATGTGGCAGTGAAATATAACCATTTCAATATCTAAGTTTGTACACTTTCGGATAAATAAATGGGTTTCTGTTATGAAGGCGCCCGAATCACCTATATTGAAAATGTTAGAATAAAGATCTAAGATTTTAAAAACCTTTGAAGAAAAGGCAGGAAACTGATTTGAAGCAACAAAAAAAGAAAATGTATGTATACTCCAACACGATGAACAATCGAAGATTCAGTCTATTTAGTTCTGCCCTCGTGAAGAAATGAGAAAATAGAAACAAATAACAAGGATCTCGGAATTAGTTTTTTTAAGCATTGTGTAAATTCGAATCATAATTTTGTAAATTACGAAGCAAGAAATTTTTTTTTTTTAAATAAATATTTAAGAATTAAAAATCTTAAATTTTGAAATGTTTATTAAAAAACCTCAAAAAACTCTACATTGTATTGACTTCTAATAAATTCTAATAACAAGATGAAAGTTTTTTAAGCATTGTTTTAATTGGAATTTTCTTAATCAAGGAACAATACAATTTTTTTTTTTTTTTGTAAGAAATATTTAAGAATAAAAAGTTTAAATTTTGAAATGTTTATTAAAAAAAACACAAAAAAACACTGCAATGTAATGACTTAAATTCTAATTCAAAGGTTTATTGTTTTAACATCAACCAGAAACAGGGGAGATAACTCACATCTGATTCCAATGCAGTTGTTTCCTTACATATTATTTTCATGTGACTGTACCAGTTGAGACTTCATTGTGTGACATATGTCTCTATAATGGGATTAGCAATCTTCTCCATGTGATGTGCTTCTGCTAGGATCGTGTCGTTTTGATATTTTGTAGTTGGCTACATTTTACAGCCGTACAAGAAAACAGTTGGTCATGTATGTTGTATGTTGCCATTCTCACATATGATGGTGTCATTGTGTTTTATAATGTTGCCATCTACTGCAAGTGTGTGTGTTGACACAACTATACGACTTTTGTTAACTAATTGTAAGTTTTGTGCTTGTCACTTCTTTTTGTTTCTGTCTTTCTAGAGAGCCTGATGGTAGTTTGGTGAATCTGCCCAAAAAGCACATTGATTGTGGTATGGGATTTGAACGACTCGTCTCCGTCATCCAAGATAAACCATCTAATTATGACACGGATGTATTTATGCCCATATTTGAAGCTATTCAAAAGGTATCAAGATATGAAAATGTAGAAATACATATTTTAGCATTTCATTATTTATATCTATTATAATAAAGTCGTATTTCTTTCTTTTTGTTCACAATGTAATCAATATTTTCAAAAGGTTCACTATTTCGCACAAATTTTTAACACCGAAAACTGACTTATATACACTTTTATTCCAGCATGATTTCTGTAATATGTATTCAAACGAAATCTACATTCAATGAGTAATTTCATTTGCATATTACAAGAATGGAAATCTATTTTAATAATTAGTTCGATGTGATTGGTTATTTGTTGTATTGTTCGATTTAGAAATATTAATTGAAGTTGATTTATTTATCTTCGATTATTAATAGCTGAAAGCAGTTGCGTTTAAAACCGAAAGTAAGCTTATTTATTTAAGCTATGTGAGTTATTTCCCATTTAAGCTATGAAAGTTACTTTGTTTGATTTTCATAGATCAAGATGGATGTGTTTTATATTTTCCTGAATCTAACGTGGTCAAGTTAGAATATTTGGTGTATCTTAAATAGTATGTGACTAATCCCTTCGCCCGGCAATGTTTCAACTAGGCAATGTTGGGTATATACAGCTAGTATATATATATATATATATATATATATATATATATATATATATATATATATACTCATATTTCTCCCATATATGCGTATTCAATTATATTTCACCCTTTATCTATATCAATCCTTTTATTTAAACATAACTGGAGAGTATATACAAATAAATGAGAAAAAGTCTATCTTCCAAATTTCAAGATATTGTCCATCTTACCGTTTATTTCTTTCAGCATGTTAAAATGTTCAATTCTTGACTGCACCTGTTTCGTAGCACAGAAAATTTTTTTTAATTATCTTAAGTTTTGAATATTTTCCACCCTGACTCATCATTAGAATAAGAACTCCTTTAACTACCCTTGTGCATTAAAAAAAGAGTTTAGTTCAAAATTCTGTATACATTTACTGAATTTGGCATAAATTATACACCTGAAGAAGTTACATAGACTGAAACGTAAAAATAATTGGGATGAGAATAGAAATGTGAAAAATCCAAATAATACAAACATATTGTTTAAATTTCAACAAATTGAAGCATTTTTAGTGTTTCTGCTTCTCATTTATTAGCTAAAGAAACAAAACTGTAAATAATCTCATAACTTGATTAAAGTGAATTTTTTTTGTGTTGTAGGGAACCGGTTCTCCAGAATATGGAGGTAAGGTTGGAGCTGATGATGTGGATGGTATTGATATGGCATATCGAGTTCTTGCTGACCATGCACGCACACTGACCATTGCTTTGTCGGATGGAGGAAGACCTGACAACGCAGGACGAGGGTATGATTACACTGATTTTAGAGAATTTTTACGTTTATTGAAGTTTTTATTTTTACTTTTATCTATTAAATAATATCTGATTTTGAGGTATCATTGTTGATCCCCCCCGACATCTATTAAATAATATCTGATTTTGAGGTATCATTGTTGATTCCCTGACATCTATTAAATAATATCTGATTTTGAGGTATCATTGTTGATCCCCCCCCGACATCTATTAAATAATATCTGATTTTGAGGTATCATTGTTGATTCCCTGACATCTATTAAATAATATCTGATTTTGAGGTATCATTGTTGATCCCCCCCGACATCTATTAAATAATATCTGATTTTGAGGTATCATTGTTGATCCCCTGACATCTATTAAATAATATCTGATTTTGAGGTATCATTGTTGATTCCCTGACATCTATTAAATAATATCTGATTTTGAGGTATCATTGTTGATCCCCTGACATCTATTAAATAATATCTGATTTTGAGGTATCATTGTTGATTCCCTGACATCTATTAAATAATATCTGATTTTGAGGTATCATTGTTGATCCCCTGACATCTATTAAATAATATCTGATTTTGAGGTATCATTGTTGATTCCCTGACATCTATTAAATAATATCTGATTTTGAGGTATCATTGTTGATCCCCTGACATCTATTAAATAATATCTGATTTTGAGGTATCATTGTTGATTCCCTGACATCTATTAAATAATATCTGATTTTGAGGTATCATTGTTGATCCCCCCCGACATCTATTAAATAATATCTGATTTTGAGGTATCATTGTTGATCCCCTGACATCTATTAAATAATATCTGATTTTGAGGTATCATTGTTGATCCCCCCCCGACATCTATTAAATAATATCTGATTTTGAGGTATCATTGTTGATTCCCTGACATCTATTAAATAATATCTGATTTTGAGGTATCATTGTTGATACCCCGACAAAGGAAAAATTGGACCTAGTAATTTACTTCTGTTCATCCGTTTGCACTTTTCTCGATAACCGCACCTTGGATTTTTAACAAATTTTGCATAAACATTAGTCATGGTAAAAGTAAATTTTTTTCCCTTGTGGAGGGGGACCCCGCATGCTTGGTTTATTCTTTCTATATTCCTCGACCTCAAAGTCTAACACATTGTTAAATGGCTTTTTCCCTGTTGACTAAGGTATGGCAGCTGATTAGTCCTGTGCAGTTATAAGAGATCCACCGTTCAAGGCTTTGCTTCCCATTTTTAGGTGGAGTAAGTTTATTTTTGGCTGCCTGAAGCACTTTGACTGGAGAATGCCGAGGGGGCTACCCAGGCAACTTGTAATAGGACAGTGTTCCTTTAGGGATGCTGGCTTGACTCTCTCTCCACCTTCTGACCTTGTGTCACTTCTTCCAGAGATGGATATAAGTAAATAATGTCTTTATTTCCAACCAAAGTTCTATATAGTGAATCTAGCTTTTGCCATTTATACAGACAAAACTTACAGGCTATTTTCATAAGATTTAACCTTCTAATTGAGATGATGGGTATGGCACTTGAAGCCATACATGAAAGATTTAAGAAATGTGAGGATCATGATTGACTACTTATCTTGATGATCTCAGAATACAGCTTTTTTTTTTTTTTTTTTAACTTGGATTCACCCTAAACAAGGCCAAGTATCACTGAGGTGTAAAGGCTACTGTGAATATGGAACCATACCTACAGGAAACTTAAGTATGGAGTTGAGAAGCAAGATATCTGTTCGCATTACATTTAAACTTCTGCATGCTAGTTTTAGAAGATTAAAAAAAAATTGTTTTCAATAATTCTTAAAAGAAAAAAAAATAATTTCAATAAAAGAAAAAAAACTTTTCAATTAAAAAAAAAGATTGGAAAAACATAAAAAAGAGTACATGGACAAGGGAGATATAGGCATGAGAGAGAGAGGGGGGGGGAATGAAGTTTCTGATTTGCCTTGTCACCGCTTCTGGTAGCGCTACGCCGGAAGTTGGGAAATACGTTAGCTATAACCAATAATTCTTGGAGATTTTAATTTATTTGTTATCTAAAACAATCAAACTATTTTTAATTTACTTCTTAAAATTTAGTTAAACATTTTTTAGTTGAGAATTGAAATTCTTTCATAACAGCAAAGTACCCCTGATTTGAAAACCTTATTTCAAGATTTTTTTTATTTTTATGAAATAATTCTTAGAAATTAAAATTTTTTTTTCTTGTCATCTAATTTCAGTTATGTTCTTCGTCGTGTCTTGCGGAGGGCTGTACGTTATGGTACTGAAAAACTTAATGCAAAACCTGGATTTTTTGCTTCTTTGGTTGATACCGTCGTCTCTCTGCTGGTGAGTCATACTCTTATATTTCATTAGTAAACCAAAATTTATAGAAACCTTTGTGATACTACCAGGACAACATGGCACTGCTACGGGCTGTCCCAAAGCCAATAAGAGTCGAGGCCATTCTTGTAATAACCTTCTCTCTGTTAACTATAGTGTATTGCAGATCCTGTGCAGTTCTAGGAGGTCCACTTTTCAAAGTTTTGCCTTCTGTCTACTTGGGAATGCTGACTAAGTTGTCCAGACATGTATCGTAGTTCATTGTGCTCCTCCTTGGGGGCACTGACTTTTTAATCCCACTTTCTAACTCTTGTGTCTCGTATTTTACAGTGAGAGAGAAATAAATAGACCAGGACCACTGTGAGACATTAGATAGAAAATAAAGAAAGACATAAGCAACAGGCCCTTTGAATTACACAAAGTAACATTGTGACAATTAGTTGTTAATAACCTGAGGATGAAGATATAGAATTGTGAAAGTAAGCTGAGGAAAAGGAGGGTGGGTAGATATATTTGTGAAGTGCTTGCTTGGAGAAAAGTCATGAACAACAGAGTAATTGTTAGTTGATTCGAAAGTGTTTTATTTATATATATATATATATATATATATATATATATAGGAATCGCTCCAGACAAGTCATGAACCCAATTGATGTAAGGAGCTAAAACGCAAAAAAACTACTTTAAGATCAAAAACTAGTCAATAAGTGTTAGATGGAGAGATTTTGACCCAGAAAACAGTAATTCTTCCCCCTTTGTCAGAAACATCGCTCATGAAATGTGAGGACTAAAAGACGGAACGGAGGAAGCAAGACTTATGAGGCTGCCAAAGATTAACCCAAGGCTCACTTTCTACTCTAAGAAGTGAGTTTAGCATGGCGACATATGTAGCAGCAGCAGCAGCAACAACTCGCATATGCAAATGACCAAGCAGTGGCGCAAGTTGATGTCATAGTGAAGGAAGAAAAAGTGGAGAGAGATTTGAAAAACCTGTGTGGCAATAACTGGACTTGAGCAGACGTGTCGACACGGGAGGAGAAAAAGCATGTTTGACACAGCAGAGTTTTGTTAACCACATGATGAACAAAGAGACTTGTAAAACCAACAAGCAGGCATAGTTTGGAAAGTACCATGAATAAATACCTTTTATTTCAATAAAATAAAAAAAAGCAGAGTTGAATTTCTTTCTTTTGTTCCTTTGCGATTATCTCTGTGCACAACAATGTAACAACCACGTTATACACAACTGGGCAATCCTAGGAAAGAAACCGAATGATTTAAATGAAAGGTATTTATCTCCTCTCCAAGTTGAATACAAGGTCAGGTATGATTTTTAAATGTCACTGCACTATAAGCACATTCTGGCCTACAAAATGTCAACATTCCCCCAGTAGCAACGTTGCAGGCAATTAGAGAAAATGGACCTCTTCGGCTTGAACAGTCTGACAGCAGCAAAGCCTCTTTCGAATTGTATTATCAATAATAAACTGTTTACTTCTGTTTTATGTACTTTCATGTAAGAATTTGTGAATTCTTTTTTAATACATATCTGTCTAAACAATGGATTATATTAAAGAATACATTTTCTTGTTCTTCTGCAGAAAGAAACGTTTCCAGAAGTGGCAAAAGACCCAGAAATGGTAAGTTCTTTCCAAAATGATTCAATGCTTACATATTTAAATTGTTCGTGCTCCTACAAAATACAAACAAAATGAAACTGACTTTTACCAAATGAGATTTATGCAAACAGCCAGAAAAGCAAACTCAGCCATAGTCGAATAATAATAATAATAAAAATATTTACATGGTTGCGACACTGGACATGCTAATGTTTCGGACAAATGTTTGGTTAAAACCAGAAGTACTTGTCAGGCAACTTAATAAATAGTTGCTTCCTACAGAAGAAACTCGTCTTTGAGTGTCGCGGCCATGTAAATTTGTTTATGTTAATAAAAATATATCTTGCTCTTTCACTGAGCACGTTTAATAACCTTGTTTAATTTATTAGTTAGCAATCTTGAATACCTTTAACCTGGTGTGTGTGTATATATATATATATATATACTCTTCTTTTTTTTTTTTTTTTTTTTTTTTTTTTTTAATCATTAAAGAAAATTTGTACAGGTGTGTGTAGAAATTCTTTTGTAATGATTAAAAACATTTTCTTGGCGGCGGGTGCAGGGATTTTACAAGTTTGAAAAGTTGTTTTATAATGCATAATTCTTTGTAAACAAAAGTGGCGCTCAATGTTTATATAAAGACATGCATTGAGAGTGCTGATCTTATGAGTTAGGGGTAGAACTGCCGACTATCAACTAGATGATTGTAGGTTTGATTCCAGACTTGGGATGGGTGTGTAATTCCTAGTCTACCACAGGTGCTAGTCTAGCCACACTGAAGAATAGTGAAATAGTCTATCTGGATGATTATATATTAGTGTTGGGATGATTAATCGGGAATCTGAAAAATTGGAACTTTTGATGTATTGGAATCGGAAAAAGTTGTGCCTATTTTCTGATGCGAAAAATTCTTTTAATTGCCTATTTTATTTGATTTTGTTTAAAACAAAAACTTCCACTGTTGGTAGTAATATTAAAATAATAGTTGTTAATTTTAAATGACCAATAAAACTAAAATCTATAGACTATCCCCTACATAATATCTGCACATTTAACATGTTTTTATGATAATCAGAAAAAATAACTCTATAGTTAAATATTTAGAGATTTATTAAGAATCAGAATTGGTAATTCTATCGGAATTGAGAAAAATATTGGAATCATCCCATCACTAATATATATATACTGTCTGAAAGGGTTTCAGTTGTCAGCAAACAGCCAATTAGTACATAGGGTTAGTTTATGGTTAGCATTAAAAAAAGTTATTCTCTATGCATTTTTTTTCTTTATACAGATGAAAAACTACTTTAAATCTGTTTCGTTTTTGTATTCGGCATAAGTACCAAATTGTTCAATTTGATCAAAGAAGCTGTACATGCTAAAAAAAAAATTACTAAGCAGACCAAGCATAGAAATTAGCAGCATATGGAACCTCTAATTGTAAGAAAAACAAACATTTGTACAACCTCTCATTAAAATTTCAACAATAAAAGGGAGATAATCCCCTAAGCAACTTTTTTAGAGTTGCCTCCTCTTTGTCAATCAAATTTTTTTTCACACATACTAAACCATGACAAAAAATAACAACTCCAAGAATACGAAATCATCTATGGAGCCAGTACCTTTTTCTCCTTTCTTTTCCAAGATAATGACCAACGTCGAAGGCTACACTGACCGAAACATTGCACAAATAAAACTCAAGATGAGAATAATATCCTGATCAAAATAAGTAATATAAATTGATCGTACTTGCTTTTTTTCTTTCTTTTTACCTGTTATGGCATTAAAAGGCTGAAAAGAATAAGACCACAAGGAAGTAGTTAATAAGTGTCTGTATTTACAAAAAGTACAGAAGTGATGGGTTGTCTGAGACTACATTTGGTTGGTCATAGCAATTCTCTTTACGATCCCTACTATTCATATTGTCAGGAAGAGTCTATGTGGTGGTGCAACAGGATAGATCATCATAACGTTAGACTTTTTAGATCTAATCTTCCTTTGAGGTCAGTTCTGGATATGACCTTAAACTATATTCAGTGGTGAGGCCCCAGCTTGCGGGCTTTGGGGAGTGTGGAGCCACCCTTTAATTACCATTGCTCCCAGGTCCACTCTGATTCGGAGTGGTAGTACCTGTTAGGGTCCCAACTATGGGTTAAATAGAAACTGGCTTGGAAACAACAAATATATTCTATTAAAAAATTTTTCTTCAAAATCTTTGGATTCAGCATTAAGTAACCCGAAAAGGGTTGATATGCTGTAAAACAAAAACAACCAAACCAATCCTCTCAGATCAGATCTAAGCCTCTCTTTAACATGATTTATTCATACTTGATAAGCGTCGGCTTATTGAAAACTTTCTTTCTCCTCTATTTCGTTTCAGATTAAAGAAATCATTAATGAAGAAGAAAATCAATTTCTTAAAACTTTGTCGCGAGGTCAACGCATGCTTCAAAGAACAATTAACAAATTGGATGGCGAGAAATTCTTGCCAGGTGAGTCTTATTTATTTCTAGCAAGGCTACCTGACATCACTCAGATTCTTAATTCTGTAAATTACAGGCATTTGGGGACAAAGTCTGAGTAAACATAATTATGTTCCAATTGATTTGAAGTTATAGAAGTTGTCTCATTTGTAAATGAGACAAGAAGTGATTTACCCATGGGGTAAGTATAATACAATGACAGTTTAATTCATGAAGCGTATTCTCTTTATCTCCTAAATTGACATTTTTTTGCTTATTAAAAAAAAATGATGCCTTGGATTTTTATAAAACTTTCTGAAAAGTTGTAACTAACTGATTTCTACATAATTTTGTTTGTCTATGCTTCAATAACTTTTGGGTGTGCTTTAGGGGCTCTTTTAGGGCTAATAAAAACACTTAATTTTTCGAACTATTTTATCATATTTGTCCAAAATTTTCTATGTGTGTCTATTTAGCAGTTTTGCATGGTGCTGAACTCAAATTTAAATATGTTAAGGCCTTGGGGGACTTTTGGGACTAAATGGAGGAGTTCAAATGATGGACTTAGTCATTTCTTTTTTGCATGATGCAGAACTCAAATTTACATATGTTAAGACCTAAAACTGCACCGTTTTTTTCATTTTCATCAGGATTTGACATCCCTTGAAGACTTTAGAGGCTAAAATGGGGGTGGGGGGATGCTGAACTTAGTCTTTTTTTTAATGCCTCGTTCACTGTGCACTCACGGGGGAACATGCATGCTTCACTTGTTCTTTTTCTCTTTTTTCTCTCTCTCTCTTGTTTTCTGCCCCCCCCCCCCTCTTTTTTTTTTTACCTACAGATCTGCTGCTGCTTAGGTCATTGAAAATAAATTCCTCTTTTCGGCATCTTTTATATTAATCAATAATTCCATTTCAAGTTAATAAAAAAAGTTTATGATTATTCCTCCTACTTAATCGTCCAACAATAACAGTCTGACCATTACTAGCGATATGCCCTTATTTATGACTAGCAAGGGCACCCGGCGTTACCAGGGTGTTTGGAGGTGTGTGTATTTTTGGGTAAATCAAAACTTGGGGGGGGGGGTAAAATAATAAAAAAAAAGTTTTGGCAGGTAAGTATGAGGATCGAACCCACCCCCTTGAGGCAAAGTTGAAAATTAAAGTGTGAAAAAAAAAAAGTGCACTGTTAACCATTGGGCCACCGCGAAATACGTTTGAATTTATTTAAGTATTTAGAATTGGCAGGTGCATGTTTTAATGACTTAATGAGGTCAACTTTGACTGCGGGGTAGTATTTCATTTACTGCAGGAACGCTTTTTTTTTATTTTCCCAAGATGTTGGGGGGGGGGAACAAAGCTCCCCATAAAAAGGGGATTGTCCAAATGGAATAGCAATTGTCTGATATAAGGAAAATTTCCACATTGATCAAAGCTGATTGCCAGAATTAGTGTCACTTTTATTATACGAAAAAGCCTAATCCACATGTGGCGAACGAAAACTGTTGAATATTTATCTTTTTTAAGTCTAGCAAATTAAATAGACAGGCGACCTCCGTTATTAACTCGGAGATATTATGATTTATATGTGATATAAAAAGTTTTAATAAGTTGTGAACCGACCGACCGCTTCTCGGAAAAAATCCTTTTACAGACATACACAAAAAGCGAACATGCATACATACACACATTTTCGCTTTTATGTTTATAGATGATTTTAAAAAAATTAATTTATCTCGAATAAAATAACAGAACTTGCAAAGCGTGTTCATATTTTGTTAATTCTACTCGAGAAGAATTACTGTTAGAATATTTATAATTTTTCCCATAAACTTTGCAAACAAAAAAGTAAATATGTGAATAGTTAGGGATCGGATTCAATGTAAAAAAAATAGAGAATTTTAATGTTGAACAATTTAGCTTGTATGAAACAAGTGTTTGAATTGGACTCTTTTGAACAAAGTATTAATATAAATGAAAATTTTGAATAAATCCTTTTTCAAGGATTTTGAATGCCATTTGTAATTTCAATTTGTAAGAAATGCAGCAATTTCATTGGCCAATCATTGTAGATTAGCCAATAAAAAAAAAATGATGTATATCAGGAAGTTTCTCTTACTGAAAGGAATTTTGGGCCAGATATGGTATGTAATAGATGAAATCAATTAGAATTTCAATTTTCAGTTATAAAGAACAGACCAAAATAATTGGCTAGTTAGAATCAAATATTGATTTTGTAGGATGAAAGCTATTGATGATCTATTTTGAGAAATAGATTGGCTTCACTTTTGTCTTAAAGGAATAACTATATAGCGATGACTTAAAGAAAAAAACGTTAACTGCTGGTTTCTTTTTTTTTTCGTTTTGACGTTAGTGGAGGTGAATAAGAAAGAAAAACAGAAAGATTAAATTCCTGTTTATTGTAAAACTGAAGATTTTAAACAAATTCTAAAACACAAAAAATTTGTTTTTTTGTTTTTTTTCCAGGTGAAGTTGCTTGGCGACTTTACGACACGTATGGTTTCCCTGTTGATCTGACTCAACTTATTGTTGAAGAACATGGTATGATGATTGATATGGATTCCTATGAAGAAGCACGGAAAGCATCTCTGGTAAGTAAAGCTAACATCATAGAAGTTCCATTTATATTCTAGAATATTTTCAACCATTTTAAACAAATGCTCTGCGTCTTCAATTGTTTTTCCATTTTTTTTTTTTTTGTGGTTTTGGTTTTGAACATTTACAACTTTGACACTTTTTGTAGATGTTGCTTTAGAATTTTCCTTCTTCTAAAGTAGTTGTTCTATTTGAAAGTCCAGTTTAACCTACTATTTTATTTATTATCTATTACTACTGTAGTATGCCTTCTGTTAAAAATGCAGAAAAAATATGCTGCACCAGTATTGGCATTAAACCATTAGGTACTTGTACAGTTTAAGCAAGACATTAAAAAATTAAAATATTGAAAAAAGTTATATTGTACATATCTGTTATGGAATGAAGTTCTCCGAAAAAAAAAAAATTCACTTAATTTGATCAAGTAGTTTTTTTACAGAGGAAAATCAAATTTTCATGAAATCGATCTATCGTCGCCATTTGGCTGTTTACGGACACGCTGAGAGGGGTGCCTTTAAACGAAAAAAACAAGGGACAAAATAAAAAAGGATTAAAAAAAAAAGGACACAAAAACTCTAAAATAAGTGAAAAAAAAAAAAAAACCCTAAAATATTTAAGTATTTTTTTCTGCTCATGTTACAACATAATCTCGTCAAATTTTGACAACTTTAAATCGTGATTGGAGTTATCTCCCCCTGGCTCTCCCTTCTCCTAAGCAGAAAAAAAAGATAGCCGCTACCCAATCGATCTCATTAAAATTTGATTTTCCTTGGTAAAAAAAAAAAGGCTGATCTAATTAAGTGATTTTTTTTTTTTTGCATGAAAACTTTATTCCAAACCGAGTACGTACTATATAATTATTTTTCAATATTTTCAATTTTTAATGTCTTGATTAAAGTGTACAAGTACCAACCATTTATAATATAAATGGCACTTTCGCTGTTTGTTTGTACTGTAACAGAGTATGGATGCAAATACCAAGCCGTGTGCGAAATAACGTCACAGTAAGGAAATAGAAAAAGATTATAAAAACGAGTGAGAGCATGTAAGAAGACGATCATGTAAGAGACATGGATGACATCATAGTTGTAATGAGAAGTCACATGTGGAGGGAGAATGAGGAAATGTTGTTATAACGAGGAAAAACGAGTTGAAGTTCTTTCCTATTCTTTGTCTGCTGTGCAATTCAGGCTACAACATGTTGGGTAATGTTACACTTAGACACTCGATAGTGTCTAGTAGGCATTCAAGTTCTCTCCAGTAGGCATTCAAGTAAGGGATGATATGTAATTGCAATTATTTGAACTATTGCCCACATCTTGAGTGTTATTTTCATAACATGTGAAATGACGCAACAGTAAGAAAAAAAAAAAATATTTAGGAGAGAGGATCACGTGAAAAAAGATGATCACATTCAAAGAGGTAGGTGACAAAAAGTCACGTGTGGCGAAAGAATGAGGAAATAAATGTTGTTACAACAGAAACAAAATCGAGTTGAAGTTCTTTCCTATACTTTGTCTACTTTGCGACTGAGGCTACAACGTGTTGGGTAACGTTGCAGTACATCTGCCCAAATTTTGAATGTTTTTCAAGGGAAATGTTTAGGGCAGATAACTAAGCTTTTACCATTAACCCTAAGTCCAATGGGCAAAGTCATAAAACCACATATAATTGCTTTATTTTGCATTATACGATAGGACTTAGGGCTAGTAATAGGAAGGAGGTATGTCATTTACTACTTTTAACAATGACATGTTTTATACTAAAGTCTGATCATAAAAATGGTCAAAATTTAAAACAAACAAAATTGATCACACGTTCTTAAAAAAAATTCAACTGTCTGATCCAAGAGGGATGATTACTTTAAACGTATATACCGTTCATTGGACAAAACAGGGGAGGGTAGAGCGGTAGCCCTTGCTATATCTAAGGCTTTTGACAGGGTATGGCACGATAGTCTTCTAAGGAAAATTAGATCATATGGAATCACTAGAAGAATTCATAATGTAATTAAATCCTTCTTAGATAAGAGAAAAATTCAAATTGTCCTCAACAGTCATACATCTAAACAATGTGACATAAATGCTGGAGTACCTCAGGGGTCTATCCTTGGACCTCTATTATTCCTGATATTCATAAATGACCTCCCTGATAAAATTGTTTCGGAGATGGGTATATTTGCTGATGACACCACTCTCTATAGCAGATATGAGGGGAAAGCAAATGAACACATATCCAAGGAAATGGCAGAAACACTAGAGGATTACCTCCAATCTGTAGTGGAATGGGGACAGAAATGGATTGTCACATTCAATGCTGCTAAGACTAAGCTTGTTTCCTTCAATAACTACAAGAAACCTTCTCTACCACCAATAGCAATGGCCAAGAACACGTTGCCTGGAAGTACTTCTTTTAAACTCCTCGGCCTAACGTTTACAGGGAATATGAACTGGAATAGATACATTGAGAGCATTGCCAAGGCTGCTGCAAGGAAGGTTGGCTCCCTCTACCGTGCTAGAAAACTACTTACGCCTGACAGTATCCTGTACCTCTATAAGGCCACCATTCGCCCATGTATGGAGTACTGTTGTCACATCTGGGCTGGTGCATCTGCTGCTTGTTTCTCGCTCCTGGACAGGGTTCAAAAGAGAGTCGCCAACCTGATAGGTCCTGAACTGTCATCTAGGCTTCAGCCTCTGTTCCATCGACGAGATGTTGCATTCCTCTGCCTGTTCTACAAATACTTTAATGATGAATGCTCTGACGAACTGCAAACACTTGTACTTCCCCGACGTAACTACCCCCGACAAACCCGACAAGCTACTAAGTCTCATCCCTTTACAGTAGAGATCCCTAGGTGCAAGAAAGCCTTTTACTCCAATAGTTTCTTCCACAGAACTGCAGGTTTTTGGAACTCCCTTCTGGGATTCTGCTTTCCCAACTGTACTGATATGCAGAAGTTCAAGTGTAATGTGAACAAACATCTTTCTACTCATATCCCTTCATAATGACCCTGCTAAGTAAGTCCCTGATAGTAGCCCCCTGCTTCGAAGTGGCACTGTGCCTTGTTTGGGGTGAAAATTGAATAAAAAAAATAAATAAATAAAAATAAAAAAATTCTATGTGAAACTGGTTTTTGTCATTTTATTTTTACCACCAAATTTTTCAGCCTATTTACATGTAATCGCCTACAAAAAAATGGAGAAAAGCATTTTCTTTTTTTGTGTGAATTAGTATAAGGTTCAGAGCTATAATACCAACTTTTTTAATGACAAAAAGTTATAATCAAGATTTAAAAAAAAAAAAAAAAGAAAATAGGCACCGCTAATTCAATAAGTATTGGAAAAATGTTTGAGAATTGGATAAATCATGATTGATCCAATTCTAGCATTAGATCACTTTAAACAATTGATGTCCTTAATGTTCTTTTAAAAAAATTTAACTAATTTTCAATATATGGTGCTAAATAGCAAGATTTATGGTTATTTATAATGATTATTTTGTGAAATACATGTCTTCTGAAGATGTGAGCCATGCATTGAAAATCCATGGATTAAAAATAACTTTAAATTTATTGTATTCCTGTTTATTGTATTGTGTAATACAGATTCTATTGTTTTACTGTTTTTTTATTGTATTGTGTCTACAGATTCTATTGTTTTACTTCACAGAATTTAACTAATAATCCTACAATTATAATTTAAAATTTTATCTCCAGTTGGCTTCACAAGGTGGTGGTGGTACTGCTACTCAAATGGTCAGTCTTGATGTGCATGCCTTAAATGACCTTCAGTCTAAAGGCATTCCACTAACGGATGATTCGCCAAAATACAAATATGTACCTGACGAAAATGGAAATTACAGTAAGTAATGCTCTCTCTCTTATATATATATATATATATATATATATATATATAAAAACTACTTCATTTACTCACATAAATTTATATACGAAAGTATAGATTTACGCATAAACTTTAAGTATTTACTTCAAAAGTGCTCAATACGTAGGTAGAGCTAGTTAATAATATATAAAATATATATGGCGATTTCTCTTCTACAGTTTAATAGATTTTGGGGTTCTTTAAAGTACAGGATAGCAAATTTTTCATGAAGGCATAATTTACATGGGTCGTCTAAATGTCTACACATGGTAGCTTGTCTTATTATTTTCCACTCGACTACCGGCGAATGTCCGCTTTCTTTGAGTTCCCAGTATTTATTCGCTAGTGTTTTTATACAGTGTTTTTTATTGTTGAATGTACTTTTGTGGTCATAGTATTATTAAACTGTAGAAGAAAAATAGCAAATAACTGTGTTCACAAAATAAAACTTACTCTAGGATAGCGATACAAAATAGGTTTAAAACTAACAAAAACAATAGAAAATAAACAAATAAATAAATTAAATAAACATGAATATACATAAACGATCACACATATGTATGTATATGTGCATATATGTATGTACACATATGTATATTTATATATTTATATATATATATATATATATATATATTAAAAAAAAAAAAAAAGGAGGAAAAGGTCTGCCTTAAACCACTAACCTAGTTCTAAAACAGATCCTTTGTTCAATAAAATGCATGTCCATTGGCTGATAGGAAGGAGTGCGGTGGATACTAGAAAGCTGATTGGCTAACTAAAATCCTCAACAGAAGAGGACCATATAAAAATGAGAAACAACCACAGAATTCGCGAATAATCCTGACGAATCCTAGAGTGGATGAAACGCTGAATATTCAGTGTAGCTTAATCGCCATATATATTTTATAAATTATATATATATATATATATATATATATATATATAGTAAGTTATGGAAATATATTTGGCAATTATTCTATGCAGAATATTCCGCATTTCATTCTTATGAGAATTCGTCAAGCTTAGGCTGAATATTCTGTGTAGCTTGATTGCCATTTATATTTTCATAACTTACTACTTAGCTCTACCTATGTATTGAGCACTGTTGAAGTAAATACTGAAAAATTTAGGCATAAAATTATCTTTGTATATTAATTTATGTGATTAAATGAAGTAATCATATATATATATATATATATATATATATATATATACACACACACCTATAAAGTTTTTCTTGTTCTAACATTGATATTAAAAGCCTAATTTTTTCTATTTAAACATTATTAAAACAAACTTTTCAATATATATACAGTCATGAATATGCGAGCGACTACATGAAGATTAACTAATTTGTATATTCTTTTGAAA
Organism: Euprymna scolopes; assembly: GCF_053919585.1. Taxonomy (NCBI): domain Eukaryota; kingdom Metazoa; phylum Mollusca; class Cephalopoda; order Sepiida; family Sepiolidae; genus Euprymna; species Euprymna scolopes. The sequence continues at coordinate 18,695,425 of NC_136514.1, read as the reverse complement.
AACGAGCGTTCATTAATTACTTATTCATTTTTATGTTTTTTTGTTAGATGATTGGTTTCATTGAACTATTATGCTAAATTCTATTTATGCATAGTTTCTATATACTGCAGAATTTAGAATGTTTTAGCACATGGAAATGTTTTAAAGTGACCTTGTCGGTGTGCTTGCAAGAAGTCTCTACCAAACTCCTCTTTGAATATTTTGTCTAAAGTTGAAATTTGAAATATAGGGTATTTGGACCCTGAGAACACTTGATTTTTATCCTGTAAAAATAGCTGCTAAGTGGGTCAAAATTTAAATAAAAACAAAATAAAAACCAGTTGATCTTGGCAGGAGTAAATAAACTAACTTCAGACGATGCATATGTACACATTTGTAGTTTGAAATTGCTTAATTTGTAGCATTTTTTATCCATCTGGTGATGGCTCCGATGGTAACAATGAAGACTGAGATGCTAAATGATGGCTAAGGCTGCAGCGCTGAATGTTTTTTTTTCAATTCCAGCTGATCACACAGACGCCATTTTTTAAAAAATTTTTTATATATAAGTCTTGAAAAAAATTACTGTATATATATTGGATACAATGTAATGATTAATAGAGAATTTGCTTTATAATATTGAATACAAAATCTGCAGATCTGTAGATCTTTATACCTCTATCTCTACTTTTTCAAACTCCCCCCCCGCCCCTCTCATCCTCTCACTATCTTTACACCTTTCATCTAATTAATATCTATTTACTGATTAATCATTTTTGGTTCTTGTGCAAAATTCCTTCTATATAAAAATAAAAGAAAGAAAAATCTGTATGATGTATATATCCGTGATGAAACAAAAATGTCATATTCCAAAAATCACATAAATTGATCAAATATTATTAAATAAGAAAATCAAATTTTATGAGCGAGAGAAAAGCTAATGACTTGTCTGCCATTTTGAAAATGATTTACAAAAAACAAAAAAAAAACACAGGGAGAATTTAAACTTTTGAAATTATGTTGTTATGCCTACGAATTCCCATTTATTGCTTAAAAATAATTTTCTTTATAAAAAATAAAACTATTTGATCAATTGACATAAGTTTTGGAATAGGAACTTTATGACAGTGTATACATTTTTCTTTCTTTTTTTTTTAAATATGGGGGAATTCTGGACAAGAACCTCATTTTAAACTATAAAGACTTTTTATCTTATATGCCAATGGTTTGCATGTCTAGCTTTTCAAATTGCCATTAGGTAAAATCGATCAGAAAGAACATTTTTCATTTTGTAAAATTGTCCATTTCTAATATTTTGGTAAAATTATCCATTTCTAATATTTTGTTAATATTAGAAGTAATCCAATTTACCAAATTTCCATTACTAACGATTACTATAATATTATTCCATTGATTAATATACACTCAATAACCCTTATCCTCGAGTGGCCTCCAGGACTTGATAAGCAGTGACTCCTATGTAAAATATATATATATATATATATATATATATATATATATATATATATATATTTATAAACACTGTCTGTACTGATAAACTAAAATTGCTTTTGTTCTAAATTTCCAGTTTTTGAATCTAATTCTGGGAAAGTGATTGCTTTGCGTTTGGATAAAGAATTTGTTGAAGAGGTTCCCGCAGGTGTCGAGTGTGGTATCTTGTTGGACAGCACGTGTTTCTATGCGGAACAAGGAGGACAAATTTATGATGAAGGCTTCATGACAAGAGAAGATGAAGAGGTAAGAAACTGGATGACTTTGATGTGTTTACAATTTCTTCAGAAGATGAAGATGACAAAAGTTAGAAAGCTCAAGCAATAAAAGTCTTGATTTAGCTAATCAATAAAAGTCTTGATGTAGCTAATCAATAAAAGTCTTGATGTAGCTAATACAAATGTGTGCTCGATGAATAAACTGTAAATAACAAGGAACTTCCTTTGTATGAGAAGGAGTATCTTGTTTGTATTTTTTTTTTTATGAAAGACTAGCGGTGGGTACCCGGCATTGCCCGGGTGTTTGGAGGTGGGTGTGGTTTTGGGTAAATCAAAACTCCAGGGGAGGGGGGCGTTAAAATAAAAAATAAAAAGTTTTGGTAGGTAAGTATGATGATCGAAACCGAACCCTTGAGGCAAAGTTGGAAATTAAAGTGTGAAAAAAAAAAAAGTGCAATGTTAAACATTGGGCCACCGCGAAATACAACGGAAACACGTTTGAATTTATTTAACTATTTAGAATTGGCAGGAGCACGTTTTAATGACTTAATGAGGTCAACTTTAACTGTGGGACAGTATTTTAGTTACTGCGAGAACGCTTTTTTTATTTTTATTTTCCAAGATATTGGGGAGGGGGCAGCTCCCCATTGTCCAAATTGAATAGCAGTTGTCTGATATAAGGAAAATTTCCACATTGATCAAAACTGATTGCTTTCGGACATTTCCGGCGATTGCGACCGGAAAAAAATACTGCCAGAATTAGTGTCGCTTTTATTATAAAAAAAAGCCTAATCCACATGCGGCGAGCGAAAAATGTTGAATATTTATCTTTTCAAATTCGAGCAAATTAAATAGACAGGCGACCTCCATTGTTAACTCGTAGATATTATGATTTATATGTGATATAAAAAGTTTTAAGAAGTTATGAGCTGACCAACCGCTTCTCGGAAAAGCCTTTCTTGGGCATACACAAAAAGCGGACATACATATGCACACACATTTTCGCTTTTATATATATATAGACTAACATAAATATATGCAGCTTTTGATAAGAACCGTTCATCCTTTTTGATATCCTCCATTTCAAGTAAGTATATACATATATATATAAATATATATATATATGTTCAGTTATTTTCTTGGTCTAACATTGATATTAAAAGCCTACTTTTTTCTATTTAAAAATTAAAACAAACTTTAATATACTCAGTCATGGACTGTTTACTGTTTTTTCTTCAATTTAAATCATGGTGAGGAAAAAAAGAAAACAATGTATAAAATTCTGAGGAAGGCATATATTGCTGAAATATTAATTTAAATAAATATTTATTTTCATAATATTGTGTTGTATTTTTTGGTTTATAAACATGAAGGTTAACTAATTTGCATATTCCTTTGCAAAATGACTGGTGCTACCAGATCAAGCTATCTGAAGATATTGCCTCCTGAGAAAAAATACACCTAACATTGATGCTTTTTGTTTTTCTACGTCCTTTTGCAAAACTTAATTATGTTTTACAAAAACAACAACCCACCTGGGATCCTTCCATCGATCCAGTAGAAATCTCACTGCTGATGCAATTCTCTATCTGTATAAGAGCCAGGTATGTCCTAAGATGGAGTACTGTCTTGATAGAGTTCAAAATAGATTTTGTAGCCTCCTAGGGGATGTCCTTTTCTCTGCCCTGCAACCTCTTTCTCACAGAAGAGATGTTGCGAGTTTGTCTCTGCTTTATCATTATTTTCATGGCAAGTGCTCGGCTGAGCTTCAATCTATGGTCCCCTCTTGCCAACTTTCACAAGAAACACCCGTCTAGCATACAGCACTATCACTAATTTCCCCCACTCTTTATGTGTGCCTAAACCTAAACATAGATTCCATGAGCGAAGCTTCTTTCTTAGAACTGTATGCCTATGGAATTGTCTTTGGTTTTCCTGCTTTCCAGCTGACTACAATATGGTTGTCTTCAAGTCTAATGTAAGCAAGTTTTTGATGAGCCGTTCCATATAAATTAACAAATTTACCAAATTTCCATTACTAACAATTACTATATTGTCCAATTTCTACTGTACACTCTTTAACCCTTATCCTCGAATGGGCTCTTGGCCTTGATAAGTGGTGATGCCTGTGTGTAAGAAAAAAAAAAAAAAAAACTTTTCCCTCCTTACCTCTCCCACTTCCTAACTGGTTTCCTAAAATGTACCAAACATGAATATTGAAACTTTTTTCCCTCTCCCATTGCAAAACTCATTCATGTTCTGCAGGGCAAGGAACAAAAACGATAGAATCCACCATAAAACAACAAAACCAAACACTACAAACTAGCGACTGAAGACAAAAAGAGCTTGAAGAATAAAAACCTTCTACAAAATAACTGAATGCAACATGAAAACTGTTTCCAAAATAACTGGATTCAGCATTGAATAACCTGAAAAGGGTTGATATGCCGTAGCACAAAACAAGCAAACAACCAAATTGAAAAATGAGCATAAATTAATTACTTATTCATTTTTATGGTTTCTTATTAATATTATGCAGCATTCTGTTTATGCATAGTTTCTACATTCTGCATAATATATATATTAAAAAAAAAAAAAAGTCCAAACACCTAAAGATCTTAAGAACAGCAGAAAATTAAAAACAGAACTGCAGAAAATAATAAAAGAAATAAATGAATAGCTAACTAGCTAATAATACCAAGATAAGTAATTAAGATTAAATATTAATCAAAAAGTATGAATTATAAAATACCAACAAATGCCTGGTAAAATTAATAAAAATCAAATTGCCCAATGATCTTAGGAAAACCAGAGAAAATTGAAATGCCGAAAATAAAATAAAACAAATGAAAACTAATTAATAATCCAAAGATAAATATTTAAGGTTAAGTCATTTTCATAATATTGCATTGTAATTTGGCTTATAAATGTATTTTATACTAATTTCATTTTAAAATGAAAACAACGCTTCTATCACGGAAAACAAAACTCTGAATTTCATATCATGTACTCAAAGTTTTTTCTTAAATTTAACATCATGACGAGGAAAAAAAAATGTATAAAATTCTGAGGGTGGCGCATAGCGCCAAAATATTAATTTAAATAAATATATATTTATTTATTTATTTTTTTTCATAATATTGCATTGTAATTTGGCTTATCAACATATTTTATTTAAGGCTATTAATACAAAAATCTCAATATTATATATACCCCCACCCCATATTAATAAATTATGTATCTGAAACAGATGAATTAATTTATAATTTCTGCGAACCCACTTCATCTATCTATAAATATAAAAGCGAAAATGTGTGTGTGTGTATGTATGTATGTTCGCTTTTTGTGTATGTCCAAGAAAGGCTGCTTTCCGAGAAGCGAGCGGTCGACTCACTTCTTAAAACTTTTTATATCACGTCTAAATGAATTAGCAACAAGAGTCGCCTGTCTATTTAATTTGCTCGACTTTAAAAAGATAAATATTCAACATTTTTCGCTCGGCGCATGTGGATTAGGCTTTTTCGTATAAGAAAAGCGGAACTAATTCTGACGGTATTTTTCCAGTCGGTCGCGATCGCCAGAAATGACCAAAACCAATCAGCTTTGATCAATGTGGAGTTTCTCCTTATATCAGACAATTGCTATTCAATTTGGACAATCCCCTTTTTATGGGGAGCTGGTTTCCCCCACAAACATCTAGGGGAAACAAAAAAAAATTTTTTTAAAAAAGCGTTCCCGCAGTAAATAAAATACTACCCTGCAATCAAAGTTGACCTCATTAAGTCATTAAAACAGGCACCTCCCAATTCTAAATAGTTAAATAAATTCAAATATGTTTCTGTTAGTATTTTGTGGTGGTCCAGTGGTTAACATCGCACGTTTTTTATTTTTTTTTTTTCACACTTGAATTTCCAACTTTGCCTCAAGGGTTCGGGTTCGATCCTTCATACTTACCTACCAAAACTCCCCCCCCCCCCCGGACACAAACACCCGGGTTACCACACACACCTCCAAGCACCCGGGCAATGCAGGGTACCCCCCCCCCTAGTCTATAAATATAAAAGCGAAAATTTGTATGTTTGTATGTATGCATGTGTGTTGTGTGTCCGCTAAAAACTTTCGACAGACAGAACAAAAGTTCACAGACTTGATATCATATTGAAGCTCCATACTTCACCCAAAAAATTTTGAAAAATTGGTCAAAATCATTAATTTTTTCACCCCGAAATCAACAATTTTCTACAGGGGAGGGGTCAACAAAAACAATCCTCTCATGACGACAACCGGTTCTACACATGCGTCAGATGACGTCATGATCTGATTTACTTTAAATAGTTGAAGAATTGACTAAATTTCATGTACGTTGTGTTAGCGCGTTGGTTCATTATCTAAACGTTTTGGGTTTGAATCGTGGTGTGAGATGTCTTTTTTTTTTTTTTTCCGATTTTTTTTTAAATTTAAATATTGAACCAATGTTATTTAAGCCATTTTTCACATAACGTTCGTTTTTGTTTTTTGCTTTTTTTTTTTTTTTACTTCGCTTATTCTTAGGTTTTCATTACACCCCCAACCACACACCCAAAAACACCCAGATACCCACCGATTTTTTATTTTAATATCGAAACAGGCTTATTTAAGCCATTTTTCACATGTTTTTTTTTTTTTTTTAACGTACGTTTTTCTGTTTTCTTTTTTGTTTTTTCAATTTTTACATTTAACATCGTTCGTTTGCCTTACGTTAGTTTTTTTTTGTGTGTTTTTTTTTTTTTTTCAATGTTTTGATTACCAGGGTTTTTTAACGTTTGTTTTCCCGACCACACACACACACACCGAAAAACACCCGGGCACCGCCGAGTACCCCTTGCTAGTCTATATATACAAAAGGCAAAATGTATGTGACCATTTCGTGTATGTCTCGCAAAGGCTTTTCTTGCACACGCTCCCGGGGGGGCCGTTACTATTGCTTAGAACTGTTTATATAGGCAGTAGATTATAATATATTGGATTTGAGAATGCGTGTAGCGTATAGATTTAGTTACATTGATTTTTATATAATTATTGCTATTTTTGCTTCCCGCGTGTTGATTGGGCTTTTTCGTATAAAAAGTGAAACTAATTCAAACTTAACATCTTTCTTGGCACAGCGCCGGGAAACATCCAGAAGCAATCAGCTTTGATCAATCTTGTATATCAGACAATTGCTATTTAATCTGGACAATTGGGGGGGGGGCTGGTTTCCTCCTCCCCAACAACGATGTCGTAAATATCTTTTATTTCAGCGACTATCGGGTTAGGGTTAAATTGGCACTCTGTTACTGCTATGGCATGATATTTGACCTAGAAAACCACCTGGGTTTTTAAACGCTTATTTTCGACTCTTCTAAAGTCCCTGCCTTCGTGGCATCATGCTATGTCATCAGACTATTAACCTCAAGGTTTCGGGTTCGAGCCTACCAAAACTTTTTTTTTTTTAATATTTAACCCCCCCCCCCCCAACACACACCTACAAACACCTGGGCAATGCCGGGTACCAGCGCTAGTTTATAATAAGACCCATCATGCATATCTGAAAATTGAAAACACACCTGATGAAGGTAAGACATCCCAAAATATGGCATCACAGACACACCTACATGTAAAATATTGCATAAAAAATACACATGTATTGTTATACCATATGAATTGGATCAATAAAAGTGCAACTGTAAGTTGCTTCAGCTTAAGTTTATTCGTTACATCTTTGCATTGTTCTGCCGTCTATAAAGCTAAATTTCTCTTTGATATGTTTATAGTTTTGTTTAATATATCATGGATTTGATGTAAATTTTGTGTAGTTAAATTTGAAAAAAAAAAAGAAAAGAAAGCCTGATTTGACCAAACTTTTGAGGAACAAGATTCAATGTTCCTTACATTATTTTGCAGTAGAAATAAAGGTGCTACATTAGTGTCAGTCACAATTGAAAATCTCTCATTTTAAGTAAAAACACTTTGATGCAGATCATGAATTGCAGTTTCATATTACGTTGTTCATTTTTATTTGATTAAATGAAAGACCGACTTATCTCTCCTGCTTTACTGAAACTTCAAAAATTTCTGCTCATATCAATGGTGGATCAAGGAACTATGATAAGACCAATGTTTATTTTTAATAAAAAGTTCTAGACAATTTTCTACACGATCATTTTTTTCTAAATTTTTTGAGGAGATTTATTTCAGCATGACAAGTAAGTACATCAATCTTAACTTATACAGTAGAAGCACCAGAATAACTGGATGGCATGTTGCAATGAAAATCACAAAAAGAAACAATTTTCAAATCTTTTCTCATAAATGCCCCTCTTTCTTCTCACTTAAACAGGAAGATGGCTTTTTGGTGAAGAATGTGCAAGTCTACGGAGGTTATATCCTTCATATTGGTGTTACTGAGAGTGCCATTAAGATTGGAGATGTTTTGAAGCAGTCAATCTTTGAGGTGAGTAAGAAAGAAGAAATGTTAAACATCAAATAGGTTTGCTTTTTGCTTTTTATTGTGGACAAACTTGCTCAATGTCTCCTCACACCTTTCCTCGGCAGCTATCAAACATAACCTCTATGTTCGTTGAGTTCTGGAGGGGGGGGGCAAAGGATGACAAAAGAAGAGGAAGTAGGTTTAGCTAGTAATAAAAGAAATCAATAGACAATGGATTGGAATTTGTTAACGCAGACAAATGGAGAAATAAGGGTAGGTTTAATTTAGAATGTGCCAAATGACCAATAGGTTGGGAACAATAGGAATGACACTTGACAGGGGTGGGAGGGTCAGTCAGATGCTTAATCAATTGAGGCCTGAACTTTAAGATGGACAGTTGGATTTTGGATACGGTCTTGGGCAGTTGGTCGCTCGGAGTTTCTCGAGGGAGGGGGGGGGGGAGATGAATTGACGGCAATAGACACAGTCAGCCTTGACAGGTCGTAGATATTAGCTTTAGTTTGTAGAGGGTTGATGAGGACACCCAACTATAGTCCAACTTACATATATGTGAAGTATTGGCGTCTGTGTTTATCCTGTGTTTTTTTTTTATTTTTATACTTGTGAACTCGTATGTGTCCCCCATCGACGGCCGCTAGTGGGAAAATGACGATACGGCCATAAAAAGATGAGATGAATAAAAAAATCCATGGCACACACATTTGTGGGGTCACACCTTGATAAAACTTGTATGCCAAAGATGTCAATTATTTTTTTATGAAGGAATCACCACTTATCAAAGCCCAGAGGCCACTCAAGGATAAGGGTTAATGACTGTACAGTAATCAATAGGAAAATGTTGTAATCATCAGTAGTGAAAATTTGGTAAATTGGATTACTTAAGGGGAATGGCTCATCAAGAATTTGTTTACATTGGACTTGAAGACGACCATATTGTAGTCAGTTGGAAAGCAGGAAAATGGAACAATGTTCCTCAGGCGTGCAGTTACATGTTTTCAAGCAATACTTTTGCAATCGGGTCACAACAATTTTTTTTTTTTTTTTTTTAAACTCTTATTCACCTCAAACAAAGCATTTTGCCACTTCTACAAGTGACTCTATGTAGGGAGTTGAGCAGCGAGATGTCTGCATTATATTCAAATTTCTGGATTTTAGTGCTCTCAGGAAAGCAGGAGACTGGGACGGCATTCCAAAGTTTAGCAGTTTGAAGGAAGAAACTGATAGTAGAAAGCTTTCCTGCATCTAGGGACCTCTACAGTGAAGGGGTGAGATAGGTATTCACGTTAAAGGGTACGAGTGTTATGAATTCATCAGAGCACATTCTATTAAAGTAACTGTAAAATAAACGCAGGAATGCAATAGTGATGGGACAAGGACTGGAACTTTGTTGACAGTGCGAGACGTATTAGATTAGAAACTCTTTGTTTGGATCCTGTGTAAGAGGAAAAGACTAATGGTAGATGCACCAACCCATATGTGACAGGAATGCTCAATGCATGGGTGAACAGTGGCTTTGTAGAGATACAGCTGGCAACTATAGCTAGTTTTCTAGCATGATAGAGAGAGGCCACCTTCTTGGCAATGTCTTCAGTGTATTTGTTCCAATTCATGTTGCCTATGAATGTGAAGTGAGGAGTTTGAATAAAGAACTCTCAGAAAGGGTGCTATTAGTCATGGCAATTGGTGGTGGAGAATGTGTCTTGTAATTGTTAAAGAAAAGAAGCTTAGTCTTAGCAGCATTGAATTTTGTCATCCATTTACGTTTTATCTTTCATTCAATAATAAAGAGAATATGTATGTATTTGTATTATTTTTATATGATATATACATATATATATATATATATATATATATATATATATATATATATATATAATTAGTAATCAGAATAAGTTGAAAAATAAATTTTGGGTTTGTATTACTGTACACATAGATTCGAAAAAGTTGTCAAAAAACAAATATATAACAAATAAATGTTATCAAAGGCAAGATAAGTTACTTTTCTACCTAACTGGATATATTTTTCGTGTTTTTATTCAATGTAACATGTTTATTCAGCTTGAAAAGCATACAGTGTTTACCGATATATTGGAAAACTCAAAATGGCGGGCGACACTCTGTTTAACACGGTAAGTTCAGGAAAAGATGTTATAAAAAAATAAACTAGACAAAATACTGTTAGAAATTCGCTCATTAAATGTTACCGTGACATAAGTTGACATATATTCGGTGTTTTTTAATAGTATTTTGTCTAGTTTATTATTTATAACACCTTTTCCCAAACTTACCATGTTAAAGAGAGTGTTGGGCGCCATTTTGAATTTTCCAATACATCGGTAAACACTGCATGTTTTTCGAGCTGAATGAACATGTTACATTGAATAAAAACACAAAAAATATATCCAGTTAGGTAGAAAAATAACTTATCTTGCCTTTGATAACATTTATTTGTTATACATTTGTTTTTTGACAACTTTTTCGCATCTATGTGTACAGTAATACAAACCCTAAATTTTCAATAAGACAACCCTAACAGGATAAAGCTCTGCCTGATTAACAGGAGCAAATTTATTCTATATATCACACAAAAGTTAAAAAAAAAAAAAAAAAAAAAAAAAAATGATGGATAAATCCATTTCAAGAATTTAAATGAATTGAGAAAACAAATAACAAGTCAGACAATCCACCACCTTCAAATATATCAACATGATAAAGTTTTCCTTTTTCTTTTTTCCTTTCTACTTTCTATACTGATTTATACAAGTTTTTTTTCTTTTTAAAACTTTCTTGTTTGAGACATTTTATTTTTATTAAAAATTTTGTTTTAACTTCACCATTTCAGACATTTTTAAATAATATAATATTAGTGCAAACGGGGGAGGGGGGATATAAATATTTTTCATAGAGGATGTACATTCATCTTGTTCCTATGTTATTGCTTAATATTTAACGCCATTAACTCTGCTAGTATTATTTTATTTATTTATTTATTTTTGTTTCTAGTCGAGACGAGTAGCCATCATGAAGAACCACACCGGTACACACATGTTGAATTATGGTCTTCGGAAAGTTCTTCAAGAGGCAGACCAAAGAGGATCTCTTGTGACACCAGACAAACTTCGGTTTGACTTCTCTGCTAAGGTAAATGACTTTTTCTTTTTTCTTTTTTTTAAATGGAAATCGTTCCAGACAAGCCATGTAGTCACTTGATGTAAGGTGCTAACAAGAATGAAAAATGATTATCGCAAAGACAGAAGATGCCTATTGACCTTAGTTTTGAAAAGACTAAGGCTATAAATGGAAGCAAAACAGTGAGTAGGAAGAGTTTCACAAACTTGCATTATTACTGGAATAAGAAGCTGTATTAAAATGAGGCATCAAAACAGTGAATCGATGGAGACTACTAGACCAATGAGTCAAATGAGCTGGAACAATAGAAGCAGGGAATAAATCAAACAATTTTGAAGAACACATGCCATAATAGTACTAATGAAAAAGACTGAGACTAGCAACATCACACCTGTGCAAGAGAGAGGGTGTGGAGAAGAAGAAAGAGTGGAGTGAAACATACGTTTCTACATCTTATCAAGACCCTTAAAATTGGACAAATTCAGCAGTCAAAATATGACAATGGTACTCCATACATGGTCTGATAGTAAATTTGTACAGATACAGAATAGGTTCAGCATAATCATGCTGACAATGGTTTTCATTTGATCATTAAAGTTAAGCAATATTGAGCCTGGTCATTACCAGATGGGTGATCATTTGTATGTAGGAGGATAATGACATCACCCTTAAAAAAAACTTACAAAAAGCCAAAATTGTCATCTCCTTGACTCGGATATACCACACAGCTATGGATTGCTTGTGAATTTAATTCATTAGAAATTTCCTCCCTTTGGAGGAATCTGATTCAACCTGAACGCTGCGCTAGGTATTATTAAAATCATTCTCTGAATAGAATTTCTTTTCCGTGTTATCCTAAACTCCTGCCATTAGGTGTTTATTTTTTATTTTTTCATTAAATATTGAGAGAAAATTGTTTTAGAATATCATTTTCCTTTATGATGTGAGTTCTTCAGTTTTTACCGAAATTCTTTGGGTTTTTTTTTAATCCAGAAAAGTGAACTTCAGATTAAATCACTAGAGCTTTCTATAGATGTGAATTCTTTGCTTTTTTGGTCGGAATCTGGATGGAACTTTTTAGGTGATGGACAACGCCAGAAAATATCGGAGCCGGGCAAAACCAGTTGTAAATCGGATTGCTGGTGATGACGTCAACCCTACATTTTGATTGAGGAATCAAGATCAGAAAACAATAAGAAAAATATTTAACTCTGGATTGAAATTGTTAAAGGATAATACAATAGAAATATTAACGATATAATGTAGTTCACAGGAAAACATGAGTTGGAAAAATTACATTGAGAGCATTGCCAGAAATGCTGCAAAAAAGGTAGGTTCTCTCTATCGTGCTAGAAAGCTACTAATGCCCGAAAGTATCCTGTACCTCTATAAGGCCACCATTCACCCATATATGGAGTATTGTTGTCATATTTGGACTGGTGCATCTGCTACTAGTCTCTCACTCCTAGACAGGGTTCAAAAGAGAGTCACCAACCTAATAGGTCCTGAACTGTTATCTAAGCTTCAGCCTCTGTCCCATCAACATAATGTAGCATCCCTCTGCCTGTTCTACAAGTACTTCAATGGTAAATGCTTCGAAGAACTGCAAGCACTTGTACCCCCTCGACGTAAGTACCCTCGACAAACCCGACAAGCAGCAAAATCCCACCCCTTCACAGTTAAGATCCCTAGATGTAAGAGAGCCTTCTATTCTAGTAGTTTCTTCCCCAGAACCGCTGGACTTTGGAATTCCCTTTTGAGTTCCTGCTTCCCCAACTGTACTGACATACAGAAGTTCCAGTGTAACGTGAACCGACATCTTGCTGCCCAACTCCCCACATAGTACTCCTGTAGCTTATGTCCCTGATAGTAGCCCCTTACAGTAAAGTGGCAATGTGCCTTGTTTGGGGTGAAATTGCAATAAAAAAAATACAATAGAAATTTTAATATTATATAGATAATACAATAGAAATATTTAACTCTGGATTGAAATTGTTAAAAGTATAAATAATAATACAATATAAAAAGTCAACCAATGGAATTTTAAATATAAAAATAAATAAAAAAACAAGGATGATCAGAGTCAGAGGGAAGTGAGAGATCGACCAACCACATACCACCCCTCATACTAACCTGAACTCTCTCACTAGTCATCTGTAAAATAAATAAAACTTTGTTGATTTAACAAATTGTTTGATTACAAAAGCCACAATCATCAGAGTGTATATATGTTGGCATGCATTTTGTAAAAGTGTGTCCATAAAATATATAGATTACAATATAACAACTTTACCTTATTTTTCCATCACTATTTGTTTAGAAATTTTCTTTCTCTTCTTCTGTTTTGTTTTTCTCTTTTCATCTTGTTTTGCCTTCCTTTCTCTCTTATAACAGTTCTCTCTGAAAAATGTTCAATTTTGCCATGTCTTTCTCTTAATTATGCAAAAGAAGGGGCATGCAATTGTCAGGATTTTTCTGGCAGTTTACATAAAATGCTAAAAGGTGCCACTGAAATCCTCATTTAAGAAAGTATTTATTTGCTATCCTTGATTTATTATATAAAAAAAGCTAAATATTTATCTTGGTTTGAACAAAAAATAAAAAGAAATCATTAAAAAAATTAAATGTTTTTATTTGCTAGTTAAAAAATAAATATTTATTCATGAAACTTACAATGAGTTTTTTTTTTTTTCTTCTTGATTTGAATTTTGAATTTCAAGTTTTGTAAGCAATTTTCCAATAATTATTCACTGTGTTTTCTTCATAACAATGTTTTCAATTTTCAATTAATTTTTTATTAAATTATTGTTGTGGTGGCACACATTCATTTGCATATGTGGATAGTAATTACACATAAATAGGAAGACTCAGTTAGTCTGAGTGTGTGTTCACCAGAAGCCACCGAAGGCCACCGAGAGCAGATATGTTTCTCCAGCAAAGACTCTCTTATTTGACATCATTATGTAAATATCCTGTAAATATACCTTTTCCTAATACACTTCTTATTTGATCTACCTTTGTTTGTTGAGTCGTCATTTGTATTGCTTTCTACGTTACTTGTTTCAACCTGCAAACTTAACAGTGACGACGAGGATGAACGTCAAATATAACAGTTTGACAAAAAAATGGAAAGAACTCACTAAAAAAAAAAAAAAAGTACAACGCAACAGTTGACTTTTCTAAGGAATACAAGTTTTGACGAACGAAATAGTCGTAAAAACGGATTTTACGCTAAAGAGAAGTTCGACTCAAGCGGAAAAAATGAATAATTCAGCGAACATTGGAAAACTGTAAAATATTTTCCTCGCGAAGTACAACACTAAAAGAAAGAAACTGTTGTTTCCCAAATTCCAAGAACAAAAACTACATTCAGGTTTAAAAAAAAAAAAAAAAGTAACCTCGATTAATAGTATTTTATTTACTAAAATACTAGTCGGAAAAAAAAGAGACAAACCAAAACCTTTAATTGCAGTCTCAAAGAAAAAAAAAACTGTAACGTGGCAAAAAAAAAAAAAAGCGACGACATACGCCGTTTCCTGTGGAATCCATCTTTAAAAAAAAAAAAATAATAACAAACTGTAAAAGTGAATTTTTGTAAAATGACAAACAGATTCGTATTACTAAATTACAAGGAAGTAACATACGAAAAATAAAGTTCACCAGTGGATTTCCTAAATTGCTGTAAATACCAGTTAAAGACTTTTTGGTAAACCAAAGTTTTCTTTTCGGTATTTAAAAAAAAAAAAAATACCACAGTTAAACTAAAATCAAGGAAAGATTTTTTCTTTTTTAAACTAAAGTTGTCACTGGATAACGGATATAAGACAGTAAAACGTCACGCAAAAAAAAAAAAATTTAAATGTAGTACATACATTTTATTTTTTTCAATTGTGACTCGAGTTGAAAAACTTTCTTTTTTTTTTTCTATGTAAAGAGTTGTACTTAAGTTTGGCTGTTATTTATTAGGAAATGCCTAAAATGGAAAAGTAAATCGTATTTTGTGGTTCCAGCAAAAACCTCAGTTCTTATGTTATGGTTGGATGAGCTTGACTCGCTAGCGAAGTGAGAAAATATTATTCCAGCAGCAATATTACTATTGAAAACAGGAACTATGAACAATTTTTTTTTTGTAACACAAGCCATTTTATATGGTACGGATATTGTGTTGCATGTGAAATTGTATAATTTTTCTTCGTAACTGCATTACAGCTATAGGATACAAAAAAAAAATGGAAGATTTATCTAGAATGTTAATGCAATCTTTGCAGGCACAATCCGAGCTAGATGCACGTAGAGAGCAGAAATTATTGAAATGGCAAATGGAACAAGAAGGCAGAAGAAATTACAATTTGAATACGAAGAAAGGCAAAATGAATGTTTTGCTAAAACACGAACTATTAAAGACTAATCGAGAAAATGTCGACAGTACTAATTTCTCGCATACAACTATATTTAATAGCATAGACACATTTAATTATGTGCCGGAGGAAGAAAAGACTTTTAAAGCATACTATACAAGATACAAGGATGTCTTTCAACTGGACTGCAAAAGTTGGCCAAATAGCCAGAAAGTGAGCCTTTTACTCAGGAAGTTGGGTGTAAGAGAACACAGCAAGTTCGTAGATTATATACTACCTAAAAAAACTACGGAATTAGATTTCATGGAAGCTGTAAAATTACTAAAAGAATTATTTAATCCGAATATATCTCTTTTTCATAAGAGATGGTTGTGTATGAATCTAAGGAAGATGGACAATCAAGATTATTTGACGTACGCATCAGTTGTCAATAAAAACCATGATAATTTTAAGCTAGCGGAACTAACAGTAGAAGATTTCAAATGCCTAATCTTCGCACAAGGGTTAGTCTCCACGAAAAATGCAGAAATACGCAGACGAGTGTTGTCTAAGCTGGAATCTGAGCAAGATTTAAGACTTCAGAAATTAGCAGAGGATTGTGAAAGGGCCATTACACTAAAAAAGGATTCAAAAAAGATAGAAGAATCCAGAGTGGCATATGTAAGAAAGGTTAGAAAACCATACACACCAACCAAGAACGATACAAATAAAAGCAGTCAAAACGGAACGAGATATTCCAAATATAATAATTATAATTATAGTAAAGAATATAAGAAGTCTCTTCCTAGATATAACTGTAAGAGATGTGCAGAAAGACATTGGGAATCGGATTGCCCTTATAAGAAGAAAAAATGCTACATTTGCAAGAAAGTCGGACACAAAAGCGATTGTTGTAGATATAAAGATTTCACCAGAAAGAGAGTACAGCAAACAAAATCAAATGAAAAATTAGACAAAAATCGGCGAAAATACATAAAAGCGGAAATATGTGAAATGCCAATAAAACTACAACTGGATTCAGGATCCGATATTTCTATAATAAACTTGAATACATGGAAAAAGTTGGGTAAACCAACCATGATGAAAACAAGTAAATCAGCTCGGACGGTAACTGGTGGTGAGATAAAATTTGAAGGAGAAGTTATCCTTCCGATAAAATTGAAAGGGATTACGAAGAAATTAAAAATGTTCGTATTAAAAAATAGTGAAAACCTGTTTGGAATAGATTTAATTGAAAAGTTTGGACTCTGGGATAAGCCAATTAATACATTCTGTAAAAAAAATAGAATGTACTACTCCAACAACAGAAAATATAAAAGAGGACTTAAAAAAATTATTCCCTAATGTATTGATGACTAAATTAGGTCGTTGCAATAAATTTAAGGCCTCGTTTGAACTTACAGAAAACACCAGCCCAATTTTTAGAAAAAAGTGAAACGTTCCGTTCGCTGGGTTGGAAAAGATTAATAAAGAATTATAGATTGGAATAGACAGGAATACTATCAAAAATAGAACATAGCGACTGGGCAGCCCCCACCGTATATGTAAAGAAAAAGAATGATGAAATCAGAGTGTGCGCAGACCTTTCGACAGGTCTAAACTCCATATTACAAGATTACCATTACCCTCTACCAAGCCCAGAGGAAATATTCACAAAGTTGAATGGTGGTAATATCTTCTCCAAGATAGACTTGAGCGACGCGTATTTACAAATACCGGTTGAGGAGAATTGCTCAAAAATACTATGCATCAACATGCATAAGGGATTGTACAAATACAGCCGGTTGCACTTTGGCATCAAAGTAGCGCCTGCCATTTTTCAACAAGCAATGGACACCATGCTAAGTGGTATTGAGTGCACATGTGCATACCTGGACGACATTGTTATCAGGAGCAAATTCCTAGAACATAAGGAGCATTTAAAACAAGTATTCACTTGAATACAAGAATTCGGGTTTAAAGTAAAAGAAAATAAATGCGACTTTTGTATGGGCGAAATTAAGTATCTTGGACATATAATAAATAAACATGGACGATGTCCATACTCAGAAAGATCTGCAGCAATAAAAAACATGCCAGCACCTAATAACGTAACAACCTTGCAGAGTTTCTTAGGACTCGCAAATTATTACCAATCTTTTATTGAAGGGATGCATAATTTGCGAGCTCCCTTAAATGAGCTGTTAAAAAAGGACACACCTTGGAACTAAACGCAAGAATGTCAAACCGCTTTTGACAAAATAAAGAGCGCATTAACATCTGAATTATTTCTAACTGACTATGACAAAAAATTAAATATAGTCGTCGCTAGTGACGCTAGTTCCTACGGCATAGGAGCATGCATTCAACATATGCCTAATGGATCTAGAAAGCCGATAGCTTACACTTCAAGAATGCTGCTTCCAGCAGAGAAGGCGTATTCACAGATTGAAAAAGAAGCGTTGAGTATAATCTTTGCAGTGACTAAATTCCACCGATATTTATATAGTAGACAATTCATACTTGAAACCGACCATAAACCATTAGTCACAATCTACGGATCAAAAAAAGGATTGCCTGTATACACCAAATAGATTGCTGCATTGGGGTATGATCCTACTGAATTACGATTTCCAGCTACAACATCTAGCATCGAAAAAGATTTGCCATGCGGATGGACTTTCAAGACTGATACAACAGAAACATAATTTGGAAGAATCAGTGATTGTAGCAATTCGAACAAACGTTGAAGTGAAAAATATGGTAGCAAACATCATTAAAGAACTACCGGTAACATTGTCGGACATTAAAAGAGAAGCCGATAAAGATGAATACATAAATGATATAAAAGAAAAAATTATAAATGACAAAAAGGTTCAGGAAATTTTTTCCATATGTAACGATGTGTTATTATACAGCGAGAGAGTAGTAATACCTAAAACGTTGCAGAAGAGGATTTTGAGAGACTTCCACACAGGACATCCGGGGATAAATCGGATGAAGTCTCTAATGAGAAGCTACGTATACTGGCGTAACATGGACGTCGACATAGCTACAACAATAAATAGATGTGAAGGCTGCCAGTTAGCGGCAAAATCCCCAACTATAGTACACAAACCTTGGCCGAAAACCGACCACCCATGGTCGAGAATCCACATGGACTTCGCTGGTCCAGTAGGAGAAAATTACTACTTAATTGTAGTAGATAGTTATACAAAATGGCCTGAGGTAATGCGTTGCAGGAATCCAACAACGAACAACTCAATAGGATTCCTACACGAGTTATTTGCACGATTTGGTGTACCAGACACATTGGTCACTGACAATGGAACTCAATTCACATCCACAGACTTAAAGGAATTTTGTGACACGTTCCAAGTAAAGCATATCACTACTCCGCCGTATCATCCAAGATCGAACAGCCTCGCGGAGAGGTTCGTAGACATGTTAAAACGAGTGTTGAAAAAATCCATTGGGATACCAACGGAAAAACCTTTGCAACAATTTTTGCAAATATATAGGATAACACCGCACCCTAATACCCCGTCAAACATATCACCAGCTGATTTAATGTTTGCCAGAAAGGTGAAATCAGCGTCTGATAAACTATTGCCATGACAGGCAATTGTCCAAAACACTACACACATGATAAGAAAGAAATATAACTTGGGAGATCGAGTATATTTCAAGTGATACAGGAATAATACTTCTTACTGGGAATGTGGAGTAGTGGATAAACGCATTGGTGATTGTACATACATGATTAAAGATCCACAAAATATACATAAAAGGCACCTGAACCAAATAAAAAAAACGCCACATTCAAGATGGTGATTATACAACAGCAGTCGAAGAGGAGGAAACCATGGACATGATATACGAATCCTTTAATTTGGAACTGCCTCAATATACACCTGAACCCCGAAGATCAGGTAGAAAAAGAAAGTTTAATGAACCATTAATGTTAAATCCCAAGAGAAAAAGATATTGAAATCTGTGCGACTTCAAATCTTGGGAGGAGGGTGTTGTGGTGGAACATATTCATTTGCATAGGTGGATAGTAATTACACATAAATAGGAAGACTCAGTTAGTCTGAGGGTGTGTTCACCAGAAGCCACCGAAGGCCGCCGAGAGCAGATATGTTTCTCCAGCAAAGACTCTTATTTGACACCATTATGTAAATATCCTGTAAATATACCTTTTCCTAATACACTTCTTATTTGATCTACCTTTGTTTGTTGAGTCGTCATTTGTATTGCTTTCTACGTTACTTGTTTCAACCTGCAAACTTAACAATTATCTTTGTAATAACAGAAACATATTTTTATTGAAAAAAGATTGTCCACAATTTTTGTGAGAAAAAAAATCATGAAACTTTAGTTCAACATCTTCCGGCACTTTGCATAAACTTTTTGGAAAATTCTGACGATAACATGGTCCTTATTCTGCATAAGAACTGATTTAGTTGTAACTCATTAGAATTGTTTATCTCCGCGCACACATTGGGGGGGGGGGTCATTTATATTTCAGCTTTTTTTTTTTTTTCTAATTTTTTTATTGGGTACTCACATTTGTTTAACAATTTTTTTTTTTGCTTTCCTTTTTAGGGAGCCTTAACTGTTGAGCAAGTCCGTAAAACAGAGGAACATGTAAATGAGATGGCATCTCGAAATGCTACAGTTTATGCAAAGGAGGCGGAATTGTCTGTTGCAAAATCGATCCAGGGTTTACGCGCCATGTTTGATGAGGTAAGAAAAGAGTCAAAGCTTTGCTTTATTTATGGTTGGGGGTCTTAAAGACAAACTTAGATCTGATGATCTCAAAGGAAGATTAAATCTAGAGTGTAAGTAGTCTGTGTGCAGAACAGACGATTTCATTAGTTTGGTAAGATTGAAAATTCTTTCAATATTACCAAACTAATGAAGTCTTCTGTGTTTGCGTTAGTAGATGTAGAAAAGTTGACCTCGCAGAGGAAGGACAAGGAAAATGTGTGAGAAAGTGATTAGGATGAATTTGAGAGATAAAGATCTGACTAGAGATGGGTAAGTTTTTAAATTAATTTTTCAAAGTCGCCCTACACATGCTAGCATGTAAAGCATATGTTAAACTGAATATGAATATTGACTTTGGTAAGGAGTGCTGATTTGTAATTTATGAAGGCGCTTTTCTTATAGAAGCTTGTGTGTTTGTGCTAAAATGGGATATGTTATGAATGAAGCTGACTGCATCCGTAGCAAATGCACTCTTAAAATAGATAAGATCAACTCCATCAGACATTTTCAACAAATACTCGGACAGAACGCCAAACACCACTCTAGGACATCTAGAAAACAACCACAATACACTCTCTCTAACAACTGTTTCCTTAAATATACCAGACTGCATTGTCATAGCCTTCAAACAAAACTCTTTTCACACTATGCACAATGTTTCAAGCAAACTACAACATACTCTTCATACATGAAAATTTATATACTTGAAAATTCAAAATGACATAATAAAAGAAAAAAATAAAAGGTAATTGCAACTTTTCTTCCGATTTTCAAATTTTATAATCATGCCTATATGCATTTTCTTTTTTTTTGATGGATTGATAATTGCTATTTCTTCTGAGGAGTTAAGGGCAGAATAGATTCATTGATTGATATGATAATTAAATGAATGATTTTGTGCTCTGAAACGGGTGCTGTCAAGAAATGTGAATGTCAATGTATTTAAAGGAATAAATTGTAAGATGGTCAACATCATGAAACTTGGAATATAAGCTTTTGTCATTTATTTGTTATTTTCTCCATAAGTTTAATAAATTAAGGATTGGTATAAATAAAAAGTGAAATATAATTGAAAAAAAATTATTTCCACAAAAAAAAAATATATACAGGGTGTCCATAAAGTCTGGCTACATTATGTAGCCAGACTTAGTGGAAGCATCCTGTAGATTATGTGGCCAGACTTTGTGGGCACCCTGTATGTGTGTGTGTGTGTATGTATATATATATATATATATATATATATATATATATATATATATACAGGGTGCCCACAAAGTCTGGCTACATAATCTACAGGATGCTTCCACAAAGTCTGGCTACATAATGTAGCCAGGCTTTGTAGACACTGTATATTACAACAGAAAAATGCGAGCATGAAAAGTAATATAATTAAGATTTTAACATGGAAAGACAAAGAACAAGATATTCTAGTAATAAATATAATAAATTTATAACTTAAAATATTTTAAGTTATAAATTTATCTGGGTAGTTTTTTTTTGTTTGTATCCGTTAGAAGTACTGAGTGAAATTTGAAGAATAAAATATGTATTAAATACGTCTGAAGCCAAAACTGAAGAAAAAGAGAGAAAAAAAAAAGATTGACAAAGGAGTTTTACTCAGAAATATTTCTTTAAAAAAACACTCGTTTATTTTTAAAAAAAATTTTGCATTGCAGTTTTGGCTTCAAACATATTTAATATGTATTTTATTATAAATTCATATTTTTACTAGAATATCTTGTCCTTTTCTTTTTCAGTTTTAACAACTAGTCCTATTATACCTATTTACAATGCCTCCCCACGGGACAGAGTTAGACACCAGGGTCGTTTTTTAACATGGAGAAAAGGTACAAAAATACAAAATTGTCTCAGTCGTGAAGGACTGCTCCTTCACCGAAAGAGAACAAGAAATGGAAGTGCAGCATCTGAAGAACAGATGGTATTTATTTGCTCCCCCACTGAGCAAATTAGGCACAAGGTCGTTTTTAATGTGAGGTAAAAACCAGCTCCCCTAAAAGTAGGCAAAAAGGGGGCACTCTGGTTATCAAAAATAATAATTGTCCCAGTATAGAGGGTTTCCCCTCCATTGACTGGTACAAATTATCTTAAGTGCAGCATCTGCCGGAACAGATACTACACTTTGATCTTGACCAAAAGGCCAAGTACTAGTCCTATTGTAATCCATGATTTTTGCAGGCTTCAAGTAAATTCACTTGTTCTTTGTTTAAATTTAGTCTTATTTTTTTTGCCCCCATAAAAATAACATACACATATGTAAAACAATGTACGGCACTCGTCTGCTTTCATTCTCTCTGTTTCACTTGTTACTTGTCTTTTCGTGACAGCAGTGAATTAGTAGCCGCACTAGTCGTTAAAGCAACGTAGTTGCTATGGAAACCAGTCATAAAAACCATCGCTCACCTCCTTTTAAATTTTTACGATTTTGAACACCACTAAATTCATTATAACTTTTGTTTTACTGAATGAAAATGGAAAATTTATTTTTTTTCATAATATAGCTGAGAAGGTTATCTATAAACTGTAATAATTGTGTGAAATTTGGTCAAAAAATGAGTGAGTGGTGGAGCTTTAAAGCAGTTCTAAATGACTAAAACTGCCACTTAACCATATATTCAAACACTGCCATGTTTGAATAATATATATAAATTGTGTGATATATATATATATATATATATATATATATATATATATATATATATATATATATATATATACACACACACACCATTTTCTATCTAGACATTATTTCAGACATTCACTCAACAATCATCAAATGTCAACAGAAGTTAAATCAGTTCTGGTAAAATGTTATATTTTAATTTTCCAGCAAAATGGTTTCTAAATGAAAAATTTAATTTGGTGTTTTTAGGTTTATCCTGACCCTGTACGGATTGTATCAATTGGAATTCCGGTGGAAGAACTTGTTGCTGATCCA
The DNA here is from genome assembly GCF_053919585.1 of Euprymna scolopes. Lineage (NCBI taxonomy): Eukaryota > Metazoa > Mollusca > Cephalopoda > Sepiida > Sepiolidae > Euprymna > Euprymna scolopes. Next base: position 18,672,052 of record NC_136514.1, on the reverse strand, counting down.
ATGGGCCCCGGTGGTACGACAACATCTGTGGAGTTCTGTGGAGGAACGTGAGTGGAATACTTTTTTTTTTCGTTTGTTATATTGTGATAGTATCGATGTCCCCCACCCCCCCTGGTGTTTTTGTTTTACAAATTTTCTTATTCACTTTGTTTTATTTTTTGTCATCAGTCACTTGAAGACTTCCCAACACATTGGTGAAATGGTGATTGTGACAGAAGAAGCAATTGCCAAGGGAATCCGAAGAATAATTGCTGTTACTGGCAATGAAGCTGTTAAGGTAAAAAAAAAAAAAATATGTATTTTAGTTATTGTATTTTTGAGAAATTGGTTCTTAAAGAGTTGTCATAAAAAACAAGATGTAAGAATAATTGTCTTTTCATCAATTTTTAGCAATGTACATCTAAATTAGCTGTAATTTGGAATAGGAATTGACTTGAAAAATGAAATATATATTTACATCTAACTCCTTTCTCTTTTTAGAAATAATTACAAAAAAAACAACAAATAACACCATTATTTTCCTCTTGGTTTTAGTTTTCTTTTTTCATCAGTTTCTAGCAATGTACATCTAAATGAGCTGTAATTTGCTTACCCAACCCTCACAGGAATTGTTGATTTGAAAAATAAAATACCTCACTTGTTTGCAACATATTTTCTCCCAACGTAGTCCTAACTCTAATTAATCTATTAATTTCTAATGCAATTTTCCACTAAAACTTTATGCTTATTCTAGCCTTATGTGAAAAACATACCGAATTTTAACATTCTTGTTACGTTTATCTTTCTTCAGAAGGTCGTTTAAACTTTTATAATCCAACAAAGACCACACAGATTTATCCATAGTATCTGCTTTTGTGTTTCGCAGGCACGACACAAGGCCACCATGTTGGAAGGAGAAGTGACCTCTTTGAGTGCTAAAGCAAACGAACCAGAATGTAATGACCGCCAAGTGTCCAAAGAAGTCATTCAACTTGATGAGGTCAGTATATTATATTTGATATATTTTATTCATTTTATGAAATAAAAAAAATTTCAGTAAAAATCCACTTAATTTCAATATTTTTAGGACAAGATTATTGCTGAAGTCCCTTCATCAGAACAGAGAGGGAAGAATTGCTTTTTTTGTGGGTCTGAATATTTCTTTCTAGCATTTATGGCAAGTTTTGGACTTTGAAGTAGTATTTAAAAAAAAGATTTTACTTTACCTCCTTACATCAAGTGGCTTTCTGACTTATCTGGAACGGTTTCCATAAATAATATATATATATATATATATATATATTAGTGTTGAGACGATTAATTAGAATCACAAAAATTGGGACATTTGGGGGTATCGGAATTGGAAAAATGTGTACTTATTTTCCGATACCAAAACAATTCTTTTGTCTTTTTTAATTCATTTTGTTTAAAGCAAAATCTTTTTTTGCTGATAATAAAATAATAAATATTTATTGATTTTAAACTGCCAGTAAAACTAAAATCTATATATCATCCCCCATAAGTGTCTTTCTATAATAATCAGGGGAAAAATAACATAGTTAAATATTTAGAGATGTATAAAGAATCGGGTTAGGAATTGGTAATTATATCGGAATCGGAAAAATTTGTGCCTATTTTCTGATGCTAAAAACGATTCTCAGACAGACATAGTGAGTTTTATAAATTAGATTTGTCCTGCTTTATTTATATTTTTTTTATATTTCATAATTGAATTTTTTTTATTGGAACTTTATTGGAATTTTTTCTTTTTTTTTTTTTTATATTAAAAATGAAAAAAAAGTTTTGAAGTTTAAATGTTTATAAATTAAAAAAAAATTGTTTAATATTTTATTTTCTTATGTATTGTTTTGTATATACTTTTTAGCATTTATTGTTTTTTTTATTTGTCCCTTCTCCCCTTTATCCCCATCATATTGCCTCTATGAAATAATTTTTTTCCAAATTCTAATCTCCAAAATTTTTCCAATTCTCATCTGAATGTTTTTAAAGTCAGTGTTGTCTTTTTACCTTTACTTTTGTATAATGCCAGCTGTTTTGCCTCTTATGAGAAGCATTTAGCTGTGAAATTCCATGGCTTAAAGACATTTCTTATTTCTTTTTCTGTAACACTTATTGACTTAATAATATAATAAAGTTTGTAACTCTATGCTTCATCTTAATTTTTTTTTTTTTTTTTTTTTTTTTTCCCCCAAGGTCCTGGATATGACCTTAAACTATATATATTGCGGGCTTTGGGGAGTGTGGAGCACTCTTTAATTGCCGTTGCTCCCAGGTCCACTCTGACCCGGAGAGGTAGTACCTGTTAGGGTCCGAACTATGGGTTAAATAGAAACCGACTTAAAAACAATAAATATATTCTATTACAAAGTTTTTCTTCAAAATCTTTGGATTTGGCATTAAATAACCTAAAAAGGGTTGATATGCCGTAAAACAAAAACAACCAAACCAATCCAATGTAATAATAAATGTTTGTTTATTTTCAGAGCATAACACAGTCCGGCATCTCACATTGGAAACGAGATGAGCTCCGCTCGAAACTAAAAGATGTCAAAAAAGTTTTGGACAACCGAGACAAAGCAAGGAAAAATGCCATCCTCAACGAGGTAAACACAACAGTGTATCTTGACATAAAAAAAAAATTGGAGGGGGTGGGGGCAGTCATATTTCGTTTTCATAAATTTAGTCTTCATAAAACCCCTGGACAAACCTAAACAAAATTTGGTTATTGTCCAGAATTCTACCTATATTAAAAAGAAAACAAAAATAAAGAAAAATCTGTATGCTGTACATAGTTATGATGAATTGAATATTATTATATTCCAAAAATCATAAATTGATCAAGTAGTTTTATTTTTATAAAGATTAAAATTTAAATGAAAAAAGTTTCTTTGACTTTCCTCTAAGAATTGAACCTGCTACGTCAACTATTTTACATCTACTAACCCAAGCACTCTCCTCCATTTTTTTCAATGTGGCCATACTAACAAGGTTGTCTGTTTTGCATACATTTCCCGCTACTGTCCAGATTAATCTTCCTCTGAGCTCACCACATCAAAACTTATCTTTAAAGCTTGCATTACACATCCATACCATTATTTCTCTCCATGCAACACATGTCCTCAACTCTCACTGGTTAGACTTCATTTCCATACATTATCAAACTTTGCAAACGTGCCCCCCCCCTTTTTTTTTATTATTAACGATTACTATGATATTGTCCCAATGATTACTGTACACTTTTTAACCCTTATCCTCGAGTGGCCTCTGAGCCTGGATAAGTGGTAAAAAAAAAAAAAAAATGTCTAATAGAGCCCTCCTTTTGTTAACTGTGTTAATGCTTTGCTTGTTAGTAATACAGGGAGATCCCCCAAAAAACGGGCCCCAACTCTAATTAGGCCCTGTTTCTTAGTGTTTTGTCCGAATGAAATGAAACTTTGGTCATAACTAGTTTATTATATTCAAAACATCACATCAAAACACTAGAGTCTTTGGCCTTTTTCCTCCGTTGACTGTAAAATGCTCAGAAAAACAATTGAATGTCCTCTGTTTTTTTTTGGTCACTCTAAATTGTTTTTGTTTTTTTTTTGTCACCCGTACGCCAGGTTATGGAAGAAGCAAAGCAGATGATTTCCGACGAAGGTGAAATTCCATACAAAGTTCATGAGTTCAAACCCGGTTCAAATGCCAAGGTAAAAAAAATCTTCACTATTTTGCATTCAAGACTTTCTGTAAATTTAGCACCTTCAGTCATTGCAGCAGCTGAAAGAAACAGGTTTAGTCTGTCACCATGTTTGACATCACTCAAATATCAAACCTTTTTTAAAAAAAAAAATAAGTAAAATTTGGAAGACATATTTAAATTAAACTTGATCTTAAAATTGTTTTATATATTTTTTTATTTGAGAAGAGTTAGACACAAGATCAGTTTTTAATGTTACCCGTGAAGGTTAGGCTGAGAAATTAGAATGATTAACAATGAGATAGGTTGCTATTAGCCATGGCAATCAGATGTGGCAAGACTACATGCACAAGTGAATGATGGCTGTATAGAGATATAGGATACTGGCAGGTGTAAGAGGTTTTCTAGTTTGATAGAGAGAGCCCACCTTCCTTGCAACATCTTGTCAATGTCTTCTATGTATTGTCAGTACTCAGTAACTTTGTCAGACATTTGGCATTAAGTAAAAGCTTCAAATGCCAAGGTCAAAAACACTTCACTATTTTGCATTCAAGATCATATGTAAATTTAGCACCTCCAGTCGTTGCAGCAGCTGAAAGGAACATGTTTAGTGTGTCACCATGTTTGACATCACTCAAATATCAAACCATTCTAAAAAAGAAAAACTTAGAAGGCATATTTAAATTAAACTTGGTCTCAGAATAATTTTTTTCTTTTTGTTTAAAAAAAAAAAAAATCGCAAACAATTTATATTTTTTTTTACTTGAGAACAGATTGGACACAAGGTCAGTTTTTAATGTTACCTGTGAAGGTATTTAGTTCTCTCCCACTGCAAAAACTTTGATGCCAGGATCAGAAAGTCGGATTGAACCCCCCCCCCCCTCAAGGAAAGGGCACTCTGACTTGCAAAAAGTACCTGTGCAGCCCTGTCAGCATTGCCTGGAAGGGCACCTCAGGCGATTAACAATAAACTAACCCCTTCTCTAAGAGAGAAGGCAAGCCTGACAGGGTGGACATCTTAGAACTGCACAGAACTAGTATCACATTGCTATCAACAAGGACCAGATCATTACAGGAATGCTCTAATTTCTGTTGATTTTGGCACCTAGGTTAAAAATAGCCAAGGAATTAGAATGATTAACTCACAAGTAGGTTGCTATTAGCCATGGTAATCAGATGTGGCAACACTACTTCCATGTTTTTTTTTTGCATGGTAGAGGGTCGCACCTTCCTTGCAGCATCTTTGGCAATGTCTTCTGTGTATTTGTTCCAATTCATGTTGCCTGTGAATGTTACGCCAAGAAGTTTGAATGCTTAACTGACAGGTATGATGCTATGAGTCATGGCAATCGTTGGTTCCAAAGTTTTTTTTTTTTTTAATAATTTTAAAAGAAAGTAGCTTAATCTTAGTTCTTTGAAAAATCTATAAATTCATTCTTTTTGTATGACCATAGATAATTGTCTTTTAATTCTACATTATTAAAAAATAAGACTATCAAAAGAAATTGTCAGTATTTATTTATTTGTGGACTGTTATCCTCATCTTCATAGTTGTTGCTGTTTCACTATGTTTCAGCCAACTCCTCCTCTGGCCTTCTTTGGGTGTTTAACCGCGATGGAATAGGAATGCGAAGTTTCGTAACTGTATCACCAATAATTACTGCCTTCCATAGTTGTTGTTGTCTCGTCACGTTTTTTGCTAACTAAACCTCTTGCCTGCTTTGGGTAAAATTGAAACCTCTATCTTCAGACAATGCTTACCTGGAACTGTAGAGATTCAATGTCTCTATCCATTGCGCCACGGGCCTTGAAGAGCAAATATATATATATATATATATATATATATATATATGATGTGATGATGATTGCAATGTCTTGTCAGACGAGTGCCACCCCCTCAGACACTTAAAGTCCATGACCCCAAAAATGACTTCCATCGCCACAGGACCATTTTTATAGACAGATGCCTGAGGGAGTATCTATACACAGATGATGTTATAGAGTCTTAACTTTGTACGATAGCTAAGTCTCTCTCTCTTGGTTCAAAATGTTGAGATCCAGCAACAAGCAAGAGCAAGATAGCCAGCAACAAGTTAAACTGCAGACCAGCTTAATGCCGGTACTGGTCTCCCGCTTTATGGTTTTTTTAAATCAGATTTGCTTCTCCTAGAAAGGTTGCCTTCACCACGGCTTACAGGAGCCCTCTCCACCCCAATACACATATATACACACAAACACACGTGGTGCTAGTTGGCAGTTGACCCCGAAAAAGGGTTCATTTGCCCTTTGGAAGGTTTTGTTTTTAATCCTTCAGGGAGACTAGCCACTCTCCTCACCAAACAAGTCTGGTGGGAGAACCAGTTTAGTCGCCGATGACCCGACCATGAGGCAGGTAGTACTAGGTTACGTGGTACCAGTAGAACATAACATGACACACACATATATATATATATGTGTGTGTGTGTGTGTGTGTGTGTGTGTGTATATATATATATATATATATATATGTATGTTATTTGTTTTTTGTAATGCGTTTTGAATGAATTCAATTATTTACAAAAGTACATTTTTACTAAATGCGAGTTGGGAATAATTTTCCCTTTAACCAATTTGGGACCCTCATATGAGGAGTGGCATATATATTGTTTTTTAAAATTATAATTATCCACTGACATGTCTTTTGTCGTCCACGACTCCTCAAAGTGGCTGAATTTAGCGAGATTCGAAATCGGGACCCCATGGTAGGAAGCTTAACCTCTTACCACTCGTCCACCTGACTGACTGTTCGTATATATCGTGATTTACATAGCCGTTATTTGTTTTTGCGATACATTTTGAATGAATTCAATTTACAAAAGTGCATTTTTGCTAAATGCAAGTTGGGAATAATTTTCCCTTTAACCAATTTGGTACCCTCATAAAGGGAGCGGCATATATATTGTTTTTTAAAATATAATTATCCAATATATATATATATATATATATATATATATATACATATATATATATATATATATATATATATAATGAATAAATTATCAATACTTTGTGAGACATTTGGCATTAAAAAAAAAATACTAGACGTATATGTAAACTATTGGATCATAACCACTATCCTTATTTATTCTTCATTTGAAAATTCCATAAACTATGACATATCTGTTAAAACATTTTTCTTATATTTTACCAAAAATAATATCTCTAATTCTATACCCCATTTATATTTTACCAAAAATAAATCTCTTTACTATAATTCTATACCCCATTTACTGGCCTCCCTACGAGGGCAGATATAAAATCGTTTTTTCATGTGGAGAAAATTCAGCTCCATAAAAAAAGGCATTCATGATTAAGTCAAAAATAAAAATTATCTCAGTTTAGGAGGATTTCTATTTCACTGACTGAAGACAAAAGATGACCTGTAGCTTCAGAACAGTTACTACACTCTTCTCAAAGCCCAAATTTATTATATTCTGGTGGTTCTTTCCTTAGTTGGTCCATACGTTATGCTTTGAAAAAGATCGATACAATTTTTGCAAAAAAAAAAAAAAAAGGCCAAATTCACAAAATTTGGCTTTAAAAAGGCTAATTTGGCAACCCTGGACAAGAATATGAGTGCCCCCCCCTTTGATGTAACCTCGTTTTCGAATATCATTTTAATAATATATCATCATCATCATCATTGTAATGGTGTGAAAAAGGAGCTCATACTTTTGACATGCAGTGGTTCTTCAAAGAAAGAAGTCGGTGAAACGTTATATTAAAAAAAAAAAAATAAAAAAAACATTCAGGACATTTTTTTGCTGGACTGAAGGAGTAAATCAAAGATTATCTCTTACAATTTGATTATATTTATATTGAATATATAGGAAAATAACATTTTCTGAGCATTTATTAGTACTTAATTTATTTCATTTTGTCAATTCTATATTCAAAATACAATTAACACTATTTTCAAAGAAATGTTAATAAACTTATATTTGTTGTGTGTTATTGGTCTTTCTGTCCAAAAAAATAATTTTTTGCATTATCCAGATAAATACCAGCTTTATCAAAACCTATTTGTTGATTAAATGTATTTCTCATCCTGTGAAATTTCCACGGGTTCTGCTCATTATTAGTATCATTATCATTATTATTATAATATACCATTCAAGAAGTCCTGGGCCAAACAAATGAAACAACAATTTTTGACAAAATTCAACTTTATCAACATATAATCTCTTCCCAAAGTGATGCATGGATTCTAACAGTTTTTGTCTTTTCCTTCTTCCTGTACCTTTGCTCCTGGATATGGCCTTAAACTATATCCGATGGTGAGGCCCCAGCTTGCGGGTTTTGGGGAGTGTGGAGCCACCCTTTAATTGCCATTGCTCCCAGGTTCACTCTGACCCGGAGTGGTAGTATCTGTTAGGGTCCCAACTATGGGTTAAATAGAAACTGACTTGGAAAAAAAAAACAAAAAACAAATATATTCTATTAAAAAACTTTTCTTCAAAATCACTGAATTCGGCATTAAATAACCTGAAAAGGGTTGGTATGCCGTAAAACAAAAATGGCTTGAACTTGGCACAACCAGTTCATTTTTATTTTTATTATTGGAATTCTTTTGTGATTAGCAATTTATACATTTATTTATCTTCTAGTTGTTTCACAACGTTTCGGCTAACTATTCCTCTGGCCTTTGTCTGGTGATAAACCATGACGGGATTGGAATGCTGAGTCTCTTAATTGTATCCTCAGCAATTACTGCCTTCCATAGTTGTTGTTTCACCACGTTTTGGCCAACTAGTCCTCTGCCCAGTTTCGGGTAGGATTGAAACTGCTATCTCCAGACAATGCTCACCTGGAACCGTAGAGATTCATCATCACTATCCACTGCACGACAGGGGCGATCATGGTTAAATTTTTTTGGTCATATATTTATCCAAGTTTTTTTTTTTTGTTCTTATCTGGTCTTCCATTGTCGGGTCTGTCTCAAATGTTACATTATTTTGTTATTGCAATCCTTCTGAGATGAACATACATTTATTTACTCGACGAAAGTGTTTTTTTTTTTTTTTTTTGTGATTGTCTAAAAAATAGAACAGAAATTTTAATTTTGTTCAATAATTTTAATTCGCAATTACACATGCGTGAAAAATCGAGAATATGTGAAAAAATAATTTAAAGAAATAAAAATGGCTAACATGACCAACCATGTTTGTACAATTTTTGCAAATATAAAAAAATTTTTGATATCGCCAAATTTTTGGCATCAGGAAAGTTTAAGCAGAAACTTTCTTATCGAGCACGGTCAATTGCCCAAAACAGTAATGTGTTTTTTTTTTTTTTTTTTCTTCCTTTGAAGATTGTAATGCTGGGTATGGGGCAGCCAAACCAGCTGCCAACATTGCCCCGCTTTTTTTATTGAAACCAACCGAGAGCTCTTTTTAGTATCCTCGCTGTTCCCTTAAGTGCAATTGTCTGAATCTCCTTTGCACTTGGTTCACCAGGAATATTAGTTAGGTAGGACTTCAGGTTCTTCTTCATAAGTCCTGTGGCACCTATGATAACTGGTATGATTGATATCCCCTTTAGATTCCAGTTTCTTTTCATATCATACATGAGACCTTGGAAAACACCATGTTCTTTTACAGAGAAAGATAGAATGTGGCGCTGTGAAAACAAGGTGTTGAAGTGCGGCGAAAGAAAATGGAGAAAATGCTGTTTTGGTGTGAGTGAGTGAGTGAGTGTGTGTGTGTGAGGGGGGGGGTCATTTCTTGAGAAGTCTTTATTCCTTACTGGAAAATTATACTTTTTGTCAATCATTTCCTGAGTAAAATGTGGGACCAGTGAATTGTTAGAGAAAACCTAGATCATTCTCTTCTGACATATTTGAAAATTGGTTGAAGGAACAAAGTTCCCAAAGAGGTGTTGTTGAAATAGATGAAACCTTGATTGTCCGAAAAAAGTACAATCACGATGGAATCCTTAATCAGATTTGGTTATTTGGAGGTATTGAACGAGTAATAAAACGCAGTTTTGTTGTCGCACTAAAACGTCCAGAAGAAAAGAGGAATGATACCATGCTACTTACCATGGTTCAGAAATTTATTCTTCCAGGGTCAATAATCTACAGTGACTGTTGGAAGAGGTACACTCATGTGAACCAACGTTACATACATCACACTGTTAATCATTCCAAGAATTCTGTTGACCCAGGGAAAACACATAGAGCGTTTATGAAGAGACATAAAAAAGTGGATCAGGAGACCTGGAATACGTCAGGAACATATGAATCAGTACCTGGTACAGTATCTCTTTAGAAAAAGTGAGAACGATGCAAGTGTATTTCTCCACAAGTTTCTTATCATGTGAAAAACTATATAGACCCCAGTAATCACAGGTTTTCGTTTTTAAAAAATAAAAAGGGTAAATTCCATCTTTTCATGTTAATAAAAATCAAAACTGATTACATTGACTTTTTTCCATTAAATTAAAATAAAAAAAATTTGATTTTATCCGTTAAAATATTTTTTGTTACTTTTTTCCATTTAATAAAAAAAAAAAAATTGTTTTGTGTAAATATAATTTATTCCGTTTAATATAAGAATAATGTTTCTGTATGGTAATAAAAATCACAAATGATTGCATTTGATTAAAAAGAAAATTGACTTGTTTTTTTTCCGCTTAATAAAAAAAAAAAAAAAGTTTTGTTTCGTGTAAGTATAATTTCTTTTTTTTAAAATTTCCGAACAAAAATAAATTGATTGATATTCATTTTCTCCTTTTTGTTTGATTTCCTTGACGTATGTTCAATTAGAAAAGTCAATTACTGAACCAGAACGAAATTAAAATTTCCATTCCATTTTTCAGACAACCACAAAACACTTTTTCCAGTCTTATTATCCTCATCTAGTTGTTGTATCACAACGTTTTGGCCAACTATTCCTCTGGCCTTCGTTTGTTCTATCTCTTCCTTTTCTATCAGGGGTCCATAGGAGCACTTGGTTGGCAGTTTTCTCTGCGGCCAATGTTAGAGTATGTCTGAGCTAGCTAGATGTCTTTTGCAGATTATTGACAATTCTATCTGTTTATTAGTGCGATCTCTGACTTGGTTCGTAGTCCGATTGCTCCATTTGATTCTGAGAATCTTTCTAAGGCACTTGGAATCAAGCGCATCTAATTTCCTCTCTGTAAACAATCTAAGGCAGAATTTTGAGTCAGAATTGGTATCCATTATTATCTTACCCGCTTGTAATTATTAAAATCTGAAAAAGGCGTTTCAAATTTAATAACCTGCTCTGAAATAGGTATTCCAGCTAGTGTTATGCTGCTTTCTTCATTCACTGGCGGTTGGCACTCGACTTGAAGATGCTGTGATAACATCCTTTTGATATCGGATGTCATGCAAATCAACACAAACAATAAACATACCTTTTGTTATAGTTATATTTCAAACTTGAAGACACAGTGATTGGGAAGCAATGCCAAGTTCTCCTCATTAGCCTTTATATGATTTAAATGTTCATCGTTTCCATTCCCCGACTCTTCTCTCTCTGCTATTCAGCTGTTCTTATCTAACCATCTGTTCCTTTTGTTTTCTAAAATTGATCTCTTTTGATAGAAGACAATTGTGTCGTTCTTTGATGTCCGAAATCAGACCTTTTATTATTATTGTTTATTGTGTTCAAATTCTTAATTTGTATTTATTTAAATTCTACAGCTGCATTCATAGTCATGCAAATTGCATATTTACCTATTTAATTGATCCTTCTCGTTCGCTATCTAAAGGTACCAATCTATCATATCAGTCTATCGATTTATTTATTTATTTATTTTTTTTTTAGATTTTTATTTTCCTTTGTTTAGATAGTACTAAAAAAAATCAAGGGACTTCTTCCTGTGGCTAACACTTGATGCGTTACAGATATCGGAGTGTTTATTAAAGGTTCTTCTCCATCTCTCAAACCTTGAGTAAATAAAGCAGCAATTTTTTTTTTTTTTTTTTTTTTTTAGCTCCAAAAGATCACTTAACAATATTAATTTATTTTTCTTGTAATCTTTGCTTAGTTTTGCCAGATTTCATGGTCATGATTCATCTGGTCTGGTGCAGTATCCAGCCTAGTACTATTAGTTGGGTCCGCATCACTGGGAAAAGTATCACCATACATCAAATGTATTGCTGTTTAATGAATCAAAGGCATCTTCTTTTTTTTTTTTTTTTTTTTTTTTTTTTAATACTACGTTATTTTGAATGTTTAGTCGAGGTTTACTTGTAGGGCAAAGCATGCTGATATCAGGCATCTCACTTCTGACGCAATCCTTTACCTGTGTAATGTTTTGTCAAATCACAGAAATATAATTCATCTATTCTGGTGGCGTATTCAGTTTGATTTGTTACTTTTGGTAGCATCACTATGACAAAGTGCATTGTTCGTTGTATAAGCTAGTGTGTAAGCCATGTTTTATTTGGGTTTGAATACTATTTTATTGTGAGTATTTGGTCAGGGTTTATTTGTGGGGAAAATATCCTCATGTCAGGATGTTCTCACAAACCTTCATGCAGAAAAACCAAAGACACTTGAAGATAGGTTGAATACTTACTAGATACTTTCTCCAAATTAATCTTGTAGGTAACATGATATATTGATTGCGTATTCACTTGTACAAATACAAGGTGTCCCAAAAAAACTGGAAAGTACCACTTTGCGATAAATATCTGCTGCTTAGTGGTGTAACGATTCAGCTTTTTTTGGATATCCTATACATGCATAGATTATTAAGGACACAGACAGCTCCTAACCCTTATCCCTGAGTGGATCCTGGGCCTTGATAAGTGGTGACCCCCATGTAAAAAAAAAAAAAAAAAAAAAAAGTTCCTATGTCCCATTTGGCCCCAGCTGTCTACACCCTGTCCTACCACTAGATCGGGCTGGTTGAGATGAGAGTAAGGTTGGCTCTGCCCAAACCAACTTTATTTCAAACAAACTACCATTGCATGTCATCCATAATCCTTAATATTATTCTTGATGAATAATTATAGTTTTTAAGAATTAAAACCGTGAACACTTTAATCTCTACAATTTATTTTGTAATCTCACTTTTTTTTTTTTTTTTTTTTTTTTGTAAAGGCATTGGATTCTGCGATTAAGCAATACAAGAATCTCAGTCCACAAACAGCTGTGATTTTCTTTGCTGTTGATGCTGGCAAGGTGCTGTGCATGAGTTATGTACCCAAGGTAAGATTGGATTTTCAAAATGATTGCTTGTTCATTCATGAGAAATAACAGAATTATTGTGTGCAAATCTCACTAGACTTTTTTAAATGCAATAAAATTTTAATTGTATGAATTGACTTTGTCAAACTCTTCGGTTAGTATTAGTAATTCTATAGTGAAATTGATGAGACAAATTTGGCGACTCCAAACCCATACAAACGGTTACCTCTTCTCCTGTTCCTAAAATGTGGTCGCCTGTATAAATGTAAATATTTTTATTTAAGTCAACAAGCTAGAATTTTTGCATGTTTTTAATTATAAAAATTTTATTGTAAAAGAATTGAAAATAATGGAATTTTCCAGAAAGTGAAAAAAGAATTGACAAAAATTTGATATCCTAAATATTTATCAGGTTGAGAAGAAAGTTCTTGCAGAATTTTTAATTTTGATTTCAAATAATATATTTTCTAATAAGTTTTTGTTATAATACCTTTACTTTATATATCATTTTTAAAAAAATCGTTCACTCTATCTAATTGTTTCAAAACAATTAGGTCTTCTTTTCAGAACATTGAATATGAGATGGAAAAAAAGCAAATTTGCACAATCTTATTTCAATTCAAGCTAGGCCGAAAAGCTGATGAAACGGCTTGCGATATCAACGAACCACTATGAACGCACAGCACAATAATGGTTAAAGAAATTTTGTGGCAGTGACGAGAGTATTGAAGATGATTAACATAGTGGTCCGCCACCTGATGTTGACGATCAATTAAGAGTTTTAATCAAAACCAATTCACGCACAACTGTTCGAGAACAGTTGTGCGTGAATTAAACATAACTTGTATGATAATTTCCAACCACTTGAGAGATTGAAAAGACAAAAAAAAAAACTTGATAAATGATTGCCTCACGAATTGAACAATAACCAAATGAAATGCAGTTATGAAGTGTCATCTTCCCTGCGCAGCAAGAATGACCTGTTTCTTGACTGCGTTGTGACTTGTGATGAAAAGTGGGTTCTTTGTGACAACTTGTGATGCTCAACTCAGTTGTTAGATGCCGATAAATCTCCATGACACTTCCCAAAGCCAGAGTTACACCAAAATCAATCTATGGTCCCCCCTCGCCAAACTTTCACAAGAAACACTCGTCTAGCTGTAAACACTATCAATAATTCCCCCCACTCTTTATCTGTGCCTAAACCTAAACGTAGATTCTATGAACAAAGCTTCTTTCTTGGAACTGCACGCCTGTGGAATTGTCTTCCGTTTTCCTGCTTTCCGGCTGACTACAATATGGTTGTGTTCAAGTCTAAAGTAAATAAGTTCTTGATGAGCCGTTCCATATAAGTTATCAAATTTACCAAATTTTCATTACTAATGATTACTATATTGTCCAATTTCTATTGTACACTCTTTAACCCTTATCCTTGAGTGGCCTCTGGGCCTTGATAATGTGGTGATGCCTATGTAAAAAAAAAAAAAAAAGTCCTGCTGACTTGTTTGGTGATCTGTGACCGGTCTCATCCATTAGTTTTTGAATGCAGGCGAAAAAGTTCTGTCAACAAATGAATGAACTGCATCAGAAACTTCGACAACAACACCCAGCAGAAAAGTCAACAGAAAAGGCCCAATTCTCCATGACAATACCCAACCGCACGTTGCAAAACCGACCCTGCAGAAGTTAGACGGATTGGGCGATGAAACTCTGCCTGATCTGCCATACTCTCCAGAACTCTCATCTACCGACGACTTTTTCAAGCATCTAAACAGCTTTCTGCATGAGAAATGTTTCAAACATCTAAGTGATATCAAAAATGCCTTCAGCGACTTCATCGCCACCAGAATGCAAGATTTTTAGGTTACTCGCATAAATACATGTTTTGTGTTCATTCTGGTGGTGTTTATTTCGATCAATAAATTTTTGTTTTAGCTGAGATATATCCATCTGAATTTAAGTTAAAAAACGCAAAAACTTTCTTGGTACTTATTTATTTTATTCTTTAAGCTTAATCAGAATTAAGAAAAAAATTTGATATCCTAAAAATTAATTGTTTATTTTTATATTTTTAAGGAGCTGACAAATTCCTTGAAGGCCAATGAATGGGTGAAGTCTGTGACGCCTTGTATTAATGGCAAGGGAGGTGGAAAAGATATCTCTGCACAGGCAACGGGCACAAATGTTGGATCTGTCCAGGAGGCAATGGACTTGGCGGTGAAATTTGCAGACATGAAACTCTCCTCGTGATCAAGAATTTTTAATTTTTATTTTGGAGAAGGAATTTATTTCATTTTTTTTTTTTTTTTTAAACTTATCTCATAATGTTGTCTTGTTTAAAATATTTAACAGCAATTAATGTTCTACATAATCTAAATTCTATCTACAAGATCTTTCGGCGAGAGTGTCTTTATATCATATTGCCCCCCCCCCCTCCTTTTTTGTCTTCTGTGATATAAAATAATTGGGGCCTGCTCCTAGAATTTGGGCAGGAGGGTCAGGATCAATCCCTGATATGCCTGTGTTCTCATCTGTTGAACACTTGCTTTTTCATACCCCTCCCCTTTTATTGTCAAAACCTTCAGAGAGGAAATACTAGAATATGACCTTCCTTGCCTTAAGGTTATTGTTATCCCCTCCTCCCCATGGATTCAAAATTGATTTGAGAGGAAGGGGTTAAATTTTTTAGATTGTCAATAAAAAATTTGCGTTGCTTACGATTCAAATTTAAAGCTGCAACTCGTATTGATTCCATTTATTAGCCTGACGATTTCTGATGAAAATGAAATGTGGAAAATTCTGTGTAGTTTAATTACCATATATATATATATATTCATAACTTACGACTGTGTGTGTGTGTGTGTATATATATATATATATATATATATTTCGCTGAATTAAATTATCCCTAATGGTGACTCCAGAATTTCAAAGTACTGAAGCCTACAGTAACTATGGCGACTACATAAGCCGATTCTTGTCGGAAGCAAGAAAATTAAATAAAAATGTGGAAAGGATCAAAACCTGAATTAGTAAACATGAAATGATTATTTTATTCAACCAAATATGCTTAAAAGAAAGAATGCTGCATATATATATATATATATATATATATAATTTTTTTTTTTTTTTTTACATGGAGGTCACCACTTATCAAGGCCTGGAGGCCACTCAGGGATAAGGGTTATTGCGTGTACAGTAATCAATGAGATAGTATTGTAGTAGTCATTAGTATTGGAGATTTAATAGTGTCTTACTTAAGGAGGCGGTTCATCAGGAACTTATTTATGTTGGATTTGAAGACATCCAAGTTGTAGTTAGGTGGGAAACAGGCGAACGGAAGAGAGTTCCACAATCGTGCACTTCTGAGAAAGAAGCTCTGCTCATGGAATCTACGTTTTGATTTAGGCACAGATAAAGAGTGGGGAAAATTATTGACAGTAATATATATATATATATATATATATATATATATATATATATATATATATATATATATATAATGAAATAAGAATTACAATTAAGTTTACCAAGATAATCCAAGATGGCAAAACTAAAGTAAATTATAAATATTAAAGAGTTAATATTTATAAAGCAATCTCAACCAGATGTAAAAGCTCGATAAAACCAAATAGGAGATAGAGCTTATAATAAGAATAAGAGTTAAAAACATATTTAATTTTAGAAAGGAAGCATAAAATAAGTGGATAGTCCTAAGACTATCCACTTATTTTATGTTTTATTAACTACTTGTTCTTTATATATAATGGTTGTATTGATTGGTTTCCTCAATGTAAATGCAATGCAACTCGCACTATTATTAAAGAGTGTGCAATGCAAGACAGAGCTAGTATATAGTTTGTTTATTATACAAACATTATTGGTTACATATGTGCATACATGTTTCAGTGGAATCCCAATTTAAAGATAACACTTCATCAGACCTAAAAAGAATCATTAGATCAAAAAAGATATTGATTCTTTTTTGGTCTGATGAAGTGTTATCCTTGGAATGGGATTCCACTGAAACAGGTATGCACATATGTAACCAATAATGTTTGTATAATAAACAGACACATATATATATATATATATATATATATTTGTTCCACATTAGAAATATCCAAAAGCAATGACTATTGAATTTGAACAAGGTTGTTGATATTGCTCAATTAAAAGAGCAAGATATTATTTTATTCAATTTAGCTAAGCAAAATTGCCATAAGTCGCTACAAGAAATTTACAGTTTCAGTCTTAAAAGACATTGTCAAGCGATAAGAGACCTCTGTTCTTACTCAAGTCCAGTCATTTAATGAAAACCTAAAATAGAATAATATATATATATATATATATATATATATATATTGTACCAGTTGCTTCTGCTTGAGATTAAGCAATGTACAACTACTTAATATCAAGTGATATGGATTTAAAACAAAGTGCATGGCAAGAATTGATTTAAAAAAAAAAAAAAACAGGACCTTAAAATGCTTAATCTGGTCCTTTATCATATGAGCAGGTTTTTTATTTGATTAAAAAAAAAAGCTGCTATTGTAGATCATTATTATATTATGTAACCATTGACAGAAATTGAAGAGAAATATACGTTTTTTTTTTTTTTTAAGCTGGCGAACTTTAAATTAAAACAGATCACAGAAAAAATATTTTTATTATACTAATACTTGGTTTATTCTAAAGATTAATTTTTGGTATTTACAACTGATAGTTGCCAAAATCTGCATTAAAAAAAAAAAAAAAAGTTGTCAATTTAAAGTTTTTCACCTCTAAACACACACACACACACACACACACACACACACACTTTTTCTTGTTAAGAACATGGGCCAAGTTTCCTCAAAGCAAACTGAAGAATCAGAATCAAAATATGGAGTTTATTGGCTGTATGCTACTGATGGCTATACAGTAGAACCCCTGAATATGCCATTAAAAATTAGTAACAAAATACAGTACATTATATAATAAAATAACATTTATAAATAACACCGTAAGGCGGGGTAAATACGGTAAACAGGGGCCAGAAAAACATTGTATTCCACATCGTAACCTGAAAAAACTGTATTCTTGGATTTTACTGTATATGCGAAATAGACAGGCTCTTCTACGTTAGACGTATGCCTTACAGTCATCAGATAATGCAAGTTTCTTCCCTTTGATCTGATGAACACAAAACTGCCAGTCATCACACACACTGTTGATTCTCTGTACATGCCATCAACTTAGATCCATATATGCTCTGTCAGTAATATTGAGCATTTTCTCTTTATAAATATAACAACTAATGCAACTACATTTATATGAAAGAAAGACATTTCTTCTGTGAAACGTGCTAACATCGTTTCGGTCGAGTCTTAAGAATTCCTACTGCTGCAATTGTCCATTTGCCGCTTACTGATATGATTATTTTCTCTTTTTGATGTTAAACTGTTTTCTAGAAGGCATATTCACATTATGGAAAACGTTTTATTTTAATTCAAATGATTTTTGTTTTGTTTTTTTTTAAATGGATCCAATTTCTTCTGGTTAATCTTTTTTTTTTCTTTATAATAAAAATGAGAAAAAAATGTACACTTTTGTTTCTGTTTTTTATTCTTATATATATATACTAGCGGGGGTACCCGGCGTTGCCCGAGTGTTTGTTTCCGGGACGGGGGGAGGAGTTTTAAAAAATGTTATGGTAGGTAAGTAGGAAGGATCAAACCCGGAGTCATGAGTAAAAGTAGGAAAATAAAGTGTGAAAAAAAAAACAAAAAAAAAACATCTACAACGTTAACAGTTCGGCCACCAAGAAAAGTCCATTCCAGTTGTTTAGGAAAAAAAAAAAAAAAAAAAAAAACGACTACGGTAGGTCGGCGCGAACGTGAAAATATAATGTGAATTGTCCAGCACGCCAACCACTACGCCACAGAGCACTGCAGCTTACGTTAAGGAGAAAAAGAACGGTCAGAAAAAAAAATGTGATGTCTTTGCTGTTACGACCACCGTCAAACCAGAAGTGACGTAGGTTTAAATTAAGGCTAGACAATCAAAAATATCGGCGAAAAAAGCGACCCCGCCCTGTAGAAGTGCCCAGTTGAGAGTGAAGAAATTAATATTTTTAGCCAATTTTTCGGTATTTGTTGTGTGAAGAGTTGAGCTTCAAAACGATACTGATCTTGTGAAAATCCGTCACCTTTGTCGAAAGTTTTAGGCAGACATGCAAACATACATTTATATATTGACTAGCGGGTGTTTGGGGGGGGGGACATCTTAAAAAATCGGAAAAACCCAAACAAAAAAAAGAGCCAACGAACGTAAAACTTCTTTAAAAAATCGGAAAAACAAACCTCCTCCCCCAAAAAAAAGGACGGCGTTGCCCGGGTGTTTGGAAGTGTTTATGTGTGTGGGGGGGGGAGACAAAGAATAAGCGAATTAATACCCTTTTTGGAGGTACCCAGCGTTGCTCGGGTGGTTGGAGGTGTGTGTAGGGGGGGGGCTAAAGAACTTCTTAAAAAATCGGAAAAACGCAAACAAAAAAAACAGCCAATGAACATAAAACTTCTTTTAAAAAATCTGAAAAACAAACCCCCTCCCCCAAAAAAAGGACAGCGTTGCCCGGGTGTTTGGAGGTGTGTATGTAGGGGGTGGGGTGGGGGAAGGATAAGTGAATTAATAACCCTGTTTAAACTTTTTTTAAAAATCGGAAAAAACAAATAAAACAGCGAACGAACGTAAAACAATCGGATTAACAAAAACAAAAAAGAAAACAAAAAAAAAAAATGGTATAAATAACCTCGTTTCAATATTAAATGTTTAAAAGTCGAGAAAAAAAGTATATCTGATAAATGGGATTGAACCTGCAATCTTTAGATAACGACGCTGTCACTTAACCCACCGTGCTACAGACGCGTGGATGAAAGTAGGTCGGTTTTTATAAGATTTAAAACAAATTCAATGTACGTCTTTTGCGCATAATGACGCATGCGTAAAGCCATTTGGTCATGGAGATACCAGTTTTTTTAACCCCTCCTTGTAATTTAAGGATGAAGGAATGAATGTTTTTGCCCAATTTTTCGATATTTGTCGTCCAAGATGTGGAGCTTCAAAATGATACCAAACTCGTGGAAATCCGTGGCCCGTGTCGAAAGTTTTTGGCAGACATACAAACACACATACTCACACACACACACATTTTTCCTTTTCTATATTAGATAGCTCAAATTTTCGACCCAAACCGATTAAAAAGCTTGCCCTATCTCTGAATACCCTTTGTGTCAAATTTCAAATGTTTAGACCAAAAATTGTCTGAGTAATTTGGTAGAGACTGCAGAGGTCAAATTTTTTTTAACTTTGACCCCCTAACATTTATTTTTTTGGGCTTAAGTCAAGTTATAAAGTTAGATCCATGTCCAAGGAACCTATATCTAAAATTTCAATTGTTTATACCCCAAATTGGCAGGAGTTTGGTAGAGTTCTCAAAGGTCAAATCATTTAACTTTGACCCCTTAACAGGCAGATTTCTGGCCGAAAACGGATTATAAAAATTTTCCCAAATCTCAATATCCTCTATATTAAATTTCGAGTCTAGACTGAAAATTGACACTTATTGCGTAGGGAAATGTACACACACACTTTCACTTTTATAGATTAGTGATGAGACGATTCCAAAATTTTTTTCTGATTCTGATACAATTACAGATTCTGTTTTAAATTTCTGATTCCGATACGGGTACCAATTCAGGTTCTTTTAAATTTCTGATTCCGATACGAGTACCAATTCAGGTTCTTTTAAATTTCTGATTCCGATACGAGTACCAATTCAGGTTCTTTTAAATTTCTGATTCCGATACGAGTACCAATTCAGGTTCTTTTAAATTTCTGATTCCGATACGAGTACCAATTCAGGTTCTTTTAAATTTCTGATTCCGATACGAGTACCAATTCAGGTTCTTTTAAATTTCTGATTCCGATACGAGTACCAATTCAGGTTCTTTTAAAATTTCTAAACTGGAAAAGATTTGATGCTTTTTAAAAATGTTCAACTAACTATATTTTTCACTTGTGTCTAAAGCCAAGAAGTACCATAAACATTATTTCAGAAGCAGGCAACAGTGTCCAGACGGCACCAACGAAATTGAAAAACTTTGTCTAGGGCATTTTAAATCTTTTGAACTGCTTGAAACGTTTAGCGAATATATGCTACAAGGTTTACAAAGGAGTGTTTACCGTAATGTACCAATAAAACAATAAATTAGACTCTGAAAATTATGTTATGGGAATGGAATTTATAAACCATTCCGTTATTCTTCCTTTCAGATTGTAAATGAACAACTTCTAATAAATAAATAATTTCACTAAGAAAAAAATTAAAGGAATTGTTTTGGAATCAGAAATTGGGCTCCAATTTTTCTGATATTCCAAAATGTTCTGATTTTTTTTTTTATTCCATATTCCGAATTATCGTCTCAACACTTTATTTTTCATATATACTAGCAATGGGTGCCCGGGTTTTTGGAGGTGTATGCTGAGCAAAAACAAACGGTAATTTTTTAAAACTTTGACCCCTATTATGACCCCTTAATATTTGTTGTTTTGGGCTCAAATCAAGTTATTAAATTAGATCCATGTCCAAGGAACCAAAATCTAAAATGTCAAGTGTTTAGACCCAAAATTGTCGGAGGAGTTTGGTAGACTTCTCAAAGGTCAAATCGTTGAACTTTGACCCCTTAACACATCGATTTTCCCAAATCTCAGTACATTGTATATCAAATTTCGAGTCTGTAGACTAAAAATTGACAGTTATTGCGTAGGGAAATGTACACAGACACAAAGACATTCACTTTTATAGATATACTAGCATTTCAGCCCGACGTTGCCCAGGTGTTTGGAGGTGTATGTTGAGGAAAAAAAAAAAGCGATCAATTTTTTAAAACTTTGACCCCTTAAAATTTAGTGTTTTGGGCTCAAATCAAGTTATTAAGTTAGATCCATGTCCAAGGAACCTATATCTAAAATTTCAAGTGTTTAGACCCAAAATTGTCGGAGGTGTTTGGTAGAGTTCTCAAAGGTCAAATCGTTGAACTTTGACCCCTTAACAGCCAAATTTCTGACCGAAAACCGATCAAAGATTTACCCAAATCTCAGTACCCTGTATATAAAATTTCGAGTCTGTAGACTAAAAATTGAATGTTATTGCATAGAAAAATGTACACACACAGACACGTTCACTTACATATATATATATATATATAAATAAAATGTTTTATGGGTGTTAATATTGCCATATCAGAGCCCCCCCCCCCCGGACAAAACTAGGGTGGACCTGTAAATATACACTTGTTCGCACTTTTCTCAATAACTATGCCTTCGAACAATTTTAAATTTTGCACAAACATTAAACATGATATAAGTAAAAGAAAAAGTAACAGGATTTCCCCCCCCCCCCAAAAAAAAACTCTGGTTGCCTCACTGCACCATTTGTTCATTTTCACCAGGATTTGACGTCCCCTAGGGACTTTTAAGGGTGGAGGGGGGTGTAAATGCTGAACTTAGTCATTTTTTATGCCTCGTTCACTGTGCACTCACAGGGGACCAAGCATGCTTCACTTTATTTTATTTTTTAAAATGTCCTTAGCATCAAGTGAAATTTCCATGAACAGTTTCTAAGAACTTTGCATCTGTGGAACACATTATCATGAAACTGTTTCTTTGACGACTACAATATGGTCCCCTTCAAGTCTAATGTTAACAAATATTTCTCAAACTGTCATAACTAATTACACTATTCATTCATTCAGTTTTTTCATCATCCTTCATTTTATTGTATTGCCTTTAGTCAGGAGTTTAATATTTTCTGACAATCTGCAGTTTATTTTCATTGATTATCTTTAGGGTTTATTCCGTTCGAATTTCATTGTCACTTGGTGGTGGTTTGCACCCAAATTTTCTTGGGTCGTCTAACTTCCTTCCACCTCATCTTCTCTCCAGTAGTCAGTCATTCGTCTCAACACAGCCAATCGATTCCACTCAATTATATTCTTCATCATTCAACCGATAATCTATCCACAACACTTTTGTGCCGTTATAATTTGCACTTAGTCTCTCTAGAGTGAATCACTATCTATGCTTTTTTGGTTGAGATCAAGGTATTTTGTTGGTCAGAGAAGGAAAAGTCATAGATTTTTGTCCCAATCCCACGTGCTCTATTTTGGAAAGCTGGATTTTCCGCATATTATGTATTGACCTTGTGCTTAACTCTGCCCTCATAGGAAGACAAGTAAATAAAAGGATTGTGATTAAAAATTGGTACAAACCTGTTTTTGTGCAGCCTGTAGAGACTGATGGAGAAAAGAAAAAAAAAATGGCTGCTGTTTCTCTCTGTGCTTGTGACCTTGTCACCTGATATGCAAATGAGATGCTTCTGGGGTAAATGAAAAGCCTGATTTTTCGGAGGCTTCATCAGTTTCGAGTTGGACATTGGAGCATCAAGTATTGGATTTGGATGTCGGTAATCATAAATTTACATTGTATATTTAATTGTATCTCAAACCATCATGCTTTTCAGGTGGGTAGGTTAGCGCTCATGGCAAATACATTGAGGAGATTGCCAAGGCTGCTGCAAAGAAGGTAGACTCCTATTATGTTAGAAAATTACCCCTACGAGAGAGCATCCTATATCTTTACAAAGCCACCATTTGCCCATGCATGGAGTATTGTTGCCACATCTGGATTGGTACATCTACCACTTGTCTCTTACTCTTAGATAGGGTCCAAAAAAAGCCTCAACTAATAGGTCCTACACTGTTGGCCAACTTCTGTCCCATTGCCGCAATGTTGCATCTGTGCTTGTTTTACCAGTATTTTAATGGAATGTACTATGAACTCATCAACTTACATACTCCCAATGTGTAGCATCAAAATCCCACCCCTTCACTTTTGAAGTCCCTAGATGCTGGAAAGCATTCTACTCTAATAATTTCTTCTCTTGACTTTGGGATTCTCTGTTTTCTGCTTTCTTCCACTAACCTGCAGAAGTTTAAATGTAATGGGAACAGACATCTTGGTATTCAACTCCCCATAGTTCTGTTAGACATGGTCCAAATAATAATCCCTTACATTCCAAGTGGCAATATGCCTTGTCTGGGGGTGAAAAAAAAACAAAAAAAAAAAAACTATTTATAGGTTTTCTGTAAGTGAATCAGGTCAATGAAAAAGTCTTTTGGATATTCTTCCTTCACAGCTATGTTGAAATTTTTTTTACTCTTCTCTTCTTCATCTCCAGCATCAGTTGGTTTTGGTATATAAGGGACTGCAAGTGTCTTGGTACCACCAGACAATGTCTCATTCCTGGTCTTCATCTAGTACAATCCAAAAGTTGATAAGTCTTGCTGTTACTTTGTTAGTAACAATTAAGTTAACTAGTGTTGATTTTGACAAGGATCACAATGAGTGCATCATTATAACTAAAATTTGTAAAACAGAATCATTCCTGGGCTTGGATTAAGGATGGCTGAGGTTAAACAAAACAGAGGTACAAGTTAAGATGACAACTAATGTCACGTTTTCTGAGCTGAAAGAAAGCAAAAACATTCAAATGAGTCTGTCCCCGACAGAGACCAGCAACAATGCAAGTCTGCCATGAGTTGCACAAGGCTGTTGGCCAATAATGTAGAAAATGCAAAACATTACCTTGATATGTGTCACGCATTTTAGTTAAAATAATTATCTAAGAGAACATTTGTCAGTCTCTTTCTTTTTCTTTCCCTCCCTTCAAAAATAAGCCTTTAAGAAACTCTCAGTGAACATCTCCTTGTATCTTAGCTGCATGAAAAGAAGCTTTATTTGCATAGCAAACACTAAACAAAACTGCTGGGCCATTTTTATTTTTTATTTTTTTTAAATTTCACACAAATGTACTTTATGTCTGGGAGTGTTCTTAGAGATGTTTCAATACAAAACCTATCTAAGTATTAAAAATTGATAATCCAAAAATTCTGCTTGAAAAATTGATAATCAAAAAAATCCGATTGAAAAAGGAACAGTCCGATTTTGACAAAAATTAACACTTACACAGCTTAACATCACAAAAGCATTTGAGAAGTTTTATCACCGCACAAGCAAAATAGCCTTGCATACAAAAATCAACAATAGGTTCTTTGATAAGATGGGCACGTTTTAAATGAATGTTTTTGTTTAAAGTACAATTGAACCATGATACGTGATATCTGCATTTAAAACTTTAATTCAGGCCATCATACAAAAATAATTTTTTTCAAATAAACAGGTTCTCTAAAGTGCAATATAGACTACAATGTATTGTGGACTAGGTCACTGCGAGGAGGCAGGTGGAGTTTCCTCCTTGTGCACCATAGTGGGTCCCTGACTAGAGCAGACAACTAATTGATTTGATTGAAAAATGGATGATTTCATTGATTGCCACGTCGATAACAGCATTGTTTGTTGATCCTCATTTAATCTCATTCAATTTGCTAGTATTAAACTATAATATAAATAAAATATTAGGAATAAACAGAATTAAATACAATATACAAACCATTATCTATATATTAATACGATAGCATATGTGTTAGTTTTTTTCACGCTTACATCCTGGTAGTTTAATTGTTATGTACTTCCATTTCTTGTCATAAATAATTTTACCAAGAATTCTTCCAAAGTTTTGGTTTCGGTTATAGCTGATGGCACTAAAGTCATCAATTTTTTTTTTTTTAAATAATTTTACCAAGAATTCCTTAAAAGTTTTGGTTTCAGTTTCAATTATAGCTAATGGCATTCCAATAATCTATTTTTTATTTATTTATTTTTTTTTTTTTTAATAATTTTACCAAGAATTCCTTAAAAGTTTTGGTTTCAGTTTCAATTATAGCTAATGGCATTACAATAATCTATTTTTTATTTATTTATTTATTTTTTTTTTTTTAATAATTTTATCAAGAATTCTTCCTAAGTTTTGGTTTTGGTTTCGATTATAGCTGGAGGAACTAAAGTAATAAATTTGGGATTCGGTTTCGATTTAAGCTAATGAATCCAAGTCATATAGATATATTTTTTATTTTCAAAATCACAACTTTATAATATATAAAAATCGATAGAACATTAACTCTATAATAATATATACAAAATATGCAAGAATTAAAATATATTTAAACGTATTTTATGACCTGGCTACACCGGGCGTCCCTGCTAGTTTATAAATAATAAATAGTCAGAGGTAAATAATATATTAATGATATCATATTAAATAGTGCCGTATAGTGATAAGTAGTTAGATTGTACATCTAAAAACAAAAATAGGTTTAAGGCTCTTAAATTCACACGAGAATTGTCCGCAAGAACTTGTGGTGTAACAGATAAAGTATTTGTTAAAGTTCAATTGTAAGTGATACTATTCTGGAGGTTGAAGGTTCGATTGGTAATATTAAAAAATACAACTGTGAATTATTTAGGACTTTTATTCCATCATAGCTGACGAAATGAGAGCATGCTACCCTCGATTTAAAAAAAAAAAAAAGGGGGGGGTCTGTTCAAAACTGTACAGATTTCCGAGTTCGACAAGATACACTTAAAGAAAGACCCGAGGTTACATCGATTGAAACGTGAAAATAACTCAAAATAAGAACAGTAGTTTGAATAATCCAGAAACCAAGTTTCTTTTTTGTTTTTTTTTTTCAGTAAGATTCTATTTACTTAATCTCCACAACTCCAATGTGGAAGTAACTCAACAATCACAGACACATGTTCACTGATCAAAACCGCCATCTTTGTTATTCAGTCAATAATCCACAACAACAAGCAAGAGAGATCACTTAAGAACTTAACAACAGAACTCCTTTTACCCTAATATAAAAGGAGACAACTTAACACCTGAGAGCGAAATAGTTTTGTTTTTTCATCACGACTTAGATATTTGCAGAATGACACTATAATCTTCCATATATATATATAAAGTAGTAGCGTTCATATGTGTGTGTCTAAATCTCGTACAGCCCACACCACTGGACCGATCATGATCAAACCTGGGATGATGGTTTCCCACCTAGGGATGGTGCACACCAATTTCAAGGTTAAGGTCAAAGTTCAAGGTCATAGTCTATGAATATATACTCTCCTACAGCACACACCACTGGACTAATCATAACCAAACCCGACATGAGAATGATCTCTGACCGTCGGGCTGATGCACACCATTTTTCAAAAGTTAAGGTCATATTTAGTGCGGCTCTTTATAAACGTACCCACCTAGGGATGGTGAATACCACATTTGTAAATTTGGTGCAGACCAACTTTGTAAATTTAAATCAGATCATTCTCCTCCACCTCCATCCCCTCAACCAATTAAACTAATGTTAACATTGTGATTCTTTGTAATTGTTTCAATTTTTAAGTGTCACCTTTGATATAATCTATTTGCTTTAAAGTTCATAGGTGGATCTGTCACTTGAGGAGGTCGTTTTAAAAATTTTTTTAAACACCTTAAACAATAGTTGCTCTTATAACATCCACTTACTGCAAGAGTGCCCGTAAAGCGGAAACATGAGTGAACAGCAAAGTCCCATGTGAAGCGCAGGTATCTTTGCTAATGAGGTTATAATGAATATGGCATTGCATTGGGTGATAGATATGAAATTTTTTTTTTTTTTTATGTATTTATTAAAAATTGTAAAATCTTATTTTCGATTAAATTTATTTAACAAAATGAAAATTTTAAAAAATACAGCTTTATTTTTTTTAAATCCGAATAAATCTGCAAATCCCAAACAGTGGCTTGTAATTATTGCAAAATGAAAAAAAATTGTTCTTCACTGCATTAATTAATATTTTTTCTCTTCTCAAATGTGGAATCCAACAAGTGTACATTTCGTGTTTAGATATGTTAAAAATAAATGGAAGATGAATAATCTAATTAAAAAAAAACCCTATTTTTTTCTTGGGAATATGTATATGTTTTTTGTCTCTGATGAGTTGTTTAGTATATCTCTGCTATACTATGAAACATGCGTAAGACATACTTCATATGAATAAACTATAATAATTGAATACATCTGGTTTTGGAATGTAAACTAACAATATATTTTTTTTACCTTTGTTCATCCCAAACAAGGCATCTTGCCATTGAAACATAAGAGCTTACTGTGATAAAGACCAGATTCATAAGATGGAAGCAACCTGGATGGGAAATTGAGCAGCAAGATATTTGTTTACATTATATTTAAATTTCTGCCTTTTGATAAGATCAAAAGAGTGGGGAAGGAATTCTTGGTCCAAGGAAAGCAACTATTTGGATATATTAGTTTTGAGAATTCAACCATGGTACCCACAGTCCATTATGCCGTTTGGGGTTACCCGCAGGATCTTGTCGTTTATTTGCAGGTGCCACCATCGTTTCCGTGTAATATTTTAGTCGTGCCATTAAGTGCTTCACAATATCTGGTTTCTCGGCTGCCAAATTATGATATTCACACGGATCCGTTGGAATATGGAAAAGGCAAGGGTTTAGTTTACCAACACAATTATATTTTGCATTTAGGGGACGGGGCCCTCCACATTTTACTTGGACAGGTTTCTTTGCTGTTAATTTTTGGTGTTCGATTCTCTCGTTGGATGAATAATACAAGACAGTATCACTAATATTTGTATGTTCGTACGCTTGATAGGGTGGATACCAACCATCCCGTTCGGATACATGTCCAAACAGTAATTTATAGTCTCCAACCCGTAAGGCTGAAAATTTCAGGATGGGATCGATGTTATGAAGGATCTCATGACGGACAGACGGACCATTTTTCACTAACATCCGCCAGAGATCGAATCCATCAAGATTCTTCATTTCAGCAGGATCGCCCCCAGCAGCACGATACAAAGTCGGAAGCCAATCACAGACATGAATCATCTGCTGGCTGACACTACCCTTTTGCTGCAAGAGGGGGCTGTGAATAAAACCAACGCCGCGGACTCCACCTTCCCACATGGTGTTCTTCATGCCCCTGTGAAGAAATTAAAAAAAAAAAAATTGGTAAGCATTAGACACGAAATTGGATAGAAAAATACATTTTTTTTTACAACATAAAAGACGATGGCGGTTTTGGTCATTTTTAAAAAAAAAAAACTTATTCAACAAAGACAAGGAACATTATCACTGAGATACAAGAACTACTATGAATTATGTACCAGATTTACAGGGGCATCATAAGTGGGGAGTTGTGCAGCAAGATGTTTGTTAACATTACATTTACATTTCTGCATGTTAATACACTCCAGAAACTGGGTAGGGAATTCCAAAGTCTAGCAGTTTGAAGGAAGAAAGTATTAGAATAGAAGGCTTTCTCTGGCATCTATGGACCTCTACAGTGAAGGAGTGGGATTTTGCTGCTTGTTGGTTAGTTAGCGTTTATTGGAGCACATTCCATTTGTAAAACAAGAACAGGGCTGCAACATTGTGGCGATGGGACAGAGGTTAAAGCTTGGCTGAAAATACAGGGCCAATTTGATTGGAGACTCTTATTGATCGTGTCTAATGAGGAGAGACAAATGGTTTATAGGATACTGGAAGGTGTGAGTAATTTTCTAGCTGAGTAAAGGGAGGCCACCTTCTTTATAGCAGTCTTTATGATTTTAGGATTTACTAATACTAAAAGAAAATCTACTAATTGAAGAGTGGAGGTCAATACCTTTTTTGCAGTGACTTTTGCAATAAAAGGAAATACGAGGTGCCTTCAATAAGTTTCCAAACTTCTTTTGTACAGGCATTTAAAGTTGTTGTAGACTCTTGAAAAATGAGATGACTGACTAATTTTTATGATTTCGGGTTCAAATGAACAGCTACAGCAGGAATCGGAATACACCCTACTAAAGCCTGATTGTCACAGCTGGTGAATTTCAAAAATGCACTCTGGACGTGAGGACACTTCAAAAGAACGATATGCAATAAAATTATGTGTTAAACTTGGAAAAAATGCCATAAAAACGTATGGAATACTTCAGACTGCTTTCAAGGGAATTTCATGGATAAAGACTGTCTTTGATGTCAGTGTGGGAACTGTACACACAATTATTTGCAAGGAAGTGAAGATGCGGAAGATTTGTGTGAAGTTTGTCCAAGGATGCTTAGAAGATCAGAAAGAAATACGATGTTATGACAGTAGGGAGTGGATTAAGCTGATCAATTCAGATCCTGCAGTTCTTGATGCTCTGATGACTTGCGATGAAAGCTGGTTCTACTGCTATGACTCAGAGACCAAGAGACAGAATTCCCAGTGGAAGCATGCTGACTCTCCCAGACCCGAGAAGGCCAGACAGAGCAAATTCATCCAGAAATTTATGATGATCCCTTTTTTCCTGACAAAATGGACATGATCTACATGCAATTGGGTTCCCACTGGACAGTTAACAAGGAATACTATGTTAAGGTTTTAAGGGAGTTCAGAAAGAGATTCTGACAGAAGAGACCGGCACTGTTCAAATCGGGTCAGTGGCATTTTCGACAGGACAATGCACTAATCCATAACTTCATCGTTGTCGCAGACTATTTGACCAAGATGGGCATAAAGACATTTCCTCACCCTCCCTATAGTTCAGACTTTGCTCCCTGTGACTTTTGGTTATTCTTTAAGCTCAAAGAAACACGCAAGAGGACTTCTATGGGGCCTTCCAAAAATCGTTGGGATGGTACAAGTGCATTGCAGCCGGAGGAGATTACTTCGAAGGGGACTAAAGTTTGATGGGTGCACTAGCAAGAAAAGTGGCCATACGAAAAAAAGTTTGGAAACTTATTGAAGGCCCCTCATACATATGTGACACAATAAGTGAACTCTGGTTGCAAATTTCATAGCTAACATTTGTAATGATTATACAACAAGCACTTCACTTCCCATAGATTCTATCTTGTTAACAAAAACTTTGAATGTAGTCATGAAAATTGAAAATTCACACACCAGAAAAAAATTAAATAAAATTGTTATTCTCAAATCAAAAGACTCATTTGGGCTCATCAGTTAGACACATCCGAGCTCGGGATTTGAAACACGAGCCTCTTGCATGCTAGGCGAGCACTCTGAAGATCAAGCAAACCATGGCATAGATCCAACAGTGGAGTGAACCAACCTCATACCGAGCAAGGGACGTGGTCATCCAACTAGCCACAACCCAACCCGATGTATCACAAGTAGGAATTTTATACTCTGATTTCAAATCCCAAGTTTGAATATGTCTAACTGATGAGCTCAAATAAGGGTGAAACTCGAATCTTGGACTTTCGGTTTGTTGGCTTCCTTGGCTCTTGTGAGCTGCGACATTGTCTGACTGTAGATATAATTATATATTCTCTCACATTTTGAAAATTCTATTACTGATTGCTTGCTAGGTTATCGTGTCAAGATTAAATAAAAGATTCTGTTTTAAATTCCATGTAGATTCTTGAGTTTGACAAGATACACCTGAAGAAGGTCGGAGGTTATATTAACTGAAATGTTCTGAAAATAACACCAAAGATGAGAATGGTAAGTGTGAATAATCCAAATAACGGTATCACTGGTAGAATACTTAACATAATTAAATCCTTCTTAGATAAGAGAAAAATCCAGGTTGTCCTCGACGGTCGTACATCTAAACAATATGATATAAATGCGGGAGTGCCCCAGGGTTCTATCCTTGGACCTCTATTGTTCCTGATATTCATAAATGACCTCCTCGACAAAATTTCCTCTGAAATGGGTATATATGCTGATGACACTACACTTTATGGCAGGCACGACAAGAAGACGAATGAACACATTTCTAAAGAAATGGCAGAAACACTAGAGGAAGACCTCCAATCTGTAGTGGAATGGGGACAAAAATGGTTGGTCACGTTCAATGCCGCCAAGATTAAACTAGTGTCATTCAATAATTACAAGAAACCCTCTCTACCACCTATAGCAATGGCCAGCGACTCTTTATCTGAGAGTACATCTTTCAAACTGCTTGGCCTAACGTTCACAGGAAACATGAGTTGGAACAATTACATTGAAGGCATTGCCAGAGCCGCTGCAAGAAAGGTGGGCTCTCTCTACCGTGCTAGACAACTACTAACACCCGAAAGTATCCTGTATCTCTATAAGGCCACCATTCGCCCATGTATGGAGTATTGCTGTCGTATTTGGGCTGGTGCATCTGCTACTAGTCTCTCGCTCCTTGACAAGGTTCAAAAGAGAGTCGCAAACCTGATAGGCCCTGAACTGGCATCTAAGCTTCAGCCTCTGTCCTATCGACGAAACGCTGCATCCCTCTGCCTTTTCTACAAGTATTTTAGTGGTGAATGCTCTGACGAACTGCAATCACTTGTGCCCCCACGACGTGAGCACCCTTGACAAACCCGACAGGCTGCTAAATCCCACCCCCACACTGTAGAGATCCCTAGATGTAAAAGATCTTTCTACTCCAATAGTTTCTTCCCCAGAACTGCTAAACTTTGGAATATCATTCCAGGTCCCTGCTTCCCCAACTGTACTGACGTGCAGAAGTTCAAGTGTAACGTGAACCGACATCTTGCTGCCCAAATCCCTACATAGTACCCCAGTAGTTGTTGCCCCTGATAGTAGCCCCCTACACCAAAGTGGCAATGTGCCTTGTTTGGGGTGAAAATGTAATTAAAAAAACAAAAAAAACATCAACCTCAATCTTACAAATTCAAAACGTAAAAATACCTGAGAGGCCAGTTTGAGGCCATGTTTCCATCGTAGCCATGAGTAGGTCCTCCATTATCAGTTGAAAAAACAATAATTGAATTGCTATACATCCCAGTCTCTTTTAAGGCCTTCACAACTTCTCCGACGCCATCATCCAAAGCAGATACCATTCCTGCAGATGAAAATTTGAGGTTTTTTTTATTATTGCTTACGAGATAATCTCTGCATAAATTATAAGACTTCTACATGTCATCTGTAATAATCTGTAAGATAAGAATCGTCAAAAAAAAGCTAAGAATTGCCAGGACTAATAACACCTTAGCTGAGAGCTCATCGTTAAAACTCCTTAGCTTAACATTCACAGGCAGCATGAATTGGAACAAATAGATTAAGGACATTGCTAAGTCTGCTGCAAAGAAGGTGGGCTCCCTCTACTGTGCTAGAAAATTACTCACACCAGAGAGCATCCTATATCTTTACAAAGTAAAAATTCGCTCATGCATGGAGTATTGTTGTCACATCTGAATGGGCATTTATCATTAGTCTCGCACTCTTCAACAGGGTCTCGCAGAAAAAAGTGTTTCAAATCTAATATATCCCACACACTTGGCCAAACTCCAACCTTTGTCCCGTCGTCACATTCCTTGTGCCTCTTTAACATACATACTCCCGATTAACCTGCCAAGCAGCAAAATCCCACCCCGTCACTGTTGATGCTGGAAAACCTACTCTCATAGCTTCTTCCCACAGACTGCTAGACCTTGGAATTCCCTCTGTTTTTTGCTTCTCTGACTGTACTGAGTCCTGGATATGATCTTAACACTATATTCAACAGTGAGGCCCCAGCTTGCGAGCTTTGGAAAGTGTGGACCCACCCCTTAATTGTCATTGCTCCCAGGTCCACTCTGACCAGGAGTGGTAGTATCTGTTAGGCACAACTATGCGTTAAATAGAAACTGACTTGAAAAAAAAAACCCCAAATATATTCTATTAAAAACTTTTTCTTCAAAATTACTGGATTCGGCATTAAATAACTTGAAACGGGTTGATATGCCGTAAAACAAAAACAACCAACCTGACTGTACTGACATGCAGAAGTTTAAATTGTAATGCAAACAGACAATTTGTGGTTCAACTCCCCACATAGTCCTCTGTAAACATGATCCCAAGCCTCTCCTATCCAAGTGGCAATGCAATTTGTTTGGCATGAATAGTTTATGTAAATATTAGCACATAGCGTAACAACACTATAATAGTGAAATTTGAAATTTTTAATATTGAATTTCAAGGCAAACCAATGGTCTTTATTTAATTGTCATATCGCAGCAATGAATATATCCAAAAATTATGAAAAGCAATAGGGTAGAAAAAAATTATTATTATTTATTTTGACGAAAATTAGTGAAAATAAAATATTTGGCTAAAGAAACATGAGAGATCCAAAGTAAGTAGCATGTTACTATTGCCAATTTTTTTTTTAATAAATTGTATGTTTTACTTTGTTTTTAGCATAACTGAGTTACTTCCCTTGTTATTATGTCATGTCTTTACAAAGAAATATGGCGACGTTTTTTTACGATAAAGATCAAAAACTTGTATTTTCTAAATAATGCAGTAATATTTAAGTATTTTTGCCATGTCAATTAAGTAGATATCGTTGCTTTTAGTTAAAATTAACACAGTCAGTAGATACTGATTTTTAATCAATTTTTTCACTTCCAAATTTTGCTATTATAATCAGTGGCGGCTCGTGCCTAAGATTAGTGGGGGTGCTGTTTTAAAGAAAATACCTATTGTTTTAATATTGTGTAAAAATAAAACAAACATAAAAAATATAATTTATACGTATGCACATGTATAAAAATACAATAACTTAAAGGAATCCTAAATAGATGTTAATATTTTAAATATTTTACTTATTACATTCATTTGAAAGTAAACTTCATTCTTCTTGTTTTAATTTGTGAGAAAAGATTGATAATTTTCTACTTAACTTCTGGATGACTGCTGAAGAACGTTTTTTTCAGTTGAAAGCAATGCAAGTGCATTTAGTCTTTCGCAACCCATGGTGTTCCTTAGAAAAGTTTTTATTCTTTTCAGAGTTGAAAAACAACGTTCTATCTCTTATGCAGTCATGGGAATTGTCAAGATAATTTTTATGAGTTTTGTGATTTCACTAAGAACATCGTTTAAATTGTTTTCCAAAATAAATTTCAGAAGATCAATTACTTTTCAATATTCATGGATATCTGACCTACTATAAAATATTTCTAGCTCAGTTTCAAACTTTTCTTTGTCAATCATGGGATATGCTTCAGTTGTCAAGGATATCTCTTCTGTAGGTAGTTTTTTTTTCTTAAAACTAGCAAAGCTTATCTTGTAAAACAATTTAGCAAGTATTAAATGTTTAGTTGAAGAATATCTGTCCGTTATATCAACAGATATATAGTCACACAGTTCTTTAGCTTCGTCCTTGAGTGTTTGTGAAGGATTTTCACAGTATTTGGTGTTTCTTATCTCTAAAATAGCAGTTTTGAAATTTGTTATGTATTCATTGACTTTATATATGCTAATTTCCTGAGAATTAATTTCAACATGAGACATAATTTCATGAAATAGCTCAAACCAAAATATGAAATTTTCATCGTTCAAATATTTCAGAATTCCTGTCGCTTCTGCAACAGTCTCATCTACATATGATGTTGACTGAATTTCAGTGACAGTTTTTTTATGCTTGAACATTTTCATGAACTCTATTTATGTATGTTAAAGTTCCACCTTGTGGCGGATACACGTAGAATGCTTACATCTAGATGCTTCTTGAAAAATGGACAGACGCTGTGGTGATCTAGAAAAGAAAGTCAGAATAGCCAAAATGTTAGAGATAAATATTGTAGCATTTTGTGTAATGCTTGCTGCATTCCTCATTATTAAATTAAGTTGATGCGCATAACAGTGAGTGAAATGCGCATTACTATAATCTGCTTTTATTTTTGCCTGAGCACCAGCTTTTTTGCCTTTCATGACATTTGCATCATCAAATGTCTGAGCTATCAGTTTTTGGCGATTCCCTTGAAGGATTATATCTAATTGTTGTAGAATACATTTTGATATCCCATCAGCGGTTTGGTTTTCTGGAATAAAGAATCCCCAAATGCGTTCAAGTATTTTTTCATCCAAGATGTACCGTAAAACAATGATCATTTGTGTATGTTCAGACATATCTGTTGCATCATCAGCCATGATAGCTACAAAGGAAGCTTTGCTAAGTTCTGCCCTTATTTCATCAGTGTATATTTGTAAAAGACAATCAAGTATGTCATTCTGAATAGTCTTGGAAACTCCTTTGAAGACATTACTGGTTTCTAAGTGATTCTTTAAATCTGGATCTAATTAAGATGCAAAATTTAAAAATCCTCTAAATACACTTGGATTTACTGAATCATCTTTTTCATCATGTCCTTGTAAGGGAGTTTCAAAGTTCCCACAAAAGAAAATACAATCTATTATTTTAGATAAAATTTCACGGTTCTTCTTAACATTCGTGTTATGATGATTGATTGAAAGTCTGCAGGCCTCACTAAGTTTTTCTTTAATATTTATGGTCCCCAAAATTGATAGGGAAACTACACTGTCAACGTGCTTCTCATGCTTTTCAGTTCTATCTTTCATTTTGTTAATAGTTCTGAAACTATCTTGTCCATGTTACATCACCTCCTATCAACAAACAAGGAAAGCAGAAATATGCCTTTTTTAGTTCACAGCCGCAAAGCCAACTTTTCCGTTGGTACCATTAAAGCTACGAATATGCACTTTGTTGTTGCTAATGCCTGGCTGAGATATTTGAATATCAGGCGTTGAACGGCTTCTTTTCTTAATTTCAACTTTATCATGGAGAGACAGCTGTGAAAACTCAATCTGTTGAAGTTCATTTACCGTCGCAGAAGTTATTTCTTGGGGATACAAGGAGACCATGGTTAAATTCTTTTTATATCAATTGTATTGGGAAAGGTAAGTACTAGGTAGTCTATTAGTAGAATATCAATTAGGGTAGAAGGAATACAATGTTTAAGTGATCCTCTTGCAATTCAACTGAACCAGTAGTTCTAACTGAGTTGAATCATACTTTTATAACTTTTAGGTCACAGATTTTTATTAACGAAAAAAGTTTTACTATTTAACAACGGTTTTATTTATAAAAAGCTTGTTGTTAATTAAAAATATGTGTATAACAAAATAAGCTTGTCATTAAAATTGCTTTTTTTTTTAATACAAATATTTTTAACTTTGCCATTATAAGTCGTCGAAAAAGGGGTAATACGCAAAAACATTTTAATTAAAAAACACTATTTTAAATTGTGTACACTTTACAGAGTAATAAAAAAATATACAAATATATTTCTTTTAAACTTTACAGATTAAATAAAATTTTACGGGCTTTTTCCGCAGGTAAACAAACGAAAAACATTTTTTAAATACATTTTATTTACAATTTTTTAATAATTTATTTTTTCATAAAAACAAAATCTTTGAAATTTACTTGCCTGCAAACGATGGTAAAGTTAGGAGTTTACCATTTAAAAATGGTTTTATTGGATAACAGTTTTATTCAAAATTTAAAAATGTGTGTTTATAACAAAACTTTGTAAATAAAATATAGAATAAAAGTTTACATATTTGTACTATGAGCAAACAAAAAAAATTTAAAGATACATAATTTTATTTACAAATCTTTTTACAATTTTTTATATAAAAATAAAAACAAACTTTGCTATTCACTAAGCTTATCATAAAAACGGTTTTACATACTCGTCTTGTTATATATATATATATATGTGTGTGTGTATATATATATATATATATATATATATATATATATATATATATATATATATATATGTGTGTGTGTGTGTGTGTGTATGTGTATATATATATTTATATATACATATATATATATATATATATATATAAATAAGGTAAAAACATTTCTAACTAAAATGTATTTTAAAAATAAAATTTTCTTCGCTTTCTATAGAAAAAAATGTAAATATTTTTTTATTCTGTAAAGTTTAACTACTACAAAATAAATAGATTTCAAACTACTTAAAAACTCAAACAAAATAAGCCATATAGGTAAAAAAAAAAAAATAACATTAGTCGTGTTGGTAGCTTCAAGGCTAAAAGCCCAAACACTTTTAATTTTAAAAAAAAAAGTTTGGCATATTGTATATTTTTGTCTGCTTAAATAGCATTTTAACGTGTGGGTTTTTTTTTAAGGTGGAGATTTTATTTACAAGAACACGTTACACTTTTTAATAATAATAATTAAAAGAAAACATTTGTAAACAAGCCTCTTAAAAAAAAAAAAAAGCGAAAACGCGCAAACACCGCGTTTGGAACTGCGAAAACTACATTTCCAAACTGGCTCATATCAGCCGTTCTAGATTGGGCATGCGCACAAGCGAACTTCACTAAGAATGTGTAACTGTGAATTTCGCAGCTCCAAGCAAAGTTTTGCTTTTATGCTTACATGAGTATGGGGACAATTATCGATATTAAGCTTCAGGATTATATATATATATATATATATATATATATATAATATGATATATTATCACATAGAAAGAAAAAAAAATAAACGTATTCTTTTTAACGTGTATCGATAATAATGAGTAGAAATGACTTGGGGGTGCTGCAGTTCCACAGCTCTAGGCACGAGCCGCCACTGATTATAATGTAGTTGCACCAATTATTTTTACTCCTTTTCACAAAAAAAAAAAAAAAAATTGTATAGGTGCTAATTATTTCATAAACTATGATAATCTGTATCAAAAGAATCATTAAAGAAAACAATGCCCTTCTTTAAACAAACAATATATATTTATTTGTATAGTACACAGTTGGGTGTAGGTTGCCAGAAGTTAAAGCATTGAAAAGAAAGGAAATAGTGATAATAAAGCCTTTTCTTGAAGAAATAGATCTTCAAGTTTAATATGGCATAATTGTGTTGACATACTGGTTCTCGTTAGATCATCAATGTTAAGCAACGTTGAGCCTAGCGAGTATCAGGTGGGTGACCAATTTGTGAATACCAAGCGCCGTATGTAGTAAGACTTAACATTTCTGGCAGTCTCTGCGTCCCACCTGGCCTCCAGCTGTCTCAACTCTGTCCTGCTTCTTAGATCAGGCTGGTTGGGATAAGAGAGTTAGGCTGGTACTGCGCAAACCAGCTTCACTTTCTACAAACTTTCATCGGATGTTATACAAGAAATGATCAGATGATCTTGATTGCTTTAACAGACGAACCGCTTAGATCTTTATAACCCCATTAAATTTCTATGTAATTATTGCTTCGAGCGTTATCAGCGTATTTGTAAACATACTTTAAAATAAAAATGGAATATTCCAAATCGCATCAATCGTTATCAGACTGAATTCTCTTATGAAAATGGAATATTGCCAGCAAGTGCATGGTGGATACAGATCACAATACTCATAAGTTATTTATCGCTAGTAATAATTATTGTTAGTTCATAAAAAAAAAAGAAAAAGTCATTGACATGTTATTCTTTCTTCTTTTGGTTTGAAATGACCTTTGCTGCCCAGTGATATGGACTTTGGTGACCAGTGCTAGACAATTTGGGAAGAGTGATGATTTGTCAGACAGGACCTTTCAACACCCAGGCCCTTCATCAGAGTAACTGCTATGTACCAAATGATCAACTAGGACCCAGAGCGACCAAATTTGGGTGACCTTACCCACTGGACCATTCTTGAAAGAGTGAGGAGTACATTCATAGACCCATTAAATTTCTATACTCCACATAGTCACATTAAAAAGGTATACATACTACATTCATAGCCTCATAAAAGGTGTATATGCAGCATACATACCCCGCCCCCCCACGCCCAATAAATCATTATTACACATTAATGATTAATTGACGTTATAATGTATATAATTGGGTGCACAAAAAATTTAGGGAAAATCATGTAGGTTTAAAGATGATAATCAGTGCAAGAAATGGGATACAATGGAAATGAACATATTATTTGGCTTTATCGGACTACTATTCTCATCTCAAGTGTCATTTTCACAATTTTTCATTCGATGTAACCTCTGACCTTCTTCAGGTGTATCTTGTTGAACTCAAGAATCTTTCTATTGAACTCGAAAATCTTTCTGTCGAACTCAAGAATCTGCACAGAATTCCAACAGTACCCTTTATTTAATTCACGATGGTAGCATGTTCTCGTTCCATCAGCCATGACTGGATAGAGGTCCTAAGTAATTTGCAATTCTATTTTTAGTTGCCCACACTGAGGATTGAACCTTCAACCCTCAGAAAAAGGTCACTTTTTACAACTGAATTTTTCCAAGTACTTCTAACCACTGCACCATGAGTTCTTGTAGTCTTAAGAATCTAATTAATACAGAAAAAAACAATCCTTATCTCAAAAAATTCAAAAACATAATGGCGTGTACATTTTGATGGAAAGTATATTTACTGAGGTTGTCCAGAAGTTTTGTTATCTCGTTTATATTATTGGAGCAAAAGAAGGAGCAGGTGCAACTTCAAGAGTTAGAAATGGATGAACTAAGCTCATGGAACATCTGACATTACTAACCAGCAGAGCGTTACCACTGTTGACCAAGAGAAGAGTCTATCAAGCATGTGTACACAGTGTAACGATGTACGAAAGTGAAGATTGCAGTATAGAGAAATTAATGCAGAATAGGATACTTTGTTGGTATGGTCACATTGAAAGAATGGGTTGAGAGGTTTTGAACCAGTAGATGTAGAACAGTTGATATAGCAGGGTCAGTTTGCAGTGGAAGGCCAAGGAAAACATGAGAGAAAATGATACAGATGGATTTTAGAGAAAGAGGGATAAATAAAGACCTGGCCAGAAATATGTTAGTTTGGAAGTCAATTTTTGAAAGTCGTCCAACTCATGCCAGCATGTAAGACAGACATTAAAATGATGATGATGATGAAGATGATGATGAATCATTTTGGAAAAGAATTACTGTAGTAATTTGTTCCTTAAATTTATACTCGTGCAAAACCCATTACCTCAAAAAATCTCTCCTTGCTAGATGCCTTTGTTAATTCAGCCACGCCATTCGACAGCACCCAGGTGACTTCATCTGTGAAGTCACCAATCCAGCACTATCACCAGGCTGAAAGAAATGTTGCAATGGCCAACTCAAAACCTCCGGACAATGAACCAAGATGCTGAACTGATTATGGGTCTTTATGGTGTCTGTCGTTGGAAATGCAAATGGCTGTCACTCATAATGGAAGCAGCTTTGGATGGCTGTGCCTGGTCAACCAGTGTTTAGAACATGGTGAATTTGTTGGAAAGAACCGGCACAACTGACCAAGGGTGAATGCCACAACCAAGGAAAAATGTTTAACAAAAACAAATGAGGTACAACTGACTGTGAGCAATTACTTCAATCACTGAGTAAATTAATCAAAGAATGAAGATAAAAATTTACCTGCATAGATTCGCCGCCCCTGATGTTTAATGTTTGGAAATCGGTTGATGTATTTTTGAGGTGCTTGCAATCTTTCATAGTCATTGCCACTGTGAACTGCTTGATAAGGCAGATATAAAAATAATGGCTGCAAGAAATAAGATAATAAAAAAAAAACAGAAAGAAATCAAATTATTTTTATAAATCAAATAATTCTTTACTCTCAGTTTTTTTTTATACACGCATATAAAAGTGAGTGCATGCGTAGAGGTGTTAACTATTACTTGGCGGTTTATCTTGTAACTCGTGTACACCTTCCATAGAAAATGATGGGGAAAAAATATACTTCGCCAGTGTTTACAATAATCTAAATATATAAACATGAAATGGTTAAAAGAAAAAATACAACAAACATAACCCAATCTCATAAATTTATCTTAACCTTCAAAACAGGCCTTTTCAAATGAGGTAAGCCAGTCAGCTTATATATATATATATATTTTTTTTTTCTTTTGGAAAAAGAAATCGAGTAGAGTGATCAATTATAAGAAAAAAAACGAAAATAAGAGTGTTTTTATATATATTTTTTCTTTATTGGCTGACGAGAGCTTGATATGGGTATCTAAAATGGTCCTAATTACTGGGTTTGAAACTGACAGTACCAATGACTTGTCTTATCTAAAAACTTTCTGTAAACAATATATATATATATATATATATATATATATATATATATATAAAGTTTTTTTCATTTATCTCTCCTACATTAATATCAAAATGAGTTACTATAAATCAATAATACAACAGAATATCTTGAAATATTTTATAAATGGTACAGATATTATTACTCCATTTGGTCTGATATTTCTACCACCTGCCAATTCCTCTTGAACAGAGCGCAAAAATGAATTTTTTAACATAATAGGTTCCGG
Source organism: Euprymna scolopes (assembly GCF_053919585.1). NCBI lineage: Eukaryota > Metazoa > Mollusca > Cephalopoda > Sepiida > Sepiolidae > Euprymna > Euprymna scolopes. Next base: position 18,630,074 of record NC_136514.1, on the reverse strand, counting down.
ACTCTTGTAGCAACAACAGCATGTACTCGCGGCTTAAGATTTTGAATATGATTGTTCTATGATGATAGAGTTTATAACTGACCCTACTACTGTATCATTGCTGATTGATTGTAGCAATCAACTTCCTTTCTGGCTTGTTCAATGTTCAATCATGATCATCACTCAGGTGAGTTGATCACGTGACTGAATTTATAAAAGGTTGAACTCATTGCAATTTCCTCTCTTTCTTCCTGGCTCTCGCTTGACAATACACTCTACTGTTGGGACGAAACTTTGCCCAAGCATTTAACGAGAAGACAAACAAGCCGTCATGGCTACTTCTGCACATAGACTTCAATGTGGTATTCATATGAATTTTCCTTCTACCGCAGGACTCTATAATCTTTTATCCCTGTCCATACATGGACATATGCTCCTACTACTAACTTCAACATGCATCCATGAACTCTCATTCAACAGGTCCATCTAATCATTCATCTACATCTCCACACAGAAACTGTTACCAATACAATTTCTTTTTTTTTTATTACAAAGATAATCAATAAAGTTATTAAATGTTACAATAAGACTCTTGTCATAATCTATTCAACACTCTCTGCCAAGCTTTCCTGTCACATCACCACAATGTTGCATCCCTGCAATTCTCTTAGAAGTAATTAGACAAAATGTGCGCCAATAAACTTATTGCATTTGTATCCCTTTAATCAAAGTACCCCCCGACCCACCCGACTAACAAATTTCCACTCCTTCATTGTAAAGGTGTTTAGATGCTGGGAAATTTTCTACTCTAATAGATTATTCCACTAGGATTGCTGGACGTTGGAATTCTCTCTCTACTCTCTGGTTCTCTAACAGTACTAACATGCAGAAACTTAAATGTAATATTCACAAACATCTTGCAGCCCAACTCCCCACTCAGGTTGTCCTCTATAAGTATGGTCCCTTCACAGTAACGCTTTATGCTTCAGTGGCAATCTATCTCGTTTGAGGTAAAAAAAAAAAAAAAAAAAAAAACTTACCCGAGTCTGGTTATGCTTATGAATTAATTTGACAGCTTCCTTCGTAAACAATTCTGTGGAGTAATTGCCGAGAGCATCTTTGTCGACAAGCATATTTCTATGAAAATCATACCCAATCGCTTTCGGCTAAAAAACGAAGATGTGTTAGAAGTGTTAAGATGAAGAATTGTTGATGAAACCATTTATAGTCTAGCATAATGCTTTTCACTTTCTATTGCCCCAATATTTTACTTGCTATGCATCCCTAACCCTATAACATGCGATCGTACAACAAGCTTCTTTTACTGGAGATGATTTGAATTTTATAACTGATATAGCAGTTAAAAAAGAAGAAAACTTTCCCAAGAGATATTTTGGTGTTTCTGTAGTATGAGATTTCAAAGAAATGCATTTTAGGTGAAATCATTAAGTACTTAGTTGTCATGTCGAAATTAGTATAAATTCCAAAATTTATGAAAACAGATCCAGTGGAAGATTTAATAGATCTATATTTTTCAAAACATTTTCAAAAAAATTTACAAAAAATCCGAAATATTAGCATTCCAACGTTCTTTATTTTGAAGTGGCAGATTTTCACTGAAATCAAAGGAAATAAGTCAAACTGATTGATTGCAGTTACCTCCTCTGGATTTTGAGAACTCTTCCACATTAAAACATACAATAAAGCATTAAAACATACAATAAAAATTTAGCCATACAATAAAACATTAAACCATATGCAATAAAACATTAAACCATATACAATAAAACATTAAACCATATACAATAAAACATTAAACCATATGCAATAAAACATTAAACCATATGCAATAAAACATTAAACCATATGCAATAAAACATTAAACCATATGCAATAAAACATTAAACCATATACAATAAAACATTAAACCATATACAATAAAACATTAAAACATATGCAATAAAACATTAAACCATATGCAATAAAACATTAAACCATATACAATAAAACATTAAACCATATGCAATAAAACATTAAACCATATGCAATAAAACATTAAACCATATACAATAAAACATTAAACCATATGCAATAAAACATTAAACCATATGCAATAAAACATTAAACCATATGCAATAAAACATTAAACCATATACAATAAAACATTAAACCATATACAATAAAATATTAAACCATATGCAATAAAACATTAAAACATATACAATAAAACATTAAACCATATGCAATAAAACATTAAACCATATACAATAAAACATTAAACCATATGCAATAAAACATTAAACCATATGCAATAAAACATTAAACCATATGCAATAAAACATTAAACCATATACAATAAAACATTAAACCATATGCAATAAAACATTAAACCATATGCAATAAAACATTAAACCATATGCAATAAAACATTAAAACATATACAATAAAACATTAAACCATATGCAATAAAACATTAAACCATATACAATAAAACATTAAACCATATGCAATAAAACATTAAACCATATACAATAAAACATTAAACCATATGCAATAAAACATTAAACCATATGCAATAAAACATTAAACCATATACAATAAAACATTAAACCATATGCAATAAAACATTAAACCATATGCAATAAAACATTAAACCATATGCAATAAAACATTAAACCATATACAATAAAACATTAAACCATATACAATAAAACATTAAACCATATGCAATAAAACATTAAAACATATACAATAAAACATTAAACCATATACAATAAAACATTAAACCATATGCAATAAAACATTAAACCATATGCAATAAAACATTAAACCATATACAATAAAACATTAAACCATATACAATAAAACATTAAACCATATACAATAAAACATTAAACCATATGCAATAAAACATTAAACCATATACAATAAAACATTAAACCATATACAATAAAACATTAAACCATATACAATAAAACATTAAACCATATGCAATAAAACATTAAACCATATACAATAAAACATTAAACCATATGCAATAAAACATTAAACCATATGCAATAAAACATTAAACCATATGCAATAAAACATTAAACCATATGCAATAAAACATTAAACCATATACAATAAAACATTAAACCATATACAATAAAACATTAAACCATATACAATAAAACATTAAACCATATACAATAAAACATTAAACCATATACAATAAAACATTAAACCATATACAATAAAACATTAAACCATATACAATAAAACATTAATTATTTTCTACAGGATGATTTTTCATAATTTTTGGAATTTATACTAATTTCGACATGACACAAGTATGTAATGGTGATTTTACCTAAAATACATTTGTTTGAAAACCCATCATATCGCAGAAGCACCAATGTTTTTATTCTTCAAACTAGCTACATATACCCAGCCTTGCCCAGTTGAAACATATTGCCGAACAGAGGGATCAATCACATACTATTAAAGATCTACTAAATATTCTAACTTGTTACAAAAAATTGTAACATAGCCGTTACATTTCAACCACTTGGACCCACACGTTGTCTGGTACCATCACAGGAACAAACAAAACAGGAATAACATAAAAAAAATACAACTCAGCATTTTTCCTAGGTAAATACAAAAAGCATTTATTCTAGTAATTTCCAACAACGTATGTTTCAAAATATCACTCACAAGTCGAACATGCCAGTGGAGATGCTCTTTCATGCACGTGTCTTTGTTGTCACTTGCTATTCCACTTTTTTGACCATGCGCCGCATTTTCTCTCTCGCCGCCCAAGAGTCAAAACACGTCCAATTGCTTCTTTTGCTCGGCCACTTGCTGTCCTTTTATTCCCTTTTTCTGTCCTCCTTCTTCCCATGACGAAGCATGTGTATACTTGTTTAATTTGCATATGTGCTAAGATGGCTGCTAATTTTTTGCTAGTCAGCTATCCTATGGCTGCTGCTGATCTTCTCACACATGCACCATATACACTATGTTACATAGCATCCATTCCCCGAAAAATTCTTTACAAGAAAAGAAAATTGAAATGTTCACACAATAAAACATGAATAATTAAATTCAAATAAAAATCTCAAAGTATATACTCTGTTCGACATTTCCATTAAAATTTTTTTTTTCTCTCAGAAATTCCTTTCCTCATTCATTCTTTCTTTTTTTTTTTTTCATTCATAAAAATAAAGGAATTCCAACATATTTTTCTAAATATTTAATGGCAATGTTTTAATACGCTGAAGGGAAAAACAACTTAGTTAACTGTTTAAATAGCAAGAATATTTGAGATTTTTTTTTTTCAGAAATTTCATAGAATCAATGTTAAAATGTTTCAGCTTGCTTTTGCAAGAATAAAGCTTTAGATGTTAATATTTTGCAGCATCAGTCCAATTCATTGCAAGACCAAATCAGAGTTTAAATAGTCTTTGATGTTTGTTGGTCCTTAGTCAAGGCCCGAAAGCCACTCAGAAATAAGGATTATTGTAAGTACAATACGTTAGTGTGGATATTTAAAGTGCCTACTTAAGGGGGCGGTTCATCAGGTATTTGTTTACGTTGGACTTGAAGACATCCAAGTTGTAATCAGGAAGGAAGCAGGCAGATGGAACAGAGTTCCACAGGCGTGCAGTTCTAAGAAAGAAGCTTTGTTCATGGAATCTATGTTTTGATTTAGGTAAAGAGTGGGGAAACCAAAATAAAAATATATATTAGTGTAGAGTCTGTTCGATATTTCCATTTTTACACATTTTTTTGTCAGAAATTTCTTTCCTTATTTATTCTTTCTTTTTTCCATTTTTGAAAAAAAAAAAAAAAAAAAAAAAAAAAAAAAATCAAACATATTCTTGCAAATATTTAAAGGCAACGTTTTAAGTAATTAAGTAATTTTAAGTAATTAAATCAAAAGTAATTTTAAGTAATTAAATCAAAAGTAATTTTAAGTAATTAAATCAAAAGTAATTTTAAGTAATTAAATCAAAAGTAATTTTAAGTAATTAAATAAAAATAAAAATATATTAGTGTAGAGTCTGTTCGATATTTCCATTTTTTCATTAGAAATTTCTTTCCTTATTTCTTTTTTTTTTTCCATTTTCGAAAAAAAAAAAAAAAAAAAAAATCCAACATATTCTTCCAAATATTTAAAGGCAATGTTTTAATATGTTGTAAAAGAGGAACTGTTTTAATAGGGAGGATGTATTTCTTGGGGATTTTCAGAAATTTCAACTGAAGCAGTGTTAGCGTTTCAGTTTTGTTGTGCAAGAATAAAGTTTCAAATGTTGAAATATTTTACAAAACCAGTCAAATCATTGCAAGACCAAATCAGAGTTTTCATAGTCTTTGATGTTAGTTGGTCCTTAGTTTGTCAATTCACCAAACTGAAATGGGATGTTTTTATTTTAGTAATAAAGTCAGTTTATTTGCATCTTGACAGTTTTCATAACGCATGTGTTATTATGTTCCACGATACGTTTATACATTTTTTTCCCGTTATTTTTTTTTTGCGTAACTTTTTTCTTTGTTATTCTCTTACATCAACCCCTGATTCCTTCTCACCATCTTATCAGTCATAACATTATCTCTTCTGCTGCTGCTAATGTTTTCATTAGTCAGCTATCCTATAGCTGCTGCTGATTTTGTCCCACGTGCGACGTACATGCTATGTCGCGAAGTGACCGCATGTTGGATTTAGGAAAACATAAAACACATCCATCTTGGTTTCGGAAAATCAAACGTAAAGTAACTTTCATAGCTTAAATGAAAATAACTCTTATAACTTAAATAAATAAGCTTATTTGCGGTTTTAAACGCAACCGTTGTCAATTATTAATAATGGAAAATAGATTAAATTTAATATAAATTAAATTAAAAATAAATAAACTTCAAATAATATTTCTAAGTAGATCAACTAAAACGAGTCTATTACAACAAATAATTAATAACATGGAGCTGATTATCAAAATAGATTTTCTTTAATATAATATGCAAATGAGGTTACTCATTGAATGTAGATTTCTTTTAAATACATATTATATATAGAAATCATGCTGGAATAAAATTGTATACTTCGGAAATTGGGTTTAAGTAGGACCCTCCCACCACCACCACCACCACCACCACCACATTAGAAAAGGGTAAACATGGTAAAAGATGCTAAGAGAAATCTTTTTTTAAAATTCTAACAGACAAGATGGACCAACCAACCAACCTCACTTCTTTTGAGTTGGCCTTGTGCCTACATTTTTTGTTCATTTTCCTTTTTGTATTTTTTTCATGTGAATAAAAAATTTGATATCTCAAAGTGTAGTATCTGTTCTGATGCTGCAATACATTTTTTTGGTCTTGGTTAAATGGAGGAGAAATTCTTCATGACTGATATATATTTTATTTTTGTTACTGACCAGAGTGCCCCTTTTTGGGGGAGCTTCCCCCCGCATTAAAAACCGACCTTGTGTCCAACTCTGCCCTTGTGGGGAGGCAAGTAAAAAAAACAAAAGTGTATATAAGTCTGTTTTCAGTATTGGAATTAACTTGTGAAACAGTGTATCTAAATTGTGAACAAACAAACAAACAAGAATACCACTTTATTATAATACAAAATTCAAGAAAGCAAGGATGTTCAGGTGGTCACAGAGTTTTATAATTATTAAGATAACAACAACAGATAAATTTAACAATTATTGACAAATTCCTAGAAATTTATAGACAAATAACTTTGAATAAATAAAAGCAAATTCATGTTTCAATGATTTTTATTTCAATGTGAGATTTTTTTTTTTTTAAATTTCTGTTTAAATCGTTGCTATGGTTGAAATCTTTTTAATGAAATTTTCTTAGTGCAATGACATTGAAATGATAGTGTTACAGGGAAGGGCTGCCCCCTTCCCATGTAAATAAGAAGAATATTAGATAAGTGAAAATGAGATTAGGATAAGCCTAGAATCGAACCGTGTAGGCAAAGTTAAGAAATGGAATGTTAGAAATTTAGTCTATTGTTATATTCTATTAGAATAGTTAAACATTGTTTATATTGGGAAAAAGAGTTGATTGTCCATTCTTTTAGAAATCTGAATATTAAATATGTCAGTAAAAGAATGAACAATGCAAATTAAATTATATTGTTAAAAAATAGGTTAGAGGTATATATTGAGGATTCTTTTGTTCGCCAAAAGTGTATATGTAAAGCCACGTAAAATTGGTCACGTTTGAAAAACACACTTTTGACGTCATAGACAAAATACATTTCTCTATATTATGGGTTTGGATTTTAGTCAGTCAGCAAGAGAGCCAGAGAGTTGGTCAGTTAATCCCTCAGAAGCAAAGGGAGAACATTTAGACTATGTTGATCCAAATTTGAATTCCTGACGTCAATCGACCGGTCGACCAGATTAATAAAGAAGTCATCATTATGTTTTGTACGTGTTGTCTCGTGTCGTCATTCAGTTATAACAGAAAAGGTAAATTTGTTTATCATCAATTATGACGAACATTGTGTAAACCCTTCCAAGTTATCTCCCATCTCCTCCATCATAAGAAATGTCTCCCCTTCTCCAAGATGTGTTATAAGAACTGATATATAAATGTCTTCTCTCCCTCATCATCGTCATCTTTTAATATGTCCCCAGCTACACAAGAATAGCAACTAAAATGATCTCTGCTGATTGATGATAAAAATTGTCTCTCCTGTAAGAGATTTCAAATGTTAAATCTGGAACCTATCAATCAATTTCACTTTTTACAATTGGTTTGGTTTGATTGTTTTGTTTTATGCCATATCAACCCTTCTTGGGTTATGAAACGCTGAATCCAGTTATTTTGGAAATAGTATTCACGTTGCATTCAGTTATTTTGTAAATAGTTTTCATGTTGCATTCAGTTATTTTGTAGAAGGTTTTTTTTTATTCTTCAAGCTCTTTGTATCTTCAATCGCTAGTTTGCAATGTTTGGTTTGGTTGTTTTCTAGTAGATTTTATCGTCTTTGTTCCTTGCCCTGCAGAACATGAATGAGTTTTGCAATGGGAGAGAAAAAAAGGGTTACAGTATTAATGTTTGCCATATTTTAAGTTAGGAAACCAGTCAGGAAGTGGGGGAGATGGAAAGAGAAAAGGGAAATAGGAGGAAGAAAGAAAAGGAGGGAAAAGGTAGGTTGTTGTTTTTGTTTTTGGTTTTGCAGAACATAATTAAGTTTTGCAAAAAGAATTAGAAAAACAAAAAACATCAATGTTAGGTGCATTTCATCTTAGGGAGCCAATATCTTCAGACAGCCTGATCTGGTAGCACCAGTATGTATTTGTGTATGTTTGTGTCAGTTTTATAATGTGTTTGTATGTAATTGCGTATTTTTATTTCTGACTTATGTGTGCATGTATATACATGTTTATATGCATGTCTGGTTTTGAAACCGACGGTACCAATAACTTGTCTCATTTAAAAACTTTCTGTAAACACAAAATATATATATAAATACGCTCTTGGGGGGGGATAGAAAGAGAAAGGGGAAATGAAAAGGGAGAAAAGGTGGTTTGTTGTCTTGGTTTTGCAGAACATAATTAAGTTTTGCAAAAGGAAGTAGAAAAACAAAAAGCATCAATGTTAGGTGCATTTCGTCTCAGGAAGCCAATATCTTCAGACAGCCTGATCTGGTAGCACCAGTTTTACAATTGGATTGGTTTTGAAACAAGACGCTCATACTGTTTTATTTATATAAATTTAAAATAACATTGAAAGTATTATCATTGGTTGTATTTTTATTAACATGTAGATTGAAGGGTATCGTTCACACTGCCAGGACCCTGTTCAAGAAACTGAATAACTGCATGCATTACAAATCTCACTCCACGAATCCAATGAGCATCAACTGCTGAGAGCTTCCATCTTATACAATTTCTCTGTGACAGTTCCATTTTTTGGAATCCATCAATCAATTCCACACTTTTACAATTTTACTCGTTTTAAAACAAGACAATCTCTACGCCTGTTTTAAATCTCATCCATATTGATAAACTCTATGTGTAATGTTATGACCCTTTAGGCTGTGATCATAGCGTAGTATCTGTTAACTGTGGCAAGCGGGAGCAATAGTCAAAACATTATTATTAATGTTATTTATTTTTATTAATTGATTTGAGCGATGGATGGTCGCTGGATCAGTTATTATGATTAGAAGAGTAAACAATTAAACTGGGGAATAAATGATTGATGTGTAAATCGCAAAAGGAATGCGAAAATAGAAAATAGATGTAAACATTCATTTGGATTTGGATAAATAAATAACTAGTTGTGGATTAGATTGATATGAGACACGTAATTAGGTGACGTAAGAGAAACGTGATGTAGTTAGTTTTGGAGAGATTGAGAGAGTTGAGGATTGACCACCAGAGCAGACAGACGTAGACAAGGGTGGGCAGACAGCTGGGAGCGAGCTGTATGAACAGAAAATGTAGAAACTGCAGATCCTGTGAAAACCAATTGAGACAACTTTAATAAATTTATATTACAAAAATATAAAAAGTTGTTTTATGGTTTTCACAAAGAAGAACAGTTGTCTCAATTATATGGTGCGGATCGCTTCATGGTTGTCACGGAGCAGCGGGAAGATACAGAAGAACTCTTCAAGAAAACAAAAGGTATGAAGCATATATTATTCTTCTTACATATGAACTGTAAAAATATCCCGTGCGATAAGTCTGATACAACATGATTCAAGTTATACGTCAATATCATGTCCCCTGGCTAACAACATACATACGATTTATACGTTCATTATCTGTCTGTTAAAAGAACAATATCTTACATCCACTAGATAACACGTGACACGTTTTAATATATCATCTCCTCCAATATAAACCAATATACTACAAATTTAATCTTCCTCTGAGGTCATCAGATCTAAACCTTTTTTTTAAAACTCATTATACATACATATCCTCATATCATTTCTCTCCATGCAATGCATATCCTCAACCCTGGACAAGTTCCACTTCCATATGTTATCACATTGCACACACATGTTTAACAGACTCTTCGTTCTATTGACAGTGGTATTATTTTGCTTGTTAGCAACGACAAAAGTTGCTTGAACTTACTCCGTGCACTCCTAATTCTTGCAATCACACGAGCACCTGCCCCACCCTGTGCTCCAATGGTATCACCCGTGTGACAGAACTTTTTGACAGCCTCAATAGTTTTGTCATCCAAATCTACTTTCTCAACATCTGAATGTTCATTCATTTCTACTGTCTTGCACACAAATTGATTATCCTCTCTCAGCCTACCGATACTTCCACTGCACTTCTTGTGTATGCAATGCTTCCAGGTACCACAAACGATCAAATTGCACCTGAAATGAGCCAGGGAAACTTTCCAATGCTACAATCACTGATTGTCACTTTGGTTTTGGCAACATTTAGTCTTACAACCTCTGTAGCATCCCTGCTAAAAAGTAGGTTTTCCGTTTGTGTATTCATTGTTTTTTGCAGACTATTAGCCTCATGGTCATAGTTGTTGTTGTTTCACCACGTTTCGGCAACTCATCCTCTGGCCTTCTTCAGGTGATTAACCACGACAGGATAGGAATGCTGAGTCTTGTAACATCTTCGTATCATTTCTCCCCATGCATTATCACACTGCACACGCATGTTTAACAGACTCTTCGTTCTATTGACAGTGGTATTATTTTGCTTGTTAGCAACGACAAAAATTTCGTGAACTTACTCCGTGCACTCCTAATTCTTGCAATCACACTAGCACCTGCTCAACCCTGTGCTCCAATGGTATCACCCATATAACAAACCTTAAACTTACATTAGCCTCTGCCAAATGGTTGAAATAATCTTCGGCGCCAAGCCAATAACCGATGTGGGATTTGAAACCTCGTTTCGTCGGTGTGTATTCATCTTTAAAGAATCCCAGATGCCACTAAACAAGAAAAAACAAAATAGAAATCAAAATATTTTTATACATTCAAGAATCCCTACAACCTCTCTCCAACAGAAGAGACGTTGCGGACCTATCTCTGCTTTATGATTATTTTCATGGCATGTGCTCATCTGAGCTCCAATCTATGGTACCACTTTGCCAATTTTTCATGAAAAACATTCGTTTATCTGAAACCGCTATTCATAATTCCCCCCACCCCCACCCTTTATCTGTGCCTACACCTAAACATGGATTTCATGAACAAAGAACTGCATGCCTGTGGAACTGTTCCATTTGCCTGCTTTCCAGCTGACTACAATATGGTCGTCTTCAAGTCCAACATAAATAAGTTCTTGATGAGCCGTTTCCCTTAAGTAATCCAATTTACTGAATTTACATTACTAATGATTACTACGATATTGTCCCATTGACTACTGTGCACTCAATAATCCTTATCATCAATCCTCAAGTGGTCTTCATGCCTTGATAAAAGGTGACTTTTGCAAAAAAAAAAAAAAATTTTTTAGATATTTTAAGATGGATGGTCTAAGCAATGACAACAAATGCAGGTTCAGCTACACAGAAGTAGAGTGTGAGCCACTTAACGTCTAGTTGCAAGATTCTACTGGAGCTACTATACAATGCGACACAGTGGAGTGTATAAATATCTCCACTGGACCATCTGTAAAAAGTAAAAAGTTGAATATCAGATGTAGCAGCAAGTCCAGGGAAAATATACCAGTAAGAACAGTTGGAAATAAGTTGTACATCATCTACTATGACTATGCAAAAACCTACAGTCATGTACCTATGAAATGAAGCTATTAAACCTGGCATAGGGACATGGGGCAAAAAAAAAAAAAAGAAAAGAAAGAAGCAACCTTAGTAGAAGTTAGTGCCCCCCCCCAATAATACTGAGTTAAGTAGCGCTGAGAGGGAAAAGATAACCAAATATCAAGATTTCATATACGACATGAAAAGAATCTTGAGAAGACCTCCATCATTCCAGTAATCATAGGAGCAACTGGACTCATGAAAAAGAATTTAAAAAACCCGTCTGGTAAATATACCCGGTGAATCAAGCGCAAACAACTGCACTGAAAGGAACGATTGAAATCTTAAAAAGATCTCTCGGTTGTCTAAAATAGTGGGTGAATGTCTGGCATCTGGTATGATGACCCACTCCCGGCTAAAATAAAATAAAATTTTAAAAAAATAAAAAAGAGAAAATATATTTTTGTGAAATGTATAGGACTTCTGATATCAGAAAATCATTAAGTCATAACTGAGTTTAAATGCCGAGTTGACACGTGTCTCGACAGCCATCGCCTTCATTTTGACCTTCTTCCCAACCTCCCAAAAAGATACGCTGCAACTTTACTTTAGTGTGTCTTCAAAAAAATGTATTTCAGAGAAAAACATCATTATGTACTTATGTGTCATGCCAAAATTAGTATAAATTCCAAGAATTAAGAAAAATGGTCCAGTAGAAAAATGTAAAGTAAAAACAGAATCTTTCGAAGTTGCAATTTCACTGTAAATTAATCCTTTAGAAGTTCAAAATCAGGGGGAGATAACTGGACTCTACCAATGACACTTATCTTTTCAGGACGCCATCTTGCTTCTTTTCAATAATAATGCATACTTTTCAGAAAATTAACTCTAGCACATCTTCTACTGCACCATTTTTTTTAATTTATACTAATTTCGACATGATATCTAAGTACGTAATAATGTTTTTCCCTGAAATGCCTTTTGTTCGAAAATATATGATTGGGTTGGACGACGCATTAAAGTAAAGTTGCACCATAGATACTCTGGTATTCATTCTCTTAGAATCATCATAAATATTCATAAATATTTAAAATAAAATACTGCTGTATACAGTGCAACTATCCCGAATGACTATGGCCTCAAACGCCAAAAAATAACTAAATATCAAGACCTCAAAATGAGTTAAAATAAACATGTTCCTGAAAGAGGGGTTTTAGTTCTCTCCTACTGAAATAAACAGCCACCGGGGTCGGAAAATGGGATTAAGTCATGCCCCCGAGGAAGGGCACTCTGACCTACAAAAAGTGCGTGTGCAGCCCCATCGACATTTCTTGGTAAGGCCGCCTCAGGTGATTTAGCAATAAACTAACCCCTTCTCAAAGAGAGAAAGCAAGGCCTGGGAGGGTAGACCTCCTAGAACTGCACAGAACTAAACTCCCATCGCAAAATCAACAGAATCCCTGAAAGAGATGAATAATTTACCGGTTGTAATAGGAGGACAACTTGTCTGATAAAAAAAATCCAATAAGGTACTTAGGTACATTTCCTGAGAGTCCAAATTGTAGGGAAATATAGATAGCAGCCCGAAAAATAGGCAACATCTATCCTTAAGAGAACCCTAGGGTATTTTTTTTATTTTTACAAGGGAATTGCTACTTATCAAGGTCTGAAGGCCACTCTAAGATGAGGGTTAATGAATTTAAGGTGGTTACTGAGACAACAGCATAGTAGTCGTTAGTGATGGAAATTGTGCATAATTTGATTGATTAATGGGACGGCTCAACAAGAACTTGTTTATATTGAACTTGAAGATGACCATTTTGTAGTCAGCTGGCAGATAGGCAGTCTTAGGAAAGAAGCTTTGTTCATGGAACTTGTGTTTACATTTAGGCACTGTTAGAAAGTAGGGGAAAATTGTTGATAGTGGTTTTAGCTAGGCGAGTGTTTTTTTGTGAAAGTTTGCCAAAGGGGGGGGGGCATTGAATAAAGGTTAGATGAGCACATGCCATGAAAGTAACGATAGAGCAGAGACAGGTTTGCAATGTCTCTTTTGTGGGAAAGAGTTTGTAAGAAAGGGAAAAAGGGCATCATTTACTAGGTTTTGAAGCCGGTTTGGAACTTTGTCAAGGCAGGATAGGATACTCCGAGCAGCTTCTGTACAGATGTGGCAGCAGTACTCCAGTTTAGGATGTATCTGACTCTTAAACATGTAGAAGATGGCATCAGGAGTGAAATATCTTTTGGCGTAAAATGACGCAACCAAATTGAAATTTAATTCCTAAGGATTTCTTCAGACTAATTAAAATGAAACAAGATAGAAAAGTTTGAATTACCTTCTAGACACCATGATCACGTATCTTCAGTCTTTTTGTAAGAGTTTGTCAAAATAACTTAACATGAGCATACTTTACAAGTAAATCTATGTTCACATATTGTAAACTAGCCTGGGTGCCCAGCATTGCCTGGATGTTTCTTGAGCAAAAAAAAAAAAAAAAGTGGTAGTAGGCAGGCAGGCAGACAGGCAGGCTCAAACTTGTACTGCGAAAGAGGAAAAGAATGTGAAAAATTCACCCCCAAAACATGACGTCTTTGCCGTTGTGTCCATCGCCAAACCGGAAGTGGCAAAGGTTTAAATTAAGGCTAGTCAATCGAAAAGAGAGGATGACTTTAAAAAATATCGGCAAAAAAACGACCCCTCCCTGCAGAAAAGTACTCAGTTGAGGGCGAAGGAATTTATGTTTTTGGCCAATTTTTCGATATTTGTCGTTCGAAGGGTCCAGCTTCAAAATGATACCGATCTCGTGAAAATCCTTCGCCCCTGTCGAAAGTTTTTGCGAAACATACATACATTTAAACAAACAGGTAAGATTTATACTATGGATTATTATTATACAATAACATTGCAGACAAAAAGCACAGAAGAGTTTATTTTAAAGCAAACATTAAATAACACAAAGGCAAATAAGTAATAAAATAAATAAGAAATAAATAAAACGTAAAACGTAGTTATGAAAATACCTGCGCCTCTAACAAACGTCTCCATCCCTCTGAAGACTATGTAAATGTAAACAAAGACATTAAACCAATTCAAACTGGATTTGGATCTAAAATTCTATTCGTCCGAAATATTCCTATTTCTATCTATTGATGCTCAGATCTTTCACAATTTTTCATATCTTTTTTTTTTCTAAATGAACAGAATACCACTTGCCTTTCCGATGATGTGTGAGGAATATCCAAGTTTGTTGAAATATTGAGGCATCAAAGTTTCATTTAACGGTAATCCATAAGGAGAAGCACCAACAAGGACGCCATGTTGCAGGCCTGAAAAATGATGCAAAGTATGCGTTAAGTTATAATCTATATATAAAAGTGAGAATGTGTGTGTGAGGATATTTCTCAACCTATATACTCAACAAATTTGTAATCTACTGACTTGAAATTTAGTATATAGGGCATTCAAACATGTGGAAAAATTTTAATCGATTTTCATCCAGAAAAAAAAAAAGGGGTTGCTAAGGGGGTCAAAATTAAAAAATTGGTACTAGAGAGTCATTGGATTTTTATCTGTTTGTCATCTGTTAAACGAATGCACATGTACGGCCGTGAAACATGGCAGCTCTTTTATGTTAAGAATCAGTAGGTTGGAAAACACTTTTTAAAGATCGTGTCAAGCTGGTCTAATGATTATCATACTTGACTCAGTCTATAGGTTTTAGTTTCAATCTCAGCTTTTTTTTTTTTTTTCAAAATTTTTTTTTGACTTACAAGAAGTGAACCGCTTTGGAAAAACTATACTTGCATGCAGAAGTCTCAGTTTCTTTTTGTTCTTTTTTTTTTTTACTTCATTTTTTTTTTTTTTTGCAGGAATTTAACGTTACGTTTAATATCAATGGTATTTCTGTTTATAGTAAATAAGAATTCTACATCAACTAAAATATAACATTTATGCATATTTTATGATCGGGCAATGCCAGGCAGCCTGCTAGTCTGAAATAAAGTCATTCATTTTAGAAAAAATTCCGGAAGAAAAATGAAAACTTTAAATCAAGTGAAGGAAAAATATAATACATGTGTGGAGCTTATCATTGGAATTATAGACACTTAAAAGCCTACTCTGTTTGAGCATAAAAATAGGCTGGGTTGAAATTTAATGGTGAGTCAATCACTAATCTCAATGAATGCCTCATTCATTGTAGAAATCACTTCACTAATCTGTTAAACCATGTCGAACAGACCCAATCAACTGCTTTTACAAATAATGACTCAGCCTGCCCCATACGTGAAGAGGTTGTTGCTGTTATAACAAGAAGAAAAAAAAAAAAAAAAGTTGCAGGTGAAGAAAAAATATCCTTGTTGAGATTGTCAAACACACAAGCAAACGTACTAGGGTCTGCCATTTATCCCCGTTATTACTCAGGTTAAGGTAACTGAAATTTTTCTCCAAGATTAGAACAAAGTAACACTAGTAGCATTCTTTAAGAAACAGCAATAAACATTGATCGAGACCTCTGCTAAAATACTTGCTTTGATTCTTTTCAGATGATTTCAATCAGAACGTGATTTGCAGGGGCCAAATCAGCGTAGGTTCCATCTGGACTGTGGCTGCACCGATCAGATTGTTACCATTAGACGAATCCTCAAACTTGAGTGTTATTTGTGCAATGTTTTGGTCAGTGTAACCTTTAGCCTTCATTAGGCATGTTAGTCACCATCTTGGAAAAGAAAGGAGAAAAGTTATTGGCTCGGTAAATGGTTTTGTATTCTTAGAGCTGTTTTTTTTTGGGGGGGGGGTTCACTATGGTTTCATATGTGTGAAAAAATAAATTTGGTTGGCAAAGGGAGGAAACTCTAATCAAGTTGACAGGGGATTATCTCTTTTACTGTAGAAATTTTCTTTTTTTTGAGGCCATTCGAGGATAAGAGTTATTGAGTGTACAATAATCAATGGGACAATATCGTAATAGTCGTTATTAATGGAAATTTGGTAGATTGGATTACTTAAGGGTGCGGTTCATCAAGAATTTGTTTATGTTGGACTTGAAGACAATCAAGTTGCAGTCAGCTGGGAAACAGGCAAACCGAAGAGAGTTTCATAGGCGTGCAGTTCTAAGAAAGAAGCATTTTTCATGGAATCTACGTTTTGATTTAGGCACAGTTAAAGAGTAGGGAAAGTTATTGACAGTGATTTCAGTTAGGTGTTTTTCAAAAAAGATTGGCAAGGGGGGACCAGAGATTGGAGCTCAGACGAGCATTTGCTGTGGAAATAACGATAAAGCAAAGACAGGCTCGCAACGTCCCTTCTGTGGGAAAAAGGTTGCAGAGAAGATAAAAGGGCATCCCCCACTAAGTTACAAAGTCTATTTTGTACTCTGTCAAGGCAGGATAAGCTGTTTCTACCAGCTCCTGCCCAGATGTGGCAACAATACTCCATCCCTGGACGTACTTGGCTTTTATATAGAGAGAGAATTGCATCAGCAGTGAGATATCTACTAGATCGGTAGAAAGATCCCACCATTCTTCCAGCGACCTTGGCAACAGATTTGATTTACATTTTCCTTTTCAGACAAGGAGTAAAGGTCAAGCCCAGAAGCTAAGACGAGAGCCATTCATTTCAATTGATATCAGATTGGGATCAGAGCGTTGATGATGTAAAGATAGGAGCTTGGTTTTAGATGCATTAAAAGTAACCAGCCACCTCTTCCCCCGTGGTACCACGTGTTCAAGATCAGAGAAGGCAGGGGTTGTACAATATTTGTTTTTCTTTATAATTATGTATTCTCATATACTGCTAGTCTCTATGCTCGGTCTGCTTAGTAAATTTTCTTTTTTTAGCATGTGTGTCGGTTCTTTAAGTCGTCTAACTTTCCATCTTGCATCCCTGATGATTAAAAAAGCGGCATATATGCTAAAAAAGAAAAAATTACTCAGCTTAACATTCACAGGCAACATGAACTGAAACAAATACATTGCGGACATTGCAAAGGCTGCAGCCAAAAATGATGAAATGAGAGTTCTTTTTACTGTGCTAGAAAATTACACAAATTATATAAAAGCCAGGTACATCTAAGGATAGAGTATTGTCGCAACATCTGGGCTGGAGCTGCTAGAAAGGCCTTATCCTGTCTTGACAGAGTTCAAAATAGACTTTGTAGCCTCGTAAGGGATGCCCTTTTAAGAGCCAGGTACGTCCAAGGATGGAGTACTGTTGCCACATCTGGGCAGGAGCTGCTAGAAAGGACTTATCCTGCCTTGATAGAGTACAAAATAGACTTTGTAGCCTCGTAGATGTCCTTTTCTCTTCCCTGCAACCTCTTTCTCACAGAAGAGATGTTGCAGGTTTGTCTTTTGTTATTTTCATTGCAAGTGCTCGACTGAGCTTCAATCTATGGTCCCCCCTCGCCAAACTTTCATGAGAAACACTCGTTCAGCTGAAAACATTATCAATAATTTCCCACACTCTTTATCTGTGCCTAAACCTAAATGAAGATTCCATGAACAAAGTTTCTTTCTCAGAACTGCCTATGAAACCGTCTTCCATTTCCCTGCTTTCCAGCTGACTACAATATGGCCATCTTCAAGTCCAATGTAAACAAGTTCTTGATGAGCCGTTTCTCGTAAGTAATCCAATTTACCAAATTTCCACTACTAACGATTATTATGATATTGTCCCATTGACTACTGTTCACCCTTTAACCCTTATCCTCGAGTGGCATCTGGGCCTTGATAAGTAGTGACCCCTATGTAAAAAAAAGAAATATACCCGAGAGTATCCTGTACCTCTACAAAACCACCATTCACCCATGCATGGGGGTATTTGTTGCTACGTCAGAACTGGTGCATCTTCCATTAATCTTTCCCTCTTGGACAGGGTCCGAAAAAGAGTCTCCAATCTAATAGGTCTCATACTGTCAAGTAAACCCCAATTGCCACAATGTTGCGTCACTGTATGTGTACAAGTATTTTTGTGGAATGTGCTCTGATGAACTCATTACACTTGTGCTCCCTCGATGTACATACCCCTGATAAATACAGTTAGCAACAAGATTCCACTCTCTCCACTGTAGAGGTTTTCTAGATACCAGAATGCTTTTTACTCAGAGCTACTGAACTGTATCTCCAACATCAGAGATGTCCACATTTGACCAGCTGAGTGATCAGACCTCCGAGGACAACTGTCCAAATAAAGATGGAGAAAATTCATCCAGACATTGCTGGTCAACCCTTGTCTACGACACAAACAGCTGAGACAACTTTTTCATTACCTGCAACTTAATGGAGCAACAAATCTCTTATTTGTTATTCATCAGTTTAAATCGCTTTTGTATATCATCTTTTTTGATATTGTCATATTTGTTTAGTCCCTTTGATTAGGCGTAAGACGGATCACCATCATCGACCACTGCAACAGGTGTTAGCCGTTTCTTCGGTTTGGTTATAATCAATAATAACAATATCCATTCAAATAGAATTATTTCATTCCTAATTTCATTTTTTTGTTTTTTTATTATTCACAAATCGATTTTTTTTTTTTTTTTTTTTTTCATATTTAAGAGTTTGTTTTTATTCTGTTTTGAATTTTTATTACTTTATTTGGATTATCCCTATATACGTGCATGTGTGCGTTATACTTCAGTAGATTACAAAATTTATGACATCATTAATTAAAAAATTTTTTTATATTAAATCGATTCTATTACGTTGGTGCAAAAACAATATCGTTTTCTCACATGTTAATTTTATATATGACTAGCCTGGGTGCCTGGTCTTGCCCGGGTGTTTGGAGGTGTACGTTGAGCAAAAAAGAAAAAAAAAAAAAAAAAAAAAGTGGTAGTAGGCAGACAGGCTTGAACCTGTACGGCGAAGGAGGAAAAGAATGTGAAAAAATGGGACGTCTTTGCTGTTGCATCCATCACCAAACCAGAAGTGGCAAAGGTTAGTCAATCAGAAAGAAGGGATGATGTTTGAAAATATTGGCGAAAAAACGACCCCTCCTTGTAGAAAAGTTCCCAGTTGAGGGTGAAGGAATTAATGTTTTTAACCAATTTTTTCGATATTTGTCGTCCAAAGGGTTAAGTTTCAAAACAATACCGATCGCGTGAAAATCCGTTGCCTCTGTCGCAAGTTTTATACATACACTTAAACAGACAGATGAGATTTATATTGTAGATTTCTGAATAAATTCATTGATATATATAGCCATGTTATATATCATTTTGAAGCGCTTTTTTCACTCTATCGAATCATATTATTCATTACCGTTCTCTATATCTTCATTCATTTTTTTGCAGGCTTTTTGACAGCATGGACAAAATTCAAATCCACACAATTTTCTTGTTCCAGTTCAAACTAGGCCAAAAAGCTGCCGGGACAGCTTGTGATATCAATGATGCGTTTGGTCTAGAAACCACTAATAAACGTGTAGCACAGCGGTAGTTCAAGAAATTTTGCAATAGTGACAAGAGCCTTGAAGATGAAGATGGTTGTGGCCAGCCGACTGTGGTTGATAAACATTTGAAAGCCTTAATTGAAGCTGATCCTTGCAAAACCACACAAGAAGTTGCTGTAGATCTCGAGGTTGACCACTCAACAGTCGTTTGCCATTTAAAACAAATAGGGAAGTCAAAAAAGTTGGATAAATCGGTGCCGCATGAATTAAACGATAAAAAAAAAATTATCGTTTTGAGGTGTTTTCTATGCTCCTTCTGTGCAACAAAAATGATCCATTCTTGAGCGGTTTGGCGATGGACGCAATGGTAAAGACGGCACGTTTTTTTTCATTTTCTTTTCCTGCTTTGCAGTACCGATTCGAGCCTGAAACATGAACTGAAACACTTTTTTTTTGCTCAACACACACCCCCAAACACCCAGGCAACACCAGGCACCCAGGCTAGTTCTTTGTAAAAAATAGTGTTGGTTAGCCATACCGATGAGATATTATTTGGGCTACAAATACGTTATTTTTAATATTGGGTCAGAGTTTACTTGTAGGGAATATGTATTCTCATGCCAGGTTGCCCTGACAACCCCTGTATAGACAGACCTTAGACACTCGAGGATAGTGTCTAGTGAGTATTCAAGTTCTCTCATAATATGTACTTACCTGTGTGTATTGGATGACGGCCTGTCATCAAGGCACTTCTTGTCGGGGTACAAATCGGAGACACATAGTAGTTGTTCAAAATTCGTCCCTCGTAAGCAAGAGAGTCAATGTTAGGTGTTGGAATTTCATTCGACCCATGGAAACTGACATCGTCCCATCCCTGGATTAAAATCAGAATTTCAGTTTTAAAATCGAATTTTAATAGATGTTGCAAACCCAGATTTTATTTTCATTATATTGAAAAAGTTTTACTGTGAACACATAGACTGTGAGAATATCTTCTCCCATAAAAGAGGGCTTATGGAACTCCGAATGAAAACGTTAAACAGAACACATTTACCTCATATAAGAAGTCTGGTACCGTTTTTATTTTCAGAACGATGCGTCCAGTGTAACCACAGTTTGTAAAAAGGTTCTTAGTTCTGTTTTTCATTTGAAAGTAGTTCATGGCTTGGGCAGAAACTGACGTAAACTCACGGAATATGCCGAGTGCTGATGAAGTTGATCAGCCAATCAAAAAGTGATACCAAATACGTTTAGCCAATAAAAAGCAAAGTAGACGACTTTTGATGAATTGGAAGAAAAAATAATGTTTATTTTAATCAGTCATAACATTGGAGCACACAACAATGAATTTAACCACCTTAGATAAAATATTACAGGCGCCATTACAAGTCCTAAAATATTGTCAAGAAAACAAATTAGTACCATTGGAACTGAGGTGCGGGACATGTGTCAGAAAGAAATTAGCTTTTTTTTAGTAATGGTTTCGAATGGAGGTGCACAACTCCCCAATCTCCCCTAAAAAATTTAACTAGAAATCCGGTGCGTAAGATGCAATAGTACCTTAGTTTTTAATCACGCACACACAAAAAAATGTTTCTGTTTACAAAAATAAACAAAAATTTTATTCATGAAACTTACGTTAGGCTGTTGTTATATTTTATTGTTTTGTTTTTCTATTTTTTTTTTAAATTCTAATTAGTATCCGATAAGTTATTTTCTGTTTCCTAGCATTTTTAATTTGATCAGGTTTCCAAACGTTTTTTATTTTGATTGACATCTATATTTTTATAAAGTAATAGGGTTCGTGTGTTTCTGTCTGTGTGTACAGCTCTCCATCATCAACGAAATATAAAGGAGGTAAGAGGGTAGATCTCTCCTGGTAGAGAAACATTAGAACCCATTTTAGGATGTTTCTGTTATAGGAGACATAAGAATCTTTGCCTAATTTCTTTATATACTATTCTCCAAACCACCCCCATATCGAATGACTTATGCTCATTTGCATATCACATTATATTAAATCTCTTTAACTAATTACCTCGACCTTATTACATATTGGAAATATTCTAATCATTTCAACTGTACTATTTACAAAATCTATTTAACATTTAATCTATCTATCTATATATCACATTATATTAAATTTCTTTAACTAATTACCTCGACCTATATATATCTATAAAAACAGAGATGTGTGTGCCACAGACGATTTCTGATTGGTTAATCCAATAATCACATCTCCTAAAAAACAATCGTTTCTACGCTCTTACCTTTACCATAAAATATTATGGCTTTATTTATTGTCCATCTTGGAAGGGTTTAATTTTTTAATAACTTGTTATTTACAAATTAAAAAAATACGAAACTATTATACGAAACTATTATACGAAACTAAACTACACGAAACGCGCACACACGTACACACACACGTTCACTACCATCACGTTGTTATGGCAACCAAACCCGCTGACTTAACTAAACAGTAAACACACACAGTAAATGTGATTTTCTTCATTTTCTCATTTCACTCGTGGTCTTAAATTCATTTCGGGTTTGTATTACTGTACACATAGATTCGAATAAGTTGCCAAAAAACAAATATATAACAAATAAATGTTATCAAAGGCAAGATAAATTACTTTTCTACCAAACTGGATATATTTTTCGTGTTTTTATTCAATTTAACATGTTTATTCAGCTCGAAAAGCATACAGTGTTTACCGATGTATTGGAAAATTCAAGATGACGGCCGATTCTCTCTTTAACACGGTAAGTTTGGAAAAAGGTGTAATAAATAAAAAACCGGTTAAAATACTGTTAAAAACTCGCTCAATATATGTTACCGTGACATAGGTTGACATATATTCGGCGGGGTTTTAATAGTATTTTGTATAGTTTTTTATTTATAACACCTTTTCCCAAACTTACGGTGTTAAAGAATGTGTGAGACGCCATCTTGAATTTTCCAACACATCGGTAAACACTGTATTCTTTTCGAGCTGAATAAACATGTTAAATTGAATAAAAACACGAAAAATATATCCAGTTTTTATCGGTTTTTTACCTTCTCTGCAGACGTACAAAAAAAAAAAAATTAAAAAAACGGAAGGTACTTTTACAGAATGTTAAACTAACCCTAACCGATGTTTTATGTTTAGTTTAGGAAAAGTCAGAAGAAACAAAAGTCATTATTGCATGAAATATACGTATTTAGTTGAAGTATTGTTTATGTCAATTCTTTCGAAGAAATTTAGCAAGAATACCTGTAAACCAGGAAATCGGTAAAATGTCATCATGGATGAATACTTGTCTATTATAATTTCTACCCTTGACAAAAACTTAGCCATAACAAAAGAGATTTATTGTTCAGATTGTTTTTGAGATTGATTTCTAAAAAGATATTTTATAAATAAAATCGACTTTAAAATTAAAGACTTAAATTACAATAATTGAATTTAAACATTCTTATTTCAATATTTGGCACATAACACCTGCAAAATTGATCACAATGTCAGGATTTCATTTTATTTCAGAATCGATGGCAAATTGTGTAGATTGATATCTCATTATATTAAATACTAATATTTAACATTAGTTTATCATTTAAGCCGATAAAAAGCCCTTTTTTTTTTTAGTCATAAAAGGATTTGGAGTTTCCTAATCAACCTTTCGGGTGCAGTTGCACGCTCTCAAAATAACTAAAGTGTTGGCTTTAAAAAAATTGGTTCATTAAACCTAAACAGGTTTAGTTTTAATAAAAAAAAAAAATTTAAAAAAAATCGCTTTGGTATTTAGATATGTCGTATGGTTATCCCTAATCGCTGAATAAAACCGCTAACGAGTTGAATGATTACGACATAAAATTAAACTCGGGTTCCTGAAACGGAAACTTCGTTTGTTTTTGTTTTTTTCTTATCAATATATTTACATTGTTATTTTGAATTCATTTTCAATCATTCGACCAGTTTTCTTTTTCAAGTAATCCAAGTTACAGAATTCCCACTGATTACTATGCTAAAATCACAATGACTAATGTATACCCATTAACCCTTATCCTTGAGTGGCCTCTGGGCCTTGATAAGTGGTGACACCCATGTAAAAAAAAAAAAAAATCACTCGAACAGTTTTCTTTTTATAATGTACAGTTTTAAAAGTTTAAAAACTATATAGTTTTTACTTCAGGAAAATTAATGGGTCAGTTTTTACGATGTGCCCTGTTAAAATACTGTTAAAAACTCGCTCAATATATGTTACCGTGACATAGGTTGCCATATATTCGGCGGGTTTTTATTAGTATTTTGTATAGTTTTTTATATTTATAACACCTTTTCCCAAACTTACGGTGTTAAAGAGGGTGTGAGACGCCATGTTGAATTTTCCAACACATCGGTAAACACTGTATGTTTTTCGAGCTGAATAAATATATTACATTGAATAAAAACACAAAAAATATATCCAGTTAGGTAGAAAAGTAACTTATCTTGCCTTTGATAACATTTATTTATATATTTGTTTTTGACTATTTTTTCGAATCTATGTGTACAGTAATACAAACCCACGATATGAATACTCACGTTGTTATATATATATATATATATATATATATATATATATATATATATATAAATGAGATTATAGCAGTTAAAAAACATTTTTAAAACACACACACACCTTTTTCAAAGTGATCAGAAATCGTATAAAAGTAAAAAGGGTAAATTTTTACTTACTTTCCAACTTAATCACCTTTAACGTGACTTTTACAGTTTTTTTTTAAATGGAATTCATTTACCGATAGAAAAGAAATGATAAGTAAATAAATCCATAAATAAATATTATAAATGGTTTATTTTAATACTTGCCAGGATGCGGAGGAAAATGAATGAAGGGGGAGGGGAATAAAATAAAAACATTTTGGAAACAGAGTAAGTTTGAAAGAATTGCTTTGCACAGAAAGAAATTAATGAAAAAATAAAATTAAATTTTTTTTCTTTCTTGATTTTTTTTTAGCTTTTTATGAAAAAGGAAGTCAAAATTAAGACTATAAAAAACAATTTTTATTAAGAGCGAACCTCAGTCGTCAGGTCTGTAAAAAAAGACGTGGAATAATAAATGTTTTCTAATAAAAATTGTTTTTACTTATGTGTTCATTTGTCTCTTTGAAGTTCGTTTGTTTAATATATCGGTTTGCAATATAATTATGTCATTCTGTCAGACTCAAATTTTAAATCTATATATCTAAAAAATTGAAAGTGTGTGTGTGTGTGTGTGTGTGTGTGTCTGTGTACATTTCCCTACGAAATAACTGTCAATTTTTAGTCTACAGACTCGAAATTTGATATACAGGGTACTGAGATTTGTAAAGATCTATGTGATCGGTTTTTAGCCAGAAATTTGGCGATTAAGGGGTCAAAGTTCAACGATTTGAGCTTTGAGAACTCTACCAAACTTCTCCGACAATTTTGGGTTTACACACTTGAAATTTTAGATACAGCTTCCGTGGACATGGATCTAACTTAATAACTTAATTTGAGCCCAAAACAATAAATTTTCAGGGGTCATAATAGGGGTCAACGTTTAAAAAATTACCCCCCTTTTTTTGCTCAGCATACACCTCCAAACACCCGGGCAACGCCGGGCACCCATGCTAGTATTATATATAGATATTATTATATATATATTATATATATTATTATATATATTATATATATATATAATATATATATTATATATATATTATATATATATATAATATATATATTATATATATATTATATATATAGAGTTATATATATATTATATATAGAGATATATATATATATATAATATATAGATATATATATATATACATAAATAGATAGATATTATATATATAGATATATATATGGACAGAGATATATACACTTGTGCCCGATATTATTCATACCCCTCGGATCTTTGAGATTTCTATAAGAATATTGCTCAAACCAGAAGGTAGAAAATATTAAAGGGATTTCAAACAATAAATCAAGCATACGCATTTAATTTAAACTCAACAAATAAATAAATTATGCAAGTTTGAAACATTATACAAAGAAAAACAATAATGGCACTAGTTCAAAATTATTCATACCTCTCTTACTAATAGTCAATAGCATGCCCTTTATTCTTAATAACTGCCTGTAACCGTTTGGGATATTTATCAACAAGGTTTTTACAAGTATCAACACTGATTTTTGACCATTCTTCAATGCAGTAGTTCTCCAAATCCCTCAAATTTCTAGGTTTCCGCTTTTTAACCTCAGTTTTCAATATGTGCCAGAGGTTTTCGATAGGGTTCAGGTCGGGACTCTGGCTAGGCCATTCCAAAACATTAATTTGATTATCCTCAAACCATTTCTTGTCTATTTTGGCAGTATGTTTTGGATCATTATCCTGTTGAAGGACCCAGTTTGGTCCTAAATGG
>NC_136514.1:18498555-18598555 GCF_053919585.1 Euprymna scolopes | reverse complement strand
TGGCCTGCAAAAACTCCCTGGGCAACTCCATCGACATTGCCCAGGAAGTGTGCCTCAGAAAATTAGCAATAAACTGTTACATGTCTGTCTAGGGATATGAACAAGCAACAAATTAAAAATAAAAAACTAATAAAATTCAAAATTCAAATAAATATTTATTGTAACATAAAACAAAGCATTCAAATAATATTTACAAGTAAATACACTTTCTTAGTACTACTGCTACTAGCTTTAAAAGCAATCATAAGGTCTATAGCATTGATGGTGAAAGGGAGATAAGAACTACTAACTTCAAATCAAATGTTTTATGCATGGATACATCTAATAAGAATATTAAAATATAGTAGTTTGGTCAGTGAGAAAATATGCAGAAATCTTTGTATTTACCCAAATTCTAGTTTCTTCTAATGATGTGATGATTGGCTTTTAAGGAGTTTCTTTCGGCTGGATTTTCATTCTAGAAACATTACCGGAGTTCTTAATAGCAAGTAAACAACTTAACAGTTCAACAACTGACTCGGCTACTATTGCAGCATACTTATATAGGTTTCTACATGAAATTTTCTTGATTATTCCAGATTGTTCCAAAAACGTTTCAAATAGAATATTTTAAGATTCTATTCATTTTTATAAGGAAAATGGAATGTCATAACACTTTTAATAAGGAAAATGCCTCTCATAATACTAACCCGTTTCTCAAAGGAAGAAGGCAAAGCCTGGGAGGGTGGATCTTCTAGAACTATACAGAACTAAAACCATACCTCAGCCAAGAGAGAGAAAGCTATCTCAACAATGGCATATATTCTGTTGGCTTTGGTGCCAAGCGAGTCCCTGGTGGGGCCTCTCGATGCCATACTAGTGGGTAATTGTTACGGCTTTACCTTTTCGTGTGCTACAAAAAAAAAAAAAAAATTTTCCTGTCTTTTTCTCTCTTACTTTCCCTCTCTGTACTGCTCTAACCAAGTATTCCGACCTATTCCACAAATCCCAAAACCTCAACATGAAATATCTCCAGAATAAAAACTCGATTAAACCTAGAACCCCATCTTCCAGCGTAGGCCCCTACTACCAGGTCTCCTTCTCCAATATCAGGGGTCTACGTTCCAACCTTCCAGAGGTTGAAACCCAATTACAGGAGACGAAACCGGACATATTATTTCTATGTGAAACTGGAATAGGGCCGACCACTTCCCTAGATGAGTTCATAATTAATGGATACTCCAATTTAACAGCTAAATCTAACTCCCAAGATCGCCATGGGCATAGAATATGTGCCTACATTAAGGATGGCTTCCCATGTGGCAGGGATATCTCTAGAGAAGATCCTAATTTACCCTATATGTGCTTCAGGGTTGCACTTGCTAACACCACTGCATTTATATTTGCCCTCTATAGGCCCCACAACAGCGGAGTTACTATCTTTAAGAGCATATCTGAGAAAATAGACCACATACTGTCTTCACATCCCTCGGCTAACATCCACATCTGTGGTGACTTCAACGTCCATAACGTGGAATGGCTGACCCATTCAAATAAGACAGATGATGAGGGGAGGTTTTGTCATGATTTTGCCATTGCTTATGACCTCACTCAGATTGTTCGCGAACCCACCCGTGTGCCCGATACACCCAATCAATATGCAAGCCTCTTAGACCTTTTTCTTTCAACTTCCCCTGAGCTATGTTCATGTACCGTTCATTCTCCTTTAGGATCCTCCGACCACTCCGTCGTGTCAGTTAAGATAAAAACAAAATGTAAGAAGCCATCAGACGTACCCCTCCACCGTACTGTATACCGATACTCTATGGCTGACTGGGATAGCTTCCGTACATTCATATCTGATTTACCTCTGCACTCCATGAATAAAAAGGAAGTGTCCTCTATAGTATCAGCTCTGACCGAATGGTTAATTGTAGGCATAGACCAATTCATACCATCTAAAAAATTCCAACAAAAACCTAACAGCCAGCCATGGTTCTCCCCAGAATGTGCTGCTGCTATCGCGCACAGAAATAACTTTTTCCATAACTACCAACGTAATAGATGCACTGAGACTAAAGCTGCTTTCAGGACTGCCAGCAACCACTGTAAAAGAGTAATAAAAAATGCAAGAGAGCTATATGCCCAGTCTGTTAAATCCAAGGTAGCTGATCAGCGGCTTGGTTCCCACCAGTTTTGGCAAATAACAAATAGGATCCTGAACAGAAGTGTGCGTTCTATCCCAACCATTATCAATGGACCAGAGGTTATCTCGTCAGCGTCAGACAAGGCCAAACTATTTGCAAAGAACTTTGCTGCTAATTCTACCCTATGCGACGAAGGCCATCAACTCCCCATATTTCCTCCTATAACACAGAACAAGCTAGGTAACGTGCATGAGGTCGCCAAGCTAATAAAAAAACCTAGATTCCAGTAAAGCAACTGGCCCTGATGGTATCCCAATTATAGTGTTAAAAAAGCTTCAACCAGAACTTGCTCCCATACTTACGAAACTATTTAAGCGCTGCCTTAAGGAGAAGTGCTTTCCGACCCCCTGGAAGACCTCATCAGTTTGCCCTGTATTTAAGAATTCAGGTGATAAGTTATCTCCCTCTCAATACAGACCAATAAGTCTTCTCTGTGTTATGAGTAAGTTACTGGAATCAATATTAAATAGAGAAATAGTCAACCACCTCAGCAGGAATAACCTTCTTAGTGACACACAATATGGTTTCCGCTCTGCAAGATCTACCGCAGATGTGCTGACGGTTATATCCCACAGGATTAGTGAATCTCTTGACAAAGGCTTCCTTTCTAGGGCAATTGCTCTTGACATATCAAAGGCCTTTGACAAAGTATGGCATAAGGGTCTACTTCACAAGATTTCCAGCTACGGTATAACTGGAAATGTTTTCTCAATCATTAAATCATTTCTCTCCGATAGGCTCATAAGAGTAGTGGTAGATGGACAAAAATCGGAGGCCTGCAATATAAATGCTGGAGTCCCTCAGGGGTCAATCCTGGGCCCAACTCTCTTCCTGATCTACATCAATGACCTCCCTAAACACATACTTAAATCATTCGTTGACATCTATGCTGATGACACGACCATCTACAGCAACACATCAAAGGCTGTACATGACGAAGTTCTCTCGGATTCTCTCTCCTCTGATCTCGAGCACGTGGTTCAGTGGGGGAAGATGTGGCTAGTTACCTTTAATGCATCTAAAACCAAACTCCTATCCTTACATCATCAACGCTCTGATCCCCAGCTGGCATCAATTGTGATGGATGGCTCTCGTCTGGGTGAGGCCCCGTGTTTTGACAAGCTTCTGGGTTTGACCTTTACTCCTGATCTGAAATGGAACACATACATCAAGTCTGTTGCCAAGGTCGCTGGAAAGATGGTGGGATCCTTCTACCGCTCCAGAAGATATCTCACTACTGATGCAATTCTCTATCTATATAAAAGCCAAGTACGGCGAAGGATGGAATACTGTTGCCATATCTGGGCAGGAGCTGCCAAAAACAGCCTATCATGCCTTAACAGAGTACAAAATAGACTTCGTGGTTTAGTGAGGGATGCCCTTTTCTCTACCCTGCAACCCCTCTCCCACAGAAGAGACGTTGCGAGCCTATCCTTGTTTTATCGTTATTTTCATGGCAGGTGCTCGTCTGAACTCCAATCCCTGGTCCCCCCTCGCCAATCTTTCACGAAAAACACCCGTCTAGCTGAATCCACTGTGAAAAATTTCCCCCACTCTATATCTGTGCCTAAATTAAAACGCGGATTTCATGAGAAAAGCTTCTTTCTTAGAACTGCACGCCTGTGGAACTCTGTTCTGTCTGCCTGCTTCCCTCCGGACTACAACTTGGATGTCTTCAAGTCTAATGTTAACAAATTCCTAATGAACCGCCCCCCCTAATTAAACACTTCATAAAATCTCCTCACTAACGTGATGTACTTGCAATAACCCTTATCCCTGAGTGGCTTCCGGGCCTTGATAAGTGGTGATCACTGTGTAAAAAAAAAAAAAAAAAAAAAAAAAACCCTGCAAAAAGATTTTTTTTCAACCAATAATACCAGAATATGAAATCATTTTTAAATAACAGTTTTAGATGTGTTCTTGTAGCATTATTAAAGGTTCAGTCTGTCTGTCTATCTGTGTAATCGATTAACTGTTTCTCACCGATATGATTGCACACTAAAAATTATTCAAAGTCCCCTGACGTTTACTGCGGACAAGTCAGACTAAGTGGTGAAGACTCAAAATGGCTCCTATTTTTATTAATTATTTGTAGAGTTTATGTAATAAACAAAGAAGAAAGAGGCGACGTGTGTGTGCATTATGTGGTTTTACGACTTACCTTTAGATGGGATCTGAGAGAGAGAGAGAGAGAGAGAGAGAGAGAGAGATTAAAAATTGTGGCCATGGATTTATAAGGTGTAGTCTCGTGGAATCGCACGAGATCTCATCGTCCACTGCACACATATGCAAATGGAATGAAGTCAGTTTTCTAAGAAAATGCCTGTTGGCAGAGGTGGTGAAGAGAACACGTGCTGGAGTTGAGAGAGAAAGTTGACAGCGATGAATTCTAGCTGAACTTTTGTTTATTTTATTTATTCATTTTTATTTTTTTGCTGTTTACCTGCATTATTATAAAGTTTTTTCATCACTAAATAATGTAAACACTATTTGCTTTGTGAACCAATCGTCAAGGGGAGTTTGAAGAAAGTCTGATTTTTCTTTTTGTTTTAACTTTTAGTGCGCAATCATTTATAATCGACGAGAAAAAGTCCACCGATGACGTCCTACACAAATTTGGAATAGGTTGGTAGGTTGGTTGGTTTTGCTTTACGGCATATTAACCCTTTTCAGGTTATTTAATGCCGAATCCAGTGATTTTGAAGAGCAATTTTTTAATAGAGTATATTTGTTTTTTTTTTAAGTCGGTTTCTATTTAACCCATACTTGGGACCCTAACAGGTACTACCAGTCTGGATCAGAGTGGACCTGGGAGTAATGACAATTAAAGGGTGGCTTTACACTCCCTAAAGCCTGAAAGCTGGGGCCTCACCATCGGATATAGTTTAAGGTCATATCCAGGACTTTGGAATAGGGCGTCAGCAACCGTTGACGGACTTTGCTTGAAGAAAACAAAAAATTGATAATCCATTTCGTTTTGTTCATTTGTTAATTTTAAAAAATACAATTTAAAAAAAAAATTTTTTAAATGAAAAGTAAAAAAAAAAAATAAATAAATAAATAAAAAAAAATAATCCCAACTCGTTTCATTTTACAAATGATAGCTCCGTACTAAAGTTTTATAAACACTGGGTGATGGACCTTGAACATAACCAATACACGAAATATAAAAATTTGTTATAAAAAAATAAGGTGCTCATTCAGATTGGCACTCTTGGCAGCAATTAAAAGTAAAGAAAATACAGAAAAATCTATAAGATGTATGTTAAGTATAACACAAATTTCGACACCCATAACAGAAAATAAAAGTAAAAAATAGTAAAATGAAATTCATTGTAATTTTTACTCTATATTGAAGAATTTAAATTGCTTATAAGCATTTCTATTTGACACTGAATAAAATGAACAAAATTTGATTTGAACGTCACAAAATAACCAAAACATTAAAAAATGAGAAATTAACATGGCGTTGCATTATACATACGAAAAACAGATCTCATAAAACACTAACAATATAGGTTGTAAAAAAAACACTTAGTATCTATATATATATAAAGCCATATTCCTGTCTGTTTACAATTTGATTAATATATATCAATTACTTTATGGTTTCATTTATTTCTACATATTGTACAATTCTTGGCAAATATACAATAGAGAGGTTATCGCATTTGAATATTACAGTAAGGAAAATCGATTTTACTAAATAGCTGTATGTTAGTTAATATTTCTAGCGAGAGAAGTGTTTTAAGTGTTCTATTTAAGACTAGCATTTTTTTTAACTTTGACCCCTATTATGACCCCTTAACATTTATTGTTTTGGGCTCAAATATAGTTATTAAGTTAGATCCATGTCCTAGGAACCTATATCTAAAATTTCAAGTGTGTTGACCCAAAATTGTCGGTGGAGTTTGGTAGAGTTCTCAAAGGTCAAATCATTAAACTTTGACCCCTTAACAGCAAAATTTCTGGCCGAAAACCGATCACATCGATTTTCCCAAACCTCAATACCCTGTATATAAAATTTCGAGTTTGTAGACTAAAAATTGACAGAGTTATTGCGTAGGGAAATGAAGACAGACAGAAACGTTCACTTTTATATATATATATATATATAGTATAACCCCGAGATACGACGGTTCAGGGATACCGTTGTTTTCTGGTTATGATGTGGAATACAATGATTTTACAGTATTTGCACCGCCTTATGGTATTATTTATAATGTTATTTGATTATATTCATGTATATTATATACTGTACTGTATTTTGTTACTAATTTTTAATATATACTATATAAAATATTGCAGAGGTCCCCGCCATACAGCGATTAATACCATATCCCGGCATTCTACTATATATATATGTTATGTAATCAACTTTAAATAACAATTATATTGATAATATATTTAATTTTATTCATTTGGAATTATTATTTCCGACATCGATTTTTTTCTAGAAACATAGCATTATCTTCCTTGTAATCTTTGAAACATAAAAAAACAAAAACTCTTCAAATAAGTTAGTAAGTTTCTAGCATGAAAAAATAATTCTGTGTAAACAAAAATGTTTTTTTTTTTTTTTGGGAGGGGGGGGGTCCACCGCATGGGCAACAAAAAGTGTTCAATATCTGGAGAACAGCTTCTCCTCTTTGTATCCCTTCTGCCGAAATATCTGGTTGAGAGAGTATCACATACTTCTTTTTTTTTTTTTTTTTTTGAGCTGTTACATTTACATGTTTCTATCCGTTCTTTTTATTTTTGAAATTGTTGTGGGGGGTATTGACGTTTCCTATGACGAAAATGATGAATATCCTTAGTATAGCAGGTGCGTTCCAAACGGAACTTCATGTCGACCCTGGCAACGCTGGGTACCCATGCTAGTAAATATATATTATCTTTTGAAACTTTTTGTTCAATCATTTATCAAATGAAATATAATAGTAAAAGCCTGTGTTGCGACGGGCTGGCCAAAAATATATAAAACACAGGGTTTTGCGAGCCAGGAAGTGATGAGAGAGTCAGCCAGAGAGAGAGATAGACGTGCCGATCGAGTAGGGTGCCCTACAGCTGTCGCGCCACATCTACAACCCGCATCTACCACCACCACGATCACAAACACAGACCGTTACAGTGTTCACACTCAAACGACTTTGATGTAACAAGGAAGTAGTGTTTTATTGTATCTTTTTTTGTAATACACTTAGACTTATTATTTATAACAAGTTGTCTGATTGTTTTTTTCCTTTGTTTCCTCTTCTTCGTCCTGTGACGTCATACCTGGGCCCATGACTTAAGATAGACCATGTGGTGAAAATATCATACCGGTGGCTTCAAAGGGCCACAATTAATGTTTCTTTCTATTGTGTGCTGTAAACCAAAATTAGTATTTTGGGGCCTCCTTAGTTGGAAAATGAACATATTTACTTATAGGTTTTTGCCGTTAAACAAAAAACCCACTCTACCGATTTTTTTTTTTTATTCTCTTAATGAAATACATGAGATTTTGATTTTATTTCTTCTTTATCGAGTGAATTTGTTTTTTTTAAATATCTAAAAAAAAAAAGAAAATATTGAATGAAATAGAAAAAATTGTTGTAAGCGTTCGATATTTGCTTGACAATCTAAGCATAACAAAAAAAAAAAATCCACGTGGTTTAAAAAAAAAAAAAAAATCCACGTGGTTTAAAAAAAAAAAAGAAAAAAAAAGGTTTTACACTTTGGACTTTACAGGTAAATTTCCAAAAAAGACACTTCTTTTTTTTTTTGTTTTAAATTAGAATATTTTATTTATTGATCTTTTATCTTCAATTTGTGATATAGAAAACTTTGGTGAGTAAATTAATTATTTAAATTTTAATAGACATTTCAAAATGGGGGGGGGTGAATTTAAAAAAAAACGTTGTCTAAAATATTATATTTGGTTTATTGGAAAGAGCATAAAATTTCACATTGACCCTGAAAATATCGTAAAAATTAAACTAATAGAAAAATTTTGGGTAGATTTTTCAAGTTTAAAAATTGAAAAATATTTAACCCGTAAAAGTATATTCCATAAAGAAAATAAACAACCCATTTTAAAAAGAGAAATTACGGGTTTTTCATATTTTATTTGCAATTTCGTGTTAAGGGCGTCAAAAATCCCCCCCCCCCCATTCTGATAAACCTAGTGTTTCTTTTCAAAAATTTAACTGTTTTTATGAAAGGTGAGGGTTTCTTTTCAATTTTTTTTTATTTTTTTTTTTTAATTTTTTAAGTATTATAAATTTCACTAACATGCTGGAGAAATGTTTCATAATTTTCCATCCCGTTGTCAATTTTCATATTGTACGCCTCCCAATACATTGCTTTGTCACTTAAGTTAAAAAAACTATTTTAACAGGTGCTTATGCAGTTTAATTAACTATTTTAACTTAAGTAACGTGCCGACATTAACCGAGCAGAAGAACTGTTTAATATTTTACAAAAATTCTGTTTACATTTGGTGAGAGGCGGTGAAGGGGAAGTGGGGGGTGTTTAACAGGTGCTCAAAACAGTTAATTAAACTGCATAAGCACCTGTTAAAAAACAATACAAGTTTTATAATTGAATATCCCCCTCCAAAAAAAGAACGAAAACCAAACCGGCAGTCCCTCCCTCAAAAAAAAAAGTGATCATAATTTTAAAAGTTAGTGGTAATTTTAAAGGATTTTCCGAGGGTGGAAAGAAAGCCCCCCCCCCCCGGGAAAAATCGTGGCCACAAAGTGGGTGCTCATTTTATGCTAAATTAATATAGAAAAGTACACCGCCTTTTTAAAAACTAACATTTCTTCATATCTTGGAAACTACTCGTTTGCCGTAATTTTAAAGGTTATTTTCGTTTTCAGCGACTCCGAAAACCTATAAGAGTGGCAATTTTAAAGGAATTTTCGAGGGTGGAGTAATTCTTCATATTTACCAATAAATCATTTGTCATTTGTATGTGTTTTTGTTTTGGGTGTTGAAGGAAACTTTTTTTTTTTCCATTACAACAATAATTAACCAACTTAAATCTTCCGGCATGCGTTTAAGAGTTACGAAATTATCAATAAATCGTCTAGTTACTAAGCCAATGTCAGTAAATAAATAAATAAAAATATGTAAATAAAAAATGGGTGGAGTTGTACAACCATCACCCCATGCGTAATTTCTATACTAAGCGGTTTTTTGAAATTTTTTAACTGGATGATTATTGATTGGACACTAATTAACCGGATTATGAAAAAAAAAAAAAAAATCATTATTTCGACATTTGAAAGGGGTGCTCACTTTTTAGTTACAACGTTCTGGTAAATCAGTCACCCATTTTGTAACCTATAAAAAAGAAAGTAAAAATGACATGGAGCCTACCGCATTTGTAAGTCAGAAATATTTTTGTTTCTCAAAGAAAAAAAAAGATAGAATGAACAGGACTTTTTTTGTTTTTTTATGAAAATAAAATTTGAGTTTTTGGGGTTTTTTTTTAAAACTTTATATAGTATTACTGTACACATAGATTCGAAAAAGTCAAAAAACAAATATATAACAAATAACTGTTATCAAAGGCAAGATAAGTTACTTTTCTACCTAACTGGATATATTTTTAGTGCTTTTGTTTATGTAGCATGTTTTTTTTTTTTTTTTTAATTTTTTTAAGTATTATAAATTTCACTAACATGCTGGAGAAATGTTTCCTAATTTTCCATCCGGTTGTCAATTTTCATATCGTACGCCTCCCGATACATTGCTTCGTCAACATGGGACCATTTCATATCTCCCGAAGACACTTCCGTATTTAGAAAAAAAAAAAAAAAAAAATGGGTGACTGATTTACCAGAACGTTGTAACTAAAAAGTGAGCACCCCTCTCAAATGTCGAAATGATTTTTTTTTTTTCAAATTTTTTTCATAATCTGCTTAATTAGTGTCCAATCAATAATAATCCAGTGAAAAATTAAAAAAAAAAAAAACTCTCAGTATAGAAATTACGCATGGGGGGGGGGATGGTTGTACGTACAACTACAACTCCGCCAAAAAATGTTACGTGCGCGCCTCGACTAAGGGGGAGGAGACTAAGGGAGCGACCATTAAATAATTCTGCTGGTAGCCATGGAACTCAACGCCCAAAGAGTACCTATATTTTTTATGGGTATTTTTAACGCCCTGCCCGAGTGTAGTATATACACCCGCAACCACCCCATGTTAAGAACGGGTTTCAGAATAACCCCCCCCCCATGTTAAGAACGGCTTTCGATGTTGGGGTGGTGTTTATTCCGAAAACCGTTCTTAACATAGGGAGGTTGAGGTGTTTATAATACGCTGGGGCACGTTGTAAAAATTTACCTTTTTTTGTACCTTCCGTTTCTGTCGACCATTCTACTTCGCGAGAATGCCCTGGAAAACTCCCTTCTCATTAATGTTTACTAGTTTTAAAACATTCTGTTATTTACAAAAACAGTAAAGTTCGTTTGCTTATTTTAACGGTCAGCAGAAACTAAAAAAAACACGCGAAACTTGGGGAAAACAACAACAATAATAATAACAATAAACTATTTAAAAAAAAAATACTTAATGTGGGTTTAATTTTTAAATGTATTCTTTCAATAACAAAACAATCGAGTTGTTTTCCTTCTTTTTGTTTCCGTTGAGGCGCGAAAAAAGTTTACAAATAAAATTTTAATAACTTTAAATTATAATTGAGAAAAAAAAAACAGTGTGCTTGATTTGTTAAATATACGTGGTAATCAGAAAAAATTAGATCGTTTTAGAACGAACGGAAATTTTGTTTTTCTTTTTAAATTGAGGAGAAAAAAAAAAAAAATACTTACTGACATATGAGTTGTCATTAATGGTTTGATTAAATTTGAAAACTGAAATTTAGAAAGAAAGGAAATACACGCAACAAATTAACTTCCACAGTTATCTCCCTTTAATGATTTCATCGACTTTTTGTAACGCAATTCTCAGCGCTTTAATTAAAAAAAAAACAAAAAAAAAAAAAAAAACAGGAAACTCATAATGTTCGTATCCATCACAGAACGCAAATGTCACGGTACTAGTGCAGAAAGTGATCCGGACGTAAATAATAACGTTATTATTTAAAAACCATTCTTAACATGGGGAGGGTGTTTTGTAGTTTGTACCTATTCTATACTTCAACCTTACAATTGAATGAAAAAACATCATAAAACTTTAATTAAACTTGGAAATACGATTTAAAAAATAGCGCGGATCACTCTTTGCACTAGCACCAATGTCATATTCCAAAAATCACGTAAATTGATGAAGTATTTTTTGTGAAATAATAACGTTATTCAAAAAGGCATTCTTAACATGGGTAGGGTTTTGTACTTTCACCTAACAATTTAATTAAAAAAAAGGCACTTGTACAGTTTAATCAAGACATTAAAAAATGAAAATATCGAAAAAGTTTAAATTGTACGTATCCGTTATGGAATGAGGTTCTCCGAAAAAAAAATTTTCACTAATTTCATCAAGTAGTTTTTGTTTTACAGCAAAAAAAAAACAAACAAAAAAACAATTGTTATAATACCGAGCAAAAGGTTCGATTTTTAGGAAGAAACGCTTAGTATTAAAGATGGGAAGGGGTGTCAGCACTTTAACTGGAGTTATCTCCCCGTGGCGTTTCTAAATTCCAAACAAAAATTAAGAAAAAAATCCAAGATATCTGCCTTCAACGTGGTCTCATAAAAACGTGTTTTTCCGCTGTAAAAAAAAAAAAAAAAAAAAAAACTAAAAAAAACTACTCAATCAAATTAAGTGAAATTTTTTTTTTTTTTTCAGAGATCTTCAGTTCAGAACGGATACGTACAATATAACCTTTTTTTTTTTTTTTTCGATATTTTCATTTTTTTAATGTCTTGATTAAACTGTGCAAGTACCAAAAAAAAAAAAAAAAAAAAAAACGTCTGGTACTTGTACAGTTTAGTCAAGACATCAAAAAATGAAAATATCGAAAAAAATTTAAATTGTATGTATCCGTTATGGAACGAAGTTCTCCGAAAAAAAATTGGGTTGGTATTACTGTACACATAGATTCTAAAAAGTTGTCAAAAAACAAATATATAACAAATAAATGTTATCAAAGGCAAGATAAGTTACTTTTCTACCTAACTGGATATATTTTTTGTGTTTTTATTCAATGTAACATGTTTATTCAGCTCGAAAAACATGCAGTGTTTACCGATGTATTGGAAAATTCAAAATGGCGGCCGACTGTCTCTTTAACACGGTAAGTTTGGGAAAAGATGTTATAAA
Organism: Euprymna scolopes; assembly: GCF_053919585.1. Classification (NCBI taxonomy): domain Eukaryota; kingdom Metazoa; phylum Mollusca; class Cephalopoda; order Sepiida; family Sepiolidae; genus Euprymna; species Euprymna scolopes. The sequence continues at coordinate 18,586,098 of NC_136514.1, read as the reverse complement.
TAATAAGCTAGACAAAATACTATTAAAAAACAACCGAATATATGTCAACTTATGTCACGGTAACATATATTGAGCGAATTTCTAACAGTATTTTGTCTAGTTTATTATTTATAATACCTTTTCCCAAACTTACCCTCTCCGAGAGAGAGTCAGCCGCCATTTTGAATTTTCCAATACATCGGTAAACACTGCATGTTTTTCGAGCTAAATAAACATGTTACACTGAATAAAAACACAAAAAATATATCCAGTTAGGTAGAAAAGTAACTTATCTTGCCTTTGATAACATTTATTTGTAATATATTTGTTTTTTGACAACTTTTTAGAATCTTTGTGTACAGTAATACAAAGCCAAAAAATTTTACTTAATTTCATCGAGTAGTTTTTATTTTACAGTGAAAAAACAATTTGTTATGATACCGAGCAAAATGTTCGATTTTTAGGAAGAAAAGCTAGTATTAAAGATGGGAAGGGGTGTCAGTGCTTTAACTGGAGTTATCTCCCTTTAGCATTTCTAAAATTCAAACAAAATTTTTTTTTTTTAAATCCATGATGGCCGCTTTCAACGCGCTCTCATAAAAACGTGTTTTTTCGCTGTAAAAAAAAAAAAACTACTTGATGAAATTAAGTGAAATTTTTTTTCGGAGAACTTCGTTCTAAAACGGATACATACAATTTAAACTTTTTTCGGTATTTTCATTTTTTAATGTCTTGACTAAACTGTACAAGTACTGTTTCATGTGTGAGGATGCCCACAGATAAAATATAACATAAAACCAGTCGTTGTGTTTACTCGGCAACCATCTTTATTTAATACTCTTCTCTTCTTACACCGGTCACCTCCAAGGGGCGTTACTCCAAATGGTGTAACACCTGTTGCTGTTCATTCAACATCTTCCCTTTTCTCAACGAAAGGAGAAAACAAACAACAAAAAAAAACGTCTGAACGGAATTAAAATAAAATATATATAAAAAAGTGACCTAGGCATTCATTGGGCAGACTACCCTCCTGCCTAACAGGGATTATTCTGCCCTTCCCTACTTTATTTCGCGTAGTCCCTGAATCTCACAGGATCTCTCACTACTCTTCCCGACTGGGTTATCCGTAGGCTTGCTTTTGTTTGTTCGGGGCTTGATATCATTGGGGGTGGTGTCGGGTTAACTCCCTCTCCCAATTCACCTTCATACCCACGTTGGCCTGTGTCATCTCTCTCTTCTATGCCGTTACCTTCATTCCTGACTATTTCGCTCTGCACTCCGCATAGCTGGTGAATCAACGATGTAAGTGGGGGTGCTTCTGCAGTTTTTTTCAAGTCGACCCTATTCCGTCGATATAGCTCCCCATTCACTTTTACATTGTATGACCGCTCATCCAGTCTCTCCCATACAATTGCCTTCTTCCACTCTCTCTGACCCTTTATGTGGGGTTTCATCCGTACTACATCTCCAGGGTGTAACGGTTGAAGTGGTTTCACTTTGTGGTTAAAAAACTGTTCTTGTCTCCTGCTGTCTCGTTTGACACACTTTTTGAGGTTTTTGACCAATTCTGGTCTGAGTAACTCCTCTCTAGTTGGGAGAAGCGTTTTTGTTCTCCTTGACATAAGCTTCTGAGCTGGTGATAAGAGACCCTTAGATGGTGTATTCCTATGATCCAACATTGCTAGGTATGGATCAGCCTTATCCTCCATCGCTTTCCAGAAAAGGATCTTTGCCATTTTTACTGCAGATTCCACTTCCCCATTCGCCTTGCTATTGTATGGACTGACAGGTGTATGTATAAAACACCACTTTTTAGCAAAGGTGGAAAATTCCTGGCTGCTAAACTGAGTCCCATTATCAGTTACCACCTGATCTGGTATTCCATGTCGTGCAAAATGATGTTTCAGTTTGGTTACTACTGTCTTAGCTTCTGTATTTTGAAGATGATCAATTTCCCAGAAGTTGCTCATGTAATCCACAATACAAAGATAGTCTCTATCTGTAAACTTAAACAGGTCCACTCCCACTTTCGCCCAGGGTCTGTCAGGAACTTCATGAGCCATTAATGGTTCGGCTGGATAGGCTACTTCGTATTTTCTGCATGTGGGGCATTTTGAAACATAGTCTCTGATCTCACTGTTCATGTTTGGCCAATACAAACATTTTCTTGCCCTTCTGCAACATCCTTCAATTCCTAGGTGTGTAGAATGCAGCTACTCCTTCAGTATAGCCCGCTGGGTAATTGGAACCACTACACAATTACCCCTGAAAATTAACCCATCTTGTACAGTCATTTCATTTCGTATACCAAAAAACGGTTTCACCTCTGGGTCAAGATGTATTTTTTCGTCTGGCCATCCCTTCACAATTACTTGCTGCAACTGCTGCATGCTTCGGTCTTCTTTTGTGGCTGAGTGCAGTTCAAGCAGCTTCCTCTCTGTTACAGGAATGTATTCAGCTTCCTTGATCTCATCTTCATTGTCCATATCTTCGCTATTCACTCCGTGGATATATGCTCTTGATAGCGTGTCTGCAAGGAACATCTTCCTACCTGGATGGTACAGAACGGTAGCATCGTAAGCCTGTAATTGCATCAGCATGTTTTGCAGTTGTTTGGGGTATTTTCCCAACTCTTTTTTCATGATAGCTTCTAATGGCCTATGATCGGTCAGTACCGTTATCTGTCGACCAAACGTATATTGATGAAACCGTTTGGTAGAATAGACTACTGCTAGCAGTTCTTTTTCAATTTGCGCATATCGGGTTTCTGTGTCAGTCAGTGCACGGCTGATATAGGCTAGAGGTTGACCTTCCTGCAGTAGTGCAGCCCCCATACCCTTCTCACCTGCATCACATTGAATGACCAAAGGTTTTTTTTTTTGTTTTTTTTTACACAGTGATCACCACTTATCAAGGCCTGGAAGCCACTCAGTGATAAGGGTTATTGCAAGTACATTACGTTAGTGTGGAGATTTGATGAAGTGTTTACTTAAGGGGGCGGTTCATTAGGAATTTGTTAACGTTGGACTTGAAGACATCCAAATTGTAGTCCGGTGGGAAGCAGGCAGACAGAACAGAGTTCCACAGGCGTGCAGTTCTAAGAAAGAAGCTTTGTTCATGGAATCCGCGTTTTGATTTAGGCACAGATATAGAGTGGGGGAAATTTTTCACAGTGGATTCAGCTAGACGGGTGTTTTTCATGAAAGATTGGCGAGGGGGGACCAGAGATTGGAGTTCAGACGAGCACCTGCCATGGAAATAACGATAACATTTGTTGAGTTCATAGTATCTCAGTACTGGTGCCTCACTCACTAACCTTTTAATTTTTTCAAAAGCTCTTTCATGAATTTGGGACCACGTCCATGGCACATCTGCCTTCACTAAATTACGAATTGGGGCCATCACGTTGGAAATATGTGGCAGAAACTTTGCCAAGTAGTTCACAAATCCAGCCAATCTTTGCACACCTTTAACATCTGTTGGGCATGGCATCTCTTTTATAGCTTTTACCTTCCCAGGGTCAGGAAGTAACCCATCACTGGTTATCGTGTGACCTAGGAAAGATATAGATGCTTGTCGTAGGTTCAATTTTCCAGCATTCAATCGAATCCCACGATCACGGCATCTCTGCAACAGTTTTCTCAGTTTTTTGTCATGATCAGCTGTTGCTTCCTCCATTGTTTTACCTTTCCCAATCACCAGAAGATCATCTGCTTTGCTGATCACACCCTCTAAATCCCATACATTGTTAAAAAGGGCCTTTTGAAATATCTCTGGAGCTGGAGTAATTCCAAATGGTAAAACCTTCCACCGAAACCAACCAAATGGCGTGGTAAATGTAGTCAAACGACTGCTGACTTCATCCAATTTCAAATGCCAAAATCCATCTCGTAAATCCAGGGTGGAAAATACTTTGCTGTCAGCCAGTTCTGGCAGCAAATCATCCAATGTAGGTAGTTGGAAATGTTCCCTTTTCAAAGCTTTATTTAGTGGTCTTGGGTCTATGCAAATCCTTAGATTTCCATTTTTCTTCATCACCAATGCCAATGCACTTACCCATGGAGTTGGCTCATTTACTGGTTCAATAACTTTCTTTTTAACCAGTTTCTCCAATTCAACTTTTAATTTGTCTTTCAGTGCGACTGGCACTCTTCGTGCTGCAGCTACATTTGGTGTTACTGCTGTATCCACCTCCAAATGTACCGCTCCAGGTAACTGACCCAATTCCTCCTTAAATACATCTCTGAACTCGTTTATAATGCTCTCAGAGTTCTGGCTGCTGGATTCATCCACTTGGGAAATTTTGGCTATCATTTTGAACTGGTCCTGGTTGATTGTGATGAGTGCCATCTTCTGTATTGCATTTTCTCCCAGTAAAGGATAGAAATGCTCTTTTACAATGACAAACTTAACTGCATATTTTTGTCCAGTTTTGGGGTTTATCATTTTGATTCAGCACTCTCCCAATGGCTTCACTTCTGTTCCATTCCACATGACCAGTGTCTTATTTGAAGGCTCCAGTGTTTTCCCCATTACATGCTTCTCATTCAGTATGTTTACTGATGCTCCACTGTCAAGCTGAAAAATAATTGGCTTTCCTTTCACCAACATTTCCGCTTTTATCACCTCATGATTCACAGCGTTAACTTTTTCTTTTATTGTTACACTGTCTACCTGCCCATAGTCTGAAGAACTACTACTGTCATCTGATCCTCGTATTTTTGCGTTTTAACAGTCTGCACCTTCTTTTCCTTGCTAGTCTGCATTTCGCAGAAAAATGATTTTTTCCATTACAGTTGTAGCATGTCTTGCCAAATGCAGGACATACTTCCTTGTTCAGTCCATGTTGCAGTGTACACACTCTGCATTCTCTCACAGTTTTTTCCCCTGGCTTTTTCTTGTGTCTGAACTCCACTCGGTTCACTCTCTCAGGTCTTAGGATACTGGCTTGTAACATAGCATTTTCAGACAGCTTACAAATGTCTATACATCTTTGTAAATCCAGCTGTCTTATTTTAAGTAACTCAGCTTGTGTCTGAGGGTTACATATTCCCAGCACTACTTGATATCTGAGTACTGAGGAAACGCAATTGTCACAAAAATTGCATGTTTTTACTAACATCCGAAGTGCCGTAATAAAAGATTCCACGGTCTCCGTTTCTCCTTGCTTTCTCATGTGAAAAACATAACGCTCATAAGTTTCATTTGTTTCCCCTATAGCATATTTATCAAATGCCTGAATAATTTCCGTAGGCGTTCTTTCATCTTCGGGTGTTGAAAAGTGAAACCCGTAGTACATTTTCAAAGCATCATCCCCTAACGTATGAAGCAAAAGTACAGTTTGATATTGCATCGACTGGATTGTCAGATATGTAATAATAGCATAATTATGCCATTTCAGCTTAAAATAGCTTCCAATTCTCTGTCAACTTCTGCTCCATACAAAGGGGTGGTGGTGGTCTTATGCCAGCTACCGGTCTGTTTATTGCACTCATGTCTCCTTCCGACATTGTTTTTTTTTTTCCTCCTCACCACCTTGTGGCGTCGTAATTTTCACACCGAAAAATTAAACGTTACTTATCTGTTTTTTTTTTTTTTTCCACCGTTTTGTTTTTTCTTCTCTTTATTGTACATCCCATAGCCATCACCATGTTTCATGTGTGAGGATGCCCACGGATAAAATATAACATAAAACCAGTCGTTATGTTTACTCGGCAACCATCTTTATTTAATACTCTTCTTACACCAGTCACCTCCAAGGGGCGTTACTCCAAACGGTGTAACACCTGTTGCTGTTCATGCAACAAGTACCAAAAGTCTCCCTAGTTTCACGATTTATCTCCATTGTTTGATTTGTCGCCTTTCCTTGTATAAGCACCTTTAAGAAAATCAAATCTTATGATAGGCACATCCAAAAAATGGCAAAAACATATGAAAAGCAGAACAATAAAAAAAAACCCAACTTTTTCTACTATTTTTAATAAAATTTTAAATTTTCAAAAAGAAACAAACAAAAAACACCATTCACCGCGATTTTTATCTCGATGGGTAACACACACACACACACACACACACACACACACACACACACACACACACACACACACATATATTTTAAAGGTTTTTGAATCAATTAATTTTTTTTTTTTTGTCTAAATAAGATTTTGGATGATTTGTTATAAGAATATGCAAAATATTATAATATAAGTACCTGTATTTTAAATAATTCCATCTTTTATCTCAATATATAGATGTCGTGTGGTGAAATTCAAAAATCCAAAATTAAACGTTATTTTTAAAGAAACTATGGCAGCCTTTACATTATAAAATAAATTCATTTAGCCCTAAAATTTCTTTTGATGATTAAGTGAAGAATAAGGGTTTAATTTTTTTCATAAACGATATATATATATATATATATATATATATATATATATATATATATATATATATATATTGGGCCTGGATAAGTGGTTATGCCTATGTAAAAAAAAAAAAAGAAGCTCACTTGCAGTTTCATTACATACTTTGTAAGCAAAATCTGATTCCGCATTTTGCTAATTCCTACAATCTGATGAGAAGGTAAGTATTTATTTCGAAACTCTGCAGATTAAGGACAACCCACTTCTTTTATGCTTCCTTTTTAGAAATTAAATATGTTTTTAATTTTTGTTAAAGTGTTTTGTTTTAATATGTTTCATTAACTCTTTGCTTATATATATATATATATATATATATATATATATATATATATATATATATATATATATATATATATAGCTTAGAGCGTTAGAGGAAAAGAGCAAGCTCAATTCTATGAGAGGAGACTTATCTGGACAATATAAAGCTCAACAAGTATCAATGGAGCTTATATATGAAAACAATAGGAGCTGGAAATGAAGACACAGAACTATATATTGGTGGATATAGATTGGTTCATTTATTCAATAAGGGAATACAATCGATTAGTTAGGGAATAGAAGAGACTCTTTATGCCAAGGCATTTCGAAGTCTAATGCTTCTCATCAGAAGAGTAGAGAAGATGCTAGGTAGCATAGTGGCGATGCGGCGTCTAGCGTTGGATTCATTAGGAATGAAATAGATCAAAACAAATTAAAATTAGAGATGATGTTGAGGGGGCGTCGAATTCTAAATAAAGGAGGGGCGTATTATATATAGTGTAGTGCAGAAAGGTGTATAGAGTCTTTATCATATTCTTAAGTGTATTTAGTATATGTTTTAGGGTTAAAGTTGGGACTTAACTGGATGTGTGGTGGTTCTAATTTAACGGCGTGTAAGGTGTCTATTATCTATGGAAAGGCATTTTTTTACATATGCAAGCGAGATGACATCACTATGAATTAGTGTATACTTTTGGGAAGGATATTATCGTGGTGATTTAAGGCAAAAGGGTGGGTCTGGGTGGGTAGTTACAAGGCTATAATACTGGATTTTTAAAGTATACTATATGCTAGGTAATATGTGGCAATATTTCTATGTTTTCTTTTTTTTGTTAACATTATTATTGTTATTTTATTATCGTCGTCATCGCTATTATTATCGCCCCTATCATCATCATTGTTATTGTCATTACCACCGTCGTTATTACTGTTGTTATTATTAATACTGTTATGGTTAATAGTAAAATTCCCCCTATTACTCCACGCGAATCATCTATATCCAAAATTCTATTTTTGTCCTGTTAAACATCCCCAAAGAATTTGCCACCCTATCTCTCTACCTTTTCCTTATAAAAAAGAAAACATAGAAAGATTGCCACATATTTTGCATTGAAATTGTGCACCTAAGATTAAATTCTTTGTCATTCCTTCGACAGATGTACTGCCTACCATCACTGCCTAGCCTATCGAACTTGCTTTCATTGCTAAAAATCACTTTCGGCCAATATGAATAGTCATGATCTTCATTGTATCTGGCAAAGTCCAGATGGCACTTTTTGTTCTTTACAGAAATCATTGGCTTGCACCTTGGAACACAGCCTCACAAATTAAATTCCTTCAATCTGTTCTTAACTGTAGAATGAGAGCACTTTTTAACAAGATTACATTGTTATTGGATTTTGAGAGCTGTTTCAAATCTGTTTCTGAAGCTGCAGATCTTAATAGCATTGTCTTCTCTGTAAGATGTAACTCTAGGACAACCAGATTTCGGGGCATCACGAACACTGCCTGTGTTTTGGTGTTTTTGCACAGTCATTCGTACTGTTTTCTCATCACATTTCAATGCGGTTAACTTTTTGATTGGATAAACCAGAAAGGTGGAGATTAATGAGCCCTGACGATCACTAAGAGGGAATCGAGGTATATGGACTAAATGTGATGTTGTATAACCTAGGAACAACAACAATTACGATTAGAGATGCTAAAAGGTAGATATTTTAAGCTGATTTTAAGGTCATTTGTTGCTGCGGAATTTCTTTTTGCCTTCTCGATTTGAAGCTAATTTTTTAAATTGACGTGAACACTAGGATACTTCAAGTAAAAGTCAAATATGAACAGATAAAATTATAGAGGAATAAAAGGCGAATCAAATGAGGTATAGATTGTTTAAACAGTTACATAAAATTTAGCTTAAATTTGGGTTTTTAAAAAATGACAATTGTGTACTTTATTTTTGGCAGCATTTAATATATATATATATATATATATATATATATATATATATATATATATATATATATATATATACTAGACTACCCATGACCCGTTGAAACATTTCTATGAAAGTATATTAAAATGAAAAAAGAATATAGATAGATTTATATGAGTCGTTCTGTTTCTAATTGTTTATTTAAAAAAAAAAACTTACAGCCATTGAATTATAAGTGGTTTGCCATACTTATAGGTAAATGTGCACTGAACAGATACCATAATACTTAAAGTTAAATTCAAATTTTGAATATATTTTTTAATTTAAATGTGAAAAAAAAAACAATTGAGACGCTGAAAATGTACACAGTAAAACAATATGTTTTATTGTCGCGTTGATTATTTATTTGTAACGCAAATTTAAAAAAACATATTTTCGGAGTTATTTATGTTGGTAGTGTAGAAGAAAATGTATGAATGTTTTTTAAGAAAGTTGTATTAAAAAATCGAGAATAAATTTTTCAAAAATGGGGAAGGCGGTGGTTAAATCGCCATTGTAAAATGCTCTTATGGTTGTCAACGAATTAAAGTAGAATTATTTGTAAGAAAATTGCGTTAAAATAACTTGAAGGTAATACAGAAATGAACGATATAAAAAAAATGCAGAAAGTATTAACAATTGTTTATTTGGATAATTTAAACGCGAAAAAAAAAACAATTGGGATGCTGAAAATGTACACAGTAAAACAATGTGTTTTATTGTCACATTGATTATTTGTTTATGTATGCATGTGCAACCGGAAGTCCGGTAAACTGGATGTTGGGTTACAACACCCATTACAAGGTCATCTGAGTTATATATATATATATATATATATATATATATATATATATATATAAAATATCGTCATTGGATACTGTGCTTTCACCAGACTATCCATTTGCGTGAAATCACCTTTTTCTTCACCATATTCCCTCTGCTTCACTTTTTGTTATCAAGTAAGATCTTTGACTTACTTGCAGTTTCATCAAATACTTTTGTATGCAAAATCCGATCCCACATTTTGCTAATTCCTACCCTCTGATGAGCAGGAAAGTATTTCTTCGAAACTCTGTGGATTAAGGACTATCCACTTATTAAGTGTTTCCTCTTCAGATTAAATGTTTTTAATTCTTTTTCAAAGTGTTTTTTAATGTTTTATTAACTATTTGCTCTAATTATAGTAATAATTTTATATATATATATATATATATATATATATATATATATATATGTATATAAAATTATTACTATAATTATTTTAATACCTACAGACACTAGTGTTCTTTCCTTTCAATAATTATCAGTGCAGAGAGTTATGATTACAGCTGGTCGGGAGATTTGAACTGGACCACAAAGCGATCTCTGACTCCATTAGCAAGGAACAAACCACACGGCTAATGTTAACCGCGAGAAATACACTTGAAATTACCATTAATATAAAGTGCAAATTTCATTGATGACGAAAATGATCTTATGATTATAACATCATGATCTGCACATGTAAGCTTAAGTAACCGACTTATTTCAACTTAGAGTGATCAAAAATAAGAACCGAGTTACGAAAAATGATCCAGTAGAAAAATAATTACAAGTAAAAATGTGGAATTGTCTTCCGTTTTCCTGCTTTCCGACTGACTACAATATGGTTGTCTTCAAGTCTAACGTAAACAAGTTCTTGATGAGCCGTTCCATATAAGTTAACAAATTTACCGAATTTCCATTTCTAATGATTACTATATTGTCCAATTTCTACTGCACACTCTTTAACCCTTATCCTCGAGTGACCTCTTAGCCTTGATAATGTGGTGATACCTGTGTAAAAAAAACAAAAAAAGAATTTATCGAATTTATTGTACATTTCAATGTTGAAAATTTGTGCAACCAATTCTGTATGACAAACGAACTTATCTCCCTTGCTTTCCTTGAAATCCACCATTAAAAAAATAGATGTACCACCGCTAGTGTCTTTGATTGATTTATGAAAATTAAATAACACATCTTCTAGTGGATCATTTTTTTTGGTTTGTAACTTTGTAATTTATACTAATTTCGGCATGACACATAAGTGATATTTTTTTTTTTTTCTGAAATGCATTTCTTCTAAATTTGGTAAAACTTGCAGAGAATGCTCTGTTTTACAGTTGTTGTAAAAATGGAATAGAAATTTAAATTGCATTCCGTTTTAATCTTTTTTTTTTATTGTGCCCCCCACCCCACGAACGTAATCGAAAGAATAAAATTCAAGAGGGAAGTTTTAAGAGGAAAGTCATTTATGAATATCAGGAATGATAAATGTCCAAGGATCGACCCCGAGGTGTACCCGCATTTATATCATATTTAGATGTACGACCATTAAGGACAACCTGGATTCTTCTCTTATTTAAGAAGGATTTACTTATACTAAGTATTCGTCCAGTAATACCATAAGATCTGATTTTCATGAGAAGACCATCATGCCATATCCTGTCAAAAGCCTACAGCCCTTCTCTTTCCTGCCTTATCTTATGCATGGTATATACGTTCAGAGATTACAGTTAGAATATCTGCAGTAGAACGGGTTTGCCTTAATTTATATTGATGGTCGGACAGAAGTTTTGCAACTGTAAGGTGGTGGACAAGAGCTTGATTAATTATGGACTCAAATATTTTGGCGAAAAGAAGGAGGAGGCTAATGGGGCGATAATTTAATGGGTCAGTTCTTTCACTAGAATTCTTGTAAACTGTTTTCCAGCAGTCAGGAAAGCATGATTTGTTAAGGCATCTGTTGAAACGTTTGGAGAGAACTGGAGCAACCTCAGTGGAGCGTTTTTTTAATAGTAGAGCCTGGATGAGATCAGGTCTACATGCTTTTGAGGTGTCTAGGTTTTTTATGATATCATGTACTTTAGAAGGGGCGATCATCTCGTTTGGTTTCTGTCTGCAATCTGAAAATCAGGGAGGGAGTGGTTTGCAAATTAGAGTTTGGGGTAAACTGATGGGCAAGCATGTTAGCTTTCTCGGTTACCGTGCAAACGTCATGATTGTTGGATAGTGAGGGAATTGTTGATTGCTCACTATTATTTACTACACTATTGTAGATGTTCCTAATTTCTGCACTTCAATGTGTTTTCTGGTGGTTTCGGTATATTCTCTCTTAGCTGTCGCTACTTCTTTCTTACAATTATATCTAGCTTCTATAAACTTTTGTCTGTTTGTACTGGACTTACGTTGGCTAAATCTGCAGAATGCATATTGCCTCTGAGCAATGGTAGCTGTGCAAGTAGAAAACTATTGGAAAATGTAGGGTTTGTTATAGAACTTCCGTATAAGAACATGTGCTTCAATTGCTGCTTGGAACTATTCAGTGCTCTCATTTGCGCACTGTTCTGCAGGAAGAGAAAAGATATTTCCCCATGGAGCATCTCTGATGTGATCTATAATGCCATCCCTGTCAGCCTTATTCTAGTGCCTTGTCGTTTCGAGCAATGGCTCTTCAACTTGGGGTCGAGAGTTTAGAATGATGTCTATAATTATCACAGAATGATCAGCATTCTCAAGTGGGCAATGGGCATTTGTCAGAAATTGTCAGAAATTGTCAGAAATAGTGCGGTTTGCTGGTCCTGACAATCTGGAAGACAGGTTGGGAATGTTACTGTGTCAAGGAATAAGATATAGAAAAGTTATGGATGATACTACCAGCTGTGTCTGTGTAGTTAAAGAAGTCAAGCCAATTATTGTGGGGGCATTAATGTCACCAAATACATGTATTTGGGCACTAGTGTTAAGGGAAAGTGCTACATCTATGCTGTCAGAGACATGATTGATTATAGTACAGTTCTGGGTTGAGGGAGAGCGATAAAGAAAATATAGGTAGCTAACCCTATGTTGTAAAGTTAGTTTAAAGCACATGAAGGCCTGGCCATCTGATTTTAATTTAGATTCTCTAATTATGGAGAGGGTGTTACGAATATAGACTAGCAAGTTTTTGCATGTGTCTGTCAGTTCTTATGACAAAGTGGAAGATACCCAGACATGTTATAAATGTTAGAGGGGATGAAGGAGTGCAAGGTGCAAGTTAGTTTCACTAAGTGCGAAAATATTTGGGGAGTTTGCTAGGAGAAATTATTCTACATCATCTAAGTTAGTTCTTGGTCCACGGATATTTGTAAATACAAGGCTCAAGGGAGAAAGTGAATCATTGTTCAAGTGTGTGTCTGGTTTGATTGTTAATTTGGATTAGCTGTCATTTTATTTTATTTATTAGTTTCAGTTTAGGGTGAGAGATGCTAGACATAGCGGATGTGCATAGCTACTATCATGCAACACAAATAGACCATCAGCCGATTCCTTATCCACAGAAATGTGGCCTCGGGAATGCCCACCAGTGATGATGACCTAATTTTATTATTTCTTAAAAATAAGTCTAATTCTAAATGTGCATCGCTTTTAGTGGCATTTGGCCAAAGAAAGTCCCATCATACTTAGTTTTGCTCTCAAATGACTAAGACGGTATAAAGAAATAAAAATGTTAGCATATACGTTGAGAGTCAACATTGAAGATGGCGACTGGAAAATGAGGCTCGTAAAAATTTATGAGAAGAAAATTAAAGAAAGATTTTGCAAAAGTGTCGATCTTTTTTATACTATACTAGCATGGGCGCCCGGCATTGTCCGGGTGTTTGTATGTGTATGTTGAGCAAAAAAAAAAAAAAAAAAAAAGTAGGAAGGCATGCTCGAACCCGTACCGCAAAGGAGGAAAAGAACGGGGTAAAACCTAACGTTTATGCTGTTACGACTACCGCCAATCCGAAAGCGACATTTTTTACAATTAAGGCTAGACAATCTAAAGGAGATGATAACTTTAAAAAATATCGGCAAAAAAAGTGACCCCCCCCCCTGTAGAAAAGTGCCTAGTTGAAGGGGAAGATATTAATGCTTTTAGCCAATTTTTCGATATTTGTCGTATGAAAGGTCGAACTTTAAAACGATACTAATCTTGGTAAAATCCGTCGCCTCTATTGAAAGTTTAAGGCAGACATGCAAACAGACAGACATTTATATATTGGTAACTACAAATTTTCGACCCAAACTGATGAAAAAGCTTGCCCTATCTCTGAATACCCTTTATGTAAAATTTCAAATAGTTAGACCAGAAATTGTCTGAGTAATTTGGAAGAGACCGCAGAGGTCAATTTTTTTAAACTTTGACCCCTATTATGACCCCTTAAAGGCAAGGAAATATTAATAATCAACACAGAAAAAAAAAAAAGAAGGTAAATGCTACCTTACACTACAACAGAAAACCGACCACTCGAATTTGTTTTTTTAGGGGTATTCGAGATTGCTGACAACGAATCTGATAATCAAACCTGTCACAAATTTACCGTTTGCATGGTATGAACCCCTGGACCCTGGAACTATTTTATGTCATTTCATCACCTTCAGTAGTATTTTTTTACATGTGTTCGTGTGTGCACGCATGTAATTAAGTGACTTATCACATCACGGAGGAATTTTTAGCAGACATTTGAAATAAAAAAGTAAAAAAAAAAATGTGGTTCATTTTTTTTGTGTGTGTTACTTTCTAATTGATCTAAAAAAAAGTTTTCACAAGTTTACAAAAATATATTTTTATGTTTTAGGTTCTTTTTTTGAAGGGGGAAGGGGGAGTATTCAATTATAGAACTTGTGTAGGGGATGTTATGTTTTTAGTTTTTTTTGGGGGAGGGGAGAATATTCAATTATAGAACTTGCATCTAACGTGCTCCTACAGTTTAATTACCCGTTTTTCCATAAGTAACATGCCGACATTTACCAAACAGAGTACCATTTAACATTTCACAAAAAAAATTGTTTACATTCGGGGGAAGCATCTGTTACGCTATACAATTTCTATAAATTGAATACTCCCCCCCCCCAAAGCATTAAAAACTACATTTAAAAAGAACTTTCTTGTTATATGTAATGTCAGCTAAAGATTCATCCGCGATGTGACAAGTCACTTTACTATGCTCCTACGCGTGCGAACACATCATGTAAGAAAACACTACCGCGTAGCGTTAACGAAGGCAGTGAAATGGCGGAAAATAGTTCCAGGGTACAGGGTACAGGGATGAATTCCACGCAAACAGTAAATTTGCGATGGAAACGGTTATCATATTCTTTTTAAGCACACCGAAATTTATTAAAAAAAAAAAAAAAAGTGTTTTTCTATACGAATGTGAGACAGGCCTTAAAGTAAAATAATACTGTGTTCTGAGACCGTACCTATTTACTATGCCTCCCCATGGGACAGAGTTAGACACCAGGGTCGTTTTTTAACGTGGAGAAAAGGTACAAAAATAAAAATTGTCTCAGTCGTGAAGGATTTCTCATCCACCGAAAAAGAACAAGAAATAGAAGTGCAGCAAGCAGCATCTGAAGAACAGATACTACACTTTGATCTTGTACCGAAGGCAAGGCCTGTGTTCTGAGACTGTATCCTCGGTCAGGGAGAGAGAAATCATACTCGACTGAGGCAATTTTAATTTTGTTCCAATCCTCTTTTTAGTGAGCTGGAGTATCCCCCCCCCCCACATTAAAAATCGGCTGGTCTAGCTCTGCCCTCGAACAATAACAGAAGAAATAATTCATTTTTTTTTTCTAAGGTGGGGAAGAAGAGTCTACCGGCAGTTTTGATCAAAATTTCAAGATAGTGACCGGAAAAGCAGTTTCGCAGAAAATGAAATTATTAAAAACTAAATAAGGACTTCGATAAATTAAAGGCCAAATAATTTAAATTTTATTTTTTCCAATATTTTACTATTTTAGTAGTGACTTGGAGACACCCTGCCCCCAAAAGAAACACAATCTTATCAACGTGAAGCAGACAATAACAAAAAGACGCCATCTTGAACTGATTTGCCCGAGACTACTGCTTTCCCCGACATTCCATTGATGTTTCTATCGCAATTTCCCGTTCATGCGTTGCTTTTTCCAGATGAACAGTTTTTCATGCGTTTTTTTAAAGGTGAGTTTTATCTATTGATACAATGAAATATTGAAGAGATTATCAAAAAGGAATAATCTCAAACGAATTTTGGTACCCATGCAAAATACAAACTGTGCTATTTAAAAAAAAAAAAAAAAAAAAGAAAAGATGTTCAAGTTAGGGTATCTTTTGTTTATTAATGTGTTAGGTGAAAGTACAGAATAGGTAAACTTCCTTCCTCTCCATTTTAAGAATAGGTTTCAAAATAATAACCTTATTTCGGCACGGTCCATATTCTGCATTAGTACTCGAATTTTAACTCTGTATTTTATAATATATCTTGAGTCTCCCCTTTAAATTCAGGGGAGTTTCCCCACTTTAATGATAGACGTAGTAACTAAACTACTTGCATATGATGTTTTTCGCTGCTATAAGTTGCAGTGTCGCACTTGAAAAGTACAAAACATTGGAATGGAGACGGGAGCGATTCTATAAAAGAAAAGGCACTTCTGTTGTGCAGTAGTGGTGCAGTGCAAGTGCACTGCACTACTTCGAAGGAACTACTTTTTTGGTTTTCAGTTTGGAAATTTGGAGAGTGCTCAACCAACATGAGTAGACAAATGCAATTTCAGGACCGAATCGAAAATCTCAACAAATGTCAACAACGATAAATGCGTGTTTTTATTTTATTTTATTTTTTTAAAAACGTTTTTGTTACAGATTTATTGAATTTAAGGGTATCTTTTTTTTATATTTTTAGTTCACCTTTAATTTGTCGACTTTATAGGTTTTCGGATACGCTGAGAACGAATATCGCATTTAATTTTTGCGCAAACAAGTAATTATCCATATTTGGAGACATTCGGTATCCAACGCAATCGCTATAGTTTTGCTGGCGGCCATCTTGTTTCACATTTAGGAAAAAAAAAAAACGCCAAAACATGGGCCCCCCAAAAAATTTTGCGGCCTCATGGCCCAAATGCCCCCCCCCTCCCTACGGATATTTTCCCGCTTCCTGATATCGATATTGATTTCTTAATTACATTTATTTATTTTTGGTGCTAATGCAGAGAGTGAGGGTGGGTCTGCCAAACGATTGTGAAAAATGGACCGCATGTTTCCGTGACGTCAGATTTGTGTTAACTATACGAACTATGGAAAAGCAGAAGCGACTTAATTATTTTTTAAAACCTTTGTTTATCTTCTTCAAACAGCAATTAATAATTTATCATTGTTATGATTTTGTTAGGTTTTAAGCTTTACAGTTTAACGATTATTATAAACATTTGCATATTAAATATGAAATACGGTTTTACTGAATGTTCATTTGGTTACCTATGGGGTTCCATATTTTGTTCAGTAAAAAGAGACAAACAAAATATGAGGGGGGGCTACAAAATGCTTAATATTTGTGCAATAATATTTTCAAATTGGTTTTAATCTGGCGATAAAATAGTTGACAAGAGTCATGTTTATATTAAAACTTAATATTTAAAAAAAAAAAATTAAACACAATTAAAAATCTATGTTGTAATGGAACATTTTGGAATAATGGAATTTTAATTGTTTTAATCTTTTAAAAATCAATTAATGTTTACAAAGTTTCTTTTTCGTGGCAATTCAACTGATTATAGTATATATTAATTTGAAAAAAAAACGCTATTAAAAAAAAACATAATAAGTTTATATCAATTTTTTAATTGCAACTTCAAGGTAAATTTTTGTTCAATATGTGTATTTAAATTTTAAAAAATAAATATTTTTTTACTTATTTGAACTCTTATGTTTCATAATAAATAAAAATTTCGATAGATTTAAATATATTTTGTTCGAATTTCAAAAAAAAATAAATATGGGGGGGGGGACATACTAAAAATATATTTCCTCTTGTATATTTTATGAAAACTGCATTTTATATGCAATTTCATTCTGAAATGGATTGTAAAAGAACAGCCGCCTGTTCTTGTGAGTAAATAAGAGATAGGATAGTCGAGGATTCAAACTTGCGAAGCTAGATTTGAAATTGAAAATTCCGATCATAAATTAAAATAAATACAGAATACATAATGTTATTGAAATACAGAATGTTATTGAAAATGGAATGTAGAATTACCATTGTTTAGTTCACATAAAATAGTTAGATATTTGTTTATAGAAAAAGGAATGTAATGATGAATTTTGTTTCTGTTAATGAAATGAAATTAGAATAAGGAATCTAGATCAGAACAATAGAAAATATTAAACATATTTGTAAAGTGGGTTAGAGAAACCGGGTTGAAACATGTGAGTAACAATGCATGCTTAAACACGGAGGCATGTCATGCCATGTGTCTGATATGCACGTGTTGGTCATGCAATGACGTCAGGAGTTTTGAATTTAGTTAGATAAGTAAGGCAGTTGGGCAGTCAGTCAGGGGACAAGTGAGAAGAGTCAGTCAGACAGAGCTGACATCGAACCTTGGAAGCAAAGGTTAAAAGAAGAAAGAATCATGTAAAGACTTGAATTCCTTGATGCAAAGCCATTGACCGGTCGAAATGGAATAAACAAACAATTTCATCTTTTTGTATCTGCGTCTTCATGTTATGTTATTCAATAGAAAAGGTATTGCCGATTTATATTATAAGAACTCATCTCAAAAATAGGTAAAGAAATATATGTGTCAATGTTTATGGAAACACTCCCATTCACAGAACTGTCAAAAATATAAATGTCAAACTATATCTCGGTCTATCTATCAATATATCTAAATTCCCCTCCCATTGTGTATTACATGTCATTGGCTCTCCTGTATTAGCATGTACCCTGTCTCTTTATATATAAGACCTGTCTCTATCTCACAACATGAACACTCTAAGACTTTCTTACTAAGACGAACAACAACAATATGTACGGCATCCCTTCTAAAAAATAACACCTATTACATAATAGGATAAGTATTGAAAATTTCACGAAAATCTGACCATTAGTTGATTTTTGCTAGATTTATTAAACACTGGTATGTTTTCATGTTCGGAATGCATGGAAATGTTATTTTAAAGCGCCAATTATGTAAACACGATTTTCGTCTCGCAATTTCATTATTTTTGTATGATGAAAAAAATTTAAAAGAATTATTACTAATTTATTTTGCCCTTCTTCTTTTAAATGGTACAAAAGTTATACTAATAATATTAATTTATAATAAAGTTACATCGTATTACACATAGGGTGGGGTAAGTTTGTGGTGAATTTTGGCAGTCCCTAGTGATCCGCACTATTTTTTAAATTGTATTTCTAAGTTTAATTAAAGTTTTATGATTTTTTTTTTATTCAATTGCAAGGTTAAAGTACAGAATAGATACAAAACACCCTCCCCTCCCGATGTTAAGAATGGCTTTTTAAATAATGTTATCATTTCGGCACGGATCATTCTCTGCATGAGTACCATTTTTTTTTTTTTTCATTTTCTTAATTTCATCAGTAAATATTACCTTACACTACAACAGAATTCCAACCACTCTAATTTGGTTTCTAGAGGTATTCGATGTTGCTGACAACGAATCTGATAATCAAACTAACATCACAACTTGATTTTTTTTCTTTTTAGATAATTGTTATTTTATCAACTTGCATGAAAAGAGCTACGTAAAAGATGCTTAAAACCGTTTGATTTATGCAAATATCATCAGTAGTTCAAAAGTCATGAGAATTTTAAGTGCCAAAATTTATGCTTTTCTTTTAGAAAAGGCGGGCTAAATTACGAACCTCAACATTTCAAGAAATTCGGTAATTTCGCCACCATTTATTTATTTTTCAAGCTATTCTCATGAAACGTGGCACTCCTATGTAAATTTGTGCGTTCTTTCTGATTATGCGGTCAAATCTGATGTATCTCTTACCATAAGGCATGAATTATAAATTCAGATGTACAAATTTAATTTTTTTTAAACTGGCGCATGGTATCGTACAGTGGGTGTCTATTAACAAAACTAAGTATTATAGTGGTATTTAAATATAGCTTTATTGTGAATAGGCATTTTCCTGCCTCATCAAAGGAGAGCTTAATCTTGGGTGTAGCCATTGAATTCCTAAAGAACAGTCTACTCCCCTCAAAGAAAAGAAAAATTGAGTAGATATGAATTAATCTCAGAAATAAATCAAGAAAATTTTTCATATAGATTTTGGATTTCTGTAAAAGATGGAAATTCCCATAGTCGACTAGAACTTGTGCATTTTGGGACCAGTCCAATTTTCAATTTTGTAAATCCTCTCTATCTGGCCCAAAATATACCCCTATTTTCTGAGATGCAACCATAAATCATACTCTACATGAATCTTCGATGTAACTTTCACAGTACCAGGATACCAGGAATCTTGATAAGCAACAACTATATATTCACCAGTTGATGGTAATTTTTGTTATTTTACTGAAAATTCAACTATGTAAACAAAGAAATAAAATGGTAATTTTTTACCTTGTTTCCACCTTAACATTTAAAATGATTACTTTTATAGGTTTTAGGGTATGCTGAAAACGAATATCGCATTTAAATTTTCTGCAAATAAATAGTTTAATTATTAAGCAATGTCATTTCTTATGTTATCGCTGGTTGCCATTTTGGTACACGCGAGTGCAACCCCGAGAAACTATGCGCAAACGTGTGTACCAAGATGGCCACCAGCAATAACATAAGAAATGACATTGCTTAATATCCAGAAAGCTACTTTTTTGTGGAAAATTTAAATGCGATATTCATTTTCAGCATACCCGAAAATCTATAAAGGTAGTCATTTTAAAGAAAAATGTTAAGGTGGAAACAAGGTAAAAATTTACAAAATGCATCACAGTGAAATTCTTTATCGAACCACCTAATTGTTATTATTATTTAGATATCTGCTAATCAAACCTGTCGCATATTTATCATTTGCATGGTATGAACCTCTGGACTCTGGGACTACTTGCGCCATTTTACCACCTTTGTTTACGCTATGTGCGATCAGTTTCTTACTGAAATGCGTACATGTACGTAGTCACTTGACGTTTCACTAGGTGCATGAATACATGGCGGACATTTTAAATGACAAGAAATATTTTTCATAAAATAAAGTTTTCACCTCATTTAATAGTAAAAATAATGTCAGTAAGTTTTTACGAGTGATTTACAAAAACATTTTTGTTTTTCATTTTTTTTTTTTTTTAGGGGTTAGTATTCAATTATAGAACTTGTGTAGTTTAACGGGTACTTCTGTAGTTTAATTAACCATTTTTTCGTAAGTACTGTGCTGACATTTACCGAGTAGAATACTGTTTAACATTTCACAGAAATTCTGTGCTTACATTTGGGAGGGAACGGTGGAGGGGTGGTGGCAAGTGTTGTTAATGATATCAATGTACCTATTTACTATGCCTCCCCACGGGACAGAGTTAGACACCAGAGTCGTTTTTTAACGTGGAGAAAAGGTACAAAAATAAAAATTGTCTCAGTCGTGAAGGATTTCTCCTCCACCGAAAGAGAGCAATAAATAGAAGTGCAGCATCTGAAGAACAGATACTACACTTTGATCTTGTCCCGAAGGCCAAAAAGATGATATCAATGTAACTGTAAGAAAAAACTTGCAAAACAATCCAAATTTATGCATTAATCGATAAACTTTTTATACGTTTTATGCAGAAATTTATGAATAAAATAAACATTTACAATAAAAAATGGATAAAAAATAATGTTTTTTTGTAAAACAGATTTCTTTTTAACAAACTATGCAGACGAGAGTTAATCATATTGATATAATTTAAAAGTTCTCTGTTCATGAAAATTATGTAAATAATATGACTGTTAATTAGAGGCCTCCATACATTTTTTTTTTAAAAAAGCACAAAAATAAATTTGTCACTACTTCAATTAAAACATCAAATCAAAAATGAATTTTTTTTTTACGTTGATGCTAGATCTCCTAATTTAACATTGTAATAGTCATATGTTCTATTATATGAATATATTTTTTTGATATTGAAAACCTTTAATAAAAAATTCTATATTTAAAACTTCATATTGCGAAATATTGGAATTTAATATTTAAATCTTAAAAATTAATTATTTTAGAACTCTGTTTTTTTTTTTTGTTGTTGTTGTTGTTGTAATTCAAATAATTATATTATCGAGAAAAAGCGTTGATTTTGTTTTTTAACATAATATTGATTTTATGTCTATTTTTTATTTACAGCTTCAAAGTAAGTAAATTTTGTAATGGTTTTATATATATCTATATATATATATATATAGAGAGAGAGAGAGAGAGAGAAATAAAAAGGAATAAACCGTAATATGTGTTCATCAACGTTTCGTCTTTATTTCGAAATAAAGACGAAACGTGGAACATATAATACGGTTTGTTCCTTTTTATTTCTCTATTTTGTCGGAATACTATTTCCATTATTTTCATCATATATATATATTAGCAGGACCCATGTACCGGCATTGCCAAGTTGAAGTATGCCCCCAACCCACTTGTAAAAAAAAAAAAAAAACAACCTATGGTTGTAAGTGGGAGCCACTGATGAGTCCGTAAAATAGCGGGCACTGGCATCCATGGCCAAAATGAATATACTGTGCCAAAGTAACAACGTCAGTATCTATAAATCCATTCTTAACATGAATTAATGGGGATTTGATTACATGCGCTGATTATTCTGTGCTTTCACCTAATGTGTCAAATTAAAGTAGGATATTAGCAATTGTTACTCTTCGCCTGTAATGTATAATGAAAATAAATGTAATGTATAATGAAAATAAATGTAATGTATAATGAAAATAAATGTAATGTATAATGAAAATAAAAGAATGGACTAAAAATTACTTATAACCCAATGTATTTACTCCAGAGGGAACATTGTGTTACAAGGAAAAAAAAACAACCAAAACACACTGCAGCAGACCTGAAAAAAAATTCCTGTAGCATTTAAGTTTTTCCTTTTAACTTTGTCATAATTTTTTCCGGCGGTTATCATCGAGTACAGGCTTAATTTTGAGATTAAAAAAGAAATTCAAGAATAGTATTTTTAATGATTTAATGACTAATAGTTAGGATCAACTTGTAATGATAACATTCTAATAAATAGAACACACTTTCTTTTTTGCCACTTCAGTTGTTAATGCTGCCCCTAGCTGTTAAATGTTTCCCTTTTCTGTTAAGGTGTATACATTTTTTCCACAGTATTTTGGTAATGTGTAAGCTAAGCGTGTAATCTGATAAGCACTATAGAAAATTGCGAAAAATTGAAAAGGAAAAATCTAAATGCTAGTGGCAGTGTTAAATATGGGAGTGGCCAAAAATTGGGTGTTCACTGTAGCAGAATGTTATAATTCCAAATTTCAGCTTGTAAGTGCTGTTAATTGCTTGTAAAATTTACGAATAAGTGAAAAATAAAAGTAAATGGTAGGGACAGTATTGTTCAGGTCCACCAATTCTGTTGTTTTTTTAAAATTATTTTGCAATCTGAAAGTTACGTGTGTTTTAAAAGTTCTAAAAAGGGCAAACGTGTCCAATAGCTGACCCTAATTGAGTTGCCAGATTCTACTAAATATTTGAAGCTAAATCTTTTTTAGAAAAAAAGGCCAAAAAGCCAAATTGATAACTATAACCAGATTTTCACAAACCAAAAAGCCAAATTGAAAAAACAAAGTGCGTGCGTAAATATATATAAACATTTATGTATTTTACACATTGTTATTTTTTATATATGCTTGTGTAGATTGGTGATGTTTTAAACTGACGCATTTCATATATATTTATATATTGAAGCATTCAACTTCCAAATAATCGCACCTTTTTTATTATTTGTTCAAAAAAAAAAATTACAGAATTTTATTAAAAAAATATGTTGTGGAAATAAAATTTTTGGCAAAAAATAAGTTTGTTTATTTCATTCAATAAATTCCTGTATTTTTTTTCGGCATAATAAACAAATACAAATATTTGGAAGTTAACCTTTTCAATTTAGTCCAGAGTTAACATGTTCAATATATAATTAAAAAAAAAGTTACATTGGTTGTTTCTCACCACCTTTCACATTCACTTTAATTTGAAGACACAAGTTTTCAGGTAATCTGTAAAATTGTTACTGACAAATAGTCTTGCCATAAGCCAAACAACACGTGCACATGTGTTGCTTGGATAGCCATCAAAAAGCATAACGTTATTACATAAAAACTATTGTTGGCGACAATTTTACATGTGATAATCATTATCATAATATTGAAAAACCACTAAATGTCATCAAATCGGATTGACAAGATAAAGTAATTAGCAAATAAACTTCCGTATTTTTTTAATTTGTTCTTTTATGTTTGATCTTTTTTGGAGAAATCTTAATATAAAAGACGCAAATATTTGGGAGCTAAACTCTTACATGTATAAATATATATGAAATGCATCTGTTTGAAACGTCGTCAATCTACACGCAGTGTGTTTTAAAGGGGCTGTGTAAATTTTTTTGTTGTTTTGACAACCAGGTGAAATAATACATCTTAGTGACGCCACATTTTAATGTTAGTAAGCATTCGTTTATGAAGTGAAGAATTGGATTCCGGAATATGAAAATTTTCAGCTCAGCCAATCAAAATGGATGGACTTTGTCAAGGGATCTATTATTATTATTCATGAATCGGAAATTGAAAAGATTATGTTAGGTCTATGTACGCATGAGTCGGTTATGGTCGGTGTAATCACAGAATCTATGGAATGTGTGGAATTCGTCCCGGTGACAACTGCTAGCAGTGGAAGGACTAAATATTTAGACAGAAAAATAGGGACTCCTTCCTTTAAAGATGTTGCGATGTTGATGGTGTTGCTCATAGGATGCAATGTAGTATTTTATTATCATGATTGAATGTGTCTAAAATGATGTTCAAAAGCTACATAAGATAGTGGCTATTGAATTGAATTTGTATGTGGCATCTGTTGTTGCAAACCTACGATACTTTGGTCCAGAAAGGAATTTCTGCGGATACTTTATTAATATAGAGATATAAAAATAAATATTTTTAATTATTTAAACACTTCAGCTTTATAAAATGTTGCAATTTTTATGGACCTAAATTTATTTTGTTTAGTTTTTATAAAATGAAATATAGGGGTAGACACATCTTAAAAAAATATTTTCTCTCATATATTTAATGAAACCTACTTTTAATATGTAAGTTAATCATTCAAACACTATTGTGTTTGAATATATATTAAGCGTTAGTTTTACTCATTTAGAACTGCTTTAAAGCTTCACCACTCACTCATTTTGTGACCAAATTGCAGACAATTTTTGTCAGTTCATAGGTCACCTTCGCAGCTATATTTAAAAAAAAAAAAAATTTCAATTTAAATTCATTAAAACAAGTTATAATAAAATTACTGATGATGAAAAGTCTTAAGAATAATAAGAAACGTTTTAAAGACGATTTCTTCTGATTTGCTGTTGGTTACCATAACCTTTTCGTCATCGACACCTTCATAAATCATAGCGGGAATGTTGCTCACATGCCATCTTATTTGGGTTATATAAATAGAGTTAACAAAAGTGATGCTCTTTGACATGCTAGGGCTGATAATCTTTCATTTATGATGTCACCTGTTAATTCTGTTTCTCTCTTTTTTGTCCCTTCTTTCTGTTTATTTACTTACGTCTTTTATTTGATTTTTTTTTATTTAGTCGATTAAAGAAGTTGGTAATTTTTTTATGTATCGTTGACAATATATATGAACACAAAAGAAAATATTATTTCCAAGCAAAGCTTGGAAAAATTATGGATTACAATAGAAAAATGCGAGCATGAAAAGTAATATGGTTAAGCTTAAACATGGAAAAGTAAAGGACTAGTTGTTAAAACTGGAAAAGAAAAAGACAAGATATTCTAGTAAAAAATATAAATTTATAACTTAAAATATTGCAGCATTAAGAATTTAATGTTCAATTGAAATTTTAAAAATATTCTTAATGCTGCAATATTTTAAGTTATAAATTTATATTTTTTACTAGAATATCATCCTTTTCTTTTCCAGTTTTAATAACTTGGTCTTTTTACTTTTCTAAGTTTAATCTTAACCATGTTACTTTTCATGCTTGCATTTTTCTGTGTAATTTAAAAATGGATATTGAAAATTTCATGAAAATCTGATCATTAGTTGATTTTTGCCATATTTTTTAAACATGCGTAGGAACGTTTTAAAGCTTCTTTTAAATGGTACAAAAGTTAGGGTAATAAATTAGAGTTACATATAGGAGGGGGTTAAATCTGTGGTATGCTTTGGAAGTACCTATCATAACCAAATTTTCACAAACAGAAAGCAAAATTGAACATTTAAA
Source organism: Euprymna scolopes (assembly GCF_053919585.1). Taxonomy (NCBI): domain Eukaryota; kingdom Metazoa; phylum Mollusca; class Cephalopoda; order Sepiida; family Sepiolidae; genus Euprymna; species Euprymna scolopes. Next base: position 18,560,184 of record NC_136514.1, on the reverse strand, counting down.
TTGTTAAAAGAAATAACAAAGAGTGTGTATGTGTATAAATATATAACCATTTATATTTAGTCCCCCCGACAAAAGGATGGTGGACCTGTAAGTTCACCCTCGTCCGTTCATCTGTCCGCACTTTTTTCAATAGCTACACCTTGGAATTTTTAAAAAAATTTACACAAACATTAAATATGAGTAAAAAAAAGTAACAGAACAGATTTTCTAGGAAAACTCCGGTTGCCCCTCAGGTTAAAATGGCTAAAATTGACCCTTTTGTGCTTATTATTTTTAATTGTGTTTGTGTAGATTGGTGATGTTTTCAACTAATGCATTTCAGGTGACGTCCATTTTGAACAATTACATATATTTTAGTTGCAATTATCTCCCGTGATTTCGACCTTAGAAAGGTTAAATTTAAATCGCAACTTTGAAAAATTTTGTTTTTTCATAATTATTTTTCAAATGAACATAACTTTTGGACGCCACATCAATTTACACGTGCACATAAAAATAAATTTAATGTTTATATATTTACACGCACAATCTCTGTTGTTTTAATTTGACTTTTTTATTTGTGAAAATTTAGCTACAGTTATTAATTTGTCCTTTTAAAAAATTTTTTTTTTTTTGCTTTAAACATATTTATGGTCTGGCAATCCTGAGGATGACACACTATTGTAAAGAAGCACCGTCAAAGTGTGTGACTTTCACATTTATACATATTTTTGAGCATGCATTATTGAAATGCATGTGAATTTTGAAAATTCTTACAAAATTTAAATTTTCATAACAGTCAAAACTTTGTAATGAATGAATTAATGAAAGTTGTCTGCCCCTGCTGTGTACTCTCCACACATAAAACAAAAAAGTGATTCCTCTGTAGTAGTGCATCTCAAGTGCCAAATAAACTCCGTATTAGAATACAATTTAGTTAATAAACATTTTGAAAAAATGTTTGTTTGTTGCAAGAACATGTTGATACTTGAACTATTCTGTACTTTCACCTTACAATTTAATAATAAAAAAGATACCATGAATATTGAATTTATCTTAAAAAATCCTATCTAAAAAAAATAGCATGGTCTTTATTCTACGTAAGTCATTAGGAACTTCCTGACCAAAATCTGTGACATCAGCAATTGTGTTAACTATATTAAGCTTTTAATAAATATGGAACAACAGAAGTGACTTAATGCTTTTTTTTTTTCAATCCGTTTTTCTTTTCTTTTTCAAACCCAAATAGATAATGGAATTAATATCTTTGTTAGATTTTAAGATTTATGCAAATAACATAATTATTATATATATATATATATATATATATTATTATTATTATTATTATTATTTTTAAATATTTATGTATTTATATGCCTGTTGGGCTAATATTTTTCTTATATAATAAAAAGTCCAAACTTAGGAATATGTGACCAATTAAATTATTAATTAACATATTTGTTAAAATAAAGGCGGTTTTTGTTAGTGGGGGCGAACTTTTAATTTAAATAAATCACAGAAAAATATTTTTATTATACAAATAAGTAGTTTATTCCAAAGATTAAGTTTTAGCATTTATAATTTAAATACAATTTCGGGCATATGACTCCCCCCTCTGCTCACAAGTATATGGGCATAATTTAGAGGTTCAATTTTCACAACTCTGTGAATTAAATTAGGCTGTATTTTGCCAATAATGCATTGAATTTTGTCTTCCAAGTGGTCTATTGTGTTTGGTTTATCAGTATAGACATGTAACTTTATATATTCCCAAAGAAAATCTCATTGGTTTAAATCACATGAACGAGATGGCTAGTTGACAGATCCATTTCATGAAATTATCCATCCATCAAATGTTTCTTTCAGTAAATTGATTATATCGCATGCTGTGTGACATGTGGCTGTGCCCTGTTGAAACTACATGAATTGCCAAACCAAACTGAACTCAAAATAACTGCTGGTTGCCAAATCTGCAATCAAAGAAAATAGTTGTCAATTTAAAATTCATCACTTCTAAAAAAGACACCCTATATATGGCAACACTTCAAAGGCCAGCAATGACCAAGATCTTTCTGATTCTCTCCTTTCTGATCTTGAGAATGTATTACAATGGAGAAAAAGATGGCTGGTTAATTTTAATGCATCGAAAATCCAGCTTTTCTCCTTTCATTATAATCGCTCTGACCCCCATCATGCTCCAATTAAAATAAATGGCTCTTGTCGTGGGGAAGATCCTTCTGGGACTGAGTTTCACTCCTGATCTGAAATGGAACGCATGCATCAAATCTGCTACCAAGATCACTGGAAAAATGGTTGGGTCACTCGACCACTCTAGTAGATATCTCACTGCCAATGCAATCCTCTATTTGTAACAGAGGCCTAAAATGTCCTAAAATGAAATACTGTTGCCACATCTGGGCAGGAGCTGCTCTGCATGCCCTATCCAGCCTTGATAGAGTTCAAAAGTGGCTTCAAAAATAGTAAGTGATGCCCTTTTCTCCTCCCTGCAACCTCTTTCTCACATAAGAGATGTTGCGAGCTTGTCTCTGGTCTATCATTATTGTCATGGCAACTGCTCATTTGATCTCTAATCTTTAGTCCCCCTATCAAACTTTAAAAAACACTCCACTAGCTACAACTATTATCAACAATTTTCCCCATGCTCTGTGTGTGCTTAAATCTAAATGCAGATTCCATGAACAAAGCTTCTTTCTCAGAACTGTCAGCCTGTGGAACACTGTTCTGCTGGCCTGCTTCCTGATTAAATACAACATGGTAGCCTTCAATCCCAATGTAAACATGTTCTTGTTGAGCTGTCTCCATAAAAAATCAAATTCTACCCAATTTACACCATTAACAATTACTACACTACCGCCTTACATTCATTAACTCTTATGCTCTAGTGGCCCTCAGGCCTTGATAAGTGGTGACTCCCAAGTGAAAAAAGGAAGCAAAGTGCATTAAAACCTTGTGATTCATATTTACGTACAATCAGTGTTTAGAGAATAATTGTTGAAACCATTGTTACTTTCTTGATTTGTTTGTTACAAGAATGTGTATGAAAAATTAAAGGATATTTTTGTAAGTATTTTTACAAGAATTTATTGAAATGTATTTAATATAATTTATGGCAAGTATTAATTTTCATAAGTATTTATTGAAATGTATTTAATATAAGTATTAATTTTCATAAGTATTTATTGAAATGTATCTTTGAAAATTTTGTTTTGTATTTTCAGATTCTTCAACTCCAAAGTAGGAACCTAAATCTAGGCTGGAATATGAATTATCATTACCCTGGTGCCTTGAGATATGGACCTGTCTTCAGAAAATACATTGGAATTTCTATGTATAAATTTAAGTTTGAAACTAGAGAAATCCTATTCTTCTGAAGTGTGTGGATCTTTTTTATTCATCTTTTCAAGCATTTATCCCTTTTCTTCAAAGTAATCTGGAATAGAACTAACTGGAATATTTGCCCAGACAAGTTGATAATGCTAAGACAGTCTCAGTGTAGGTATTTGAAAATATTCAGATCCCAATATATTACACAGGGATCCCAAACAAAATTTTGCAGAGTTTAGCCTTCTTATAGATTAAAATATTCATCAACATTTTCGTAAGTTTTGAGAATGTTTAAGTTTAAATATTAGTAAAACCAAGTGAAATAAATCCTGATGATTTCATGTCATTTGTTTACTCTCCTATAAGGAAAAATCATTCTGACAATTTCCCTGAGTAAAGGATCATTCTTATTGAATTTCAAGTGTGTAAATCCAACAACCCAAATGTCATCTACAAACACTAACACAGATGGATGTGTCACTTGTGTTAAGTTTATCGAATAAATATTTTATGAATTAGTTATGAATTTGATGATTCATTTCGGGTTCTTGTAAAAATGTATATGGGAAAATATATGTGTTGCTTATGTTAAGTTCCTCAAATATTGTAATAGATATTTTACCAACTAAAATTGAAAGTTGTGAACATTTCATGATTTTATTTAAGGCTCTTGTAAAAATGTATATGGAAAAACATGTAGAAACAAGTTGCAGTAAAATGTCGGCTTCAGAAACGAACTTAAAGACCAATGTTGGAAAGGAGCCACTCTCGTCTTGTTCTTTGTCTTCAGCAAAAAAAAAGCGGAAACCACGTATACAGACAAAACCTGCTGAACGATCATATAATTGCGATGTGTGTGGTTTTGCGTTTTATTGGAATTCAGATTTGCTGCGACATATGCGCATTCATACTGGAGAGAAACCGTTTTCTTGCGAAGTGTGCGGATCTAGTTTTTCACGCAAATCAAATTTGTCAGAACATATCCGAATACACACTGGAGAGAAACCATATTCGTGTGAAATTTGTGAATCTTCGTTTTCAGTGCAGTCGACATTGTTGCGGCACATAAGGACACACACTGGTGAAAAGCCGTATTCTTGTAATGTTTGTGGCTTTTCTTTCATGCAAAAGACACATTTGTTCAGGCACATGCAACGACATAACGCAGAGAAGGAGTTCATTTGTGGAGTATGCAACTCTTCGTTTACATCGAATTCGTCTCTTGCGAAACATATGCAAACACACACTGGACAGCAACCATTCTCCTGTGAAGTCTGTGACTCTTTATTTTCAACGGAATCCTGTTTGTTAACTCACATTCGAACTCACACAGGAGAAAAGCCATATTCTTGTGAAATGTGTGGCACTACTTTTTCTTACAAGTCAAATATGACAAGACACATGAAAAAACACACTTAATAAAAATGATTTGATTGTTTTTTTTTTTTTACCACAAAATAAAATATGTGTCTTTGTATTCTTTGGATTCTTCTGACAGTTCTCATCTTGAGTTTATTTTCACAACGTTTAGGTTGATCTAACCTTCGACCTTCTTCAGGCGCATCTTGTCAAACTCGGGGGGGGGGGAATCTGCACTGAATTTTGAACACAACCCTTTATTTAATCCATGCGGATAGCATGCACTTGTTTCATCAGTCATGATTGAGTAGAAGTCCTAAATAATTTGGGATTGTGTTTTGAGTGTAATTTTCACTGAGGATTGAACCTTCAACCTCAAGAGTGTAACTTTACAATTGAATTTTGCCAAGTACTTTATCCACTACGCAACTTATGTACAATTATAGTATGAATTTTAGGTGCTTTAAACCTATTTTGTTTTCTAAATGCACAATCTTATATCATTATTTATTACTACATATATATATATATATATATATATATATATATATATATATATTACTACCTACTTATTACTATATATATGAACATGAAAATAACACTTAAGATGAGAACAGTAAGCAGAACAAATAATATGAATAATCAATCCTCATCTCAAAAATTCAGACACGTAAGATTTGTTTTAAGCCCAAGAAAACTGCAATTTTAATTTCTTTTATTATTTTATTCTTTTTTTTTTATATTTCAACAATATTTCTAACAGTTGAATTTTCGTGATGATTGATAATTTGTATTATTGGACTACAGTTCTCCTCTTGAGTGTGGTTGTGTTATAGTAATCTAAACATGATGTTAAGTTTTTGCAGGGATATGTTGACGTCCGTCTACATACAGCACTTGGTATTTCCATTCCCAAATGGTCACTTGTCTGGTACTATCTAGGCTCAATATTGCTTAACTTTGGTGATCTAATGGGAACCAATGTGTCAATGCTATTATGCCATATACAATATATATATATAAAATAAATATGCTTTTAATATCCACATCCATATGTTATGGCATAATTACATTGACACACCTATTCTCATGTTGAGCCTGGTCAGTACCAGATGGGTGACCAAGTTGGGAATTTCAGTGGTGTATGTAGAAGGACGTCAACACCGCCCTGCAAGAGTTGCAAAATCATAACATTATCTTGCCTAACAGGGATTTACATGCGACTGGGGGCCATTTGTGAAGGTTCAATCCTCAAAATACAATTGCAAATTACTTAGAACTTTTACCTTGTCATTGCTGATGGAATGAGAGCATAATACTTGCATAATTTATATAAAGGCTTCTGTTTAAAATTCCATGCAGATAGATTCCTGAGTTTGCCAGAAAGATTTTTGAGTTGGACAGATTTCTGAATTCGACAAGATACACATTAAGCAAGTTCAAGGTTACATCGACCCAAATCACACTTGAGATGAGAACAATAGTTAAAAAAAAATTTTTCTTTTAAATATTTTTTAATATCTACATAGATAAATGTCTCATCTTTCCAGAATCATCAGTTTCACTGGTCGCATGATTTCAAAATTTCATCCAAATCAGTCTTGTAGTTTCTGAGAAAAAGTTGAACAGACAGATTAAGAGAAATATAAATTTATTTTTAACATATGTTTGAAATACTTATATACATGTTTCATCTTTCCAGAATTATCGGTGTGGAGATGGTAACATGATTCGAACCCTGGACTTGGGTCATATTTTTTTTTACTCAAATCTGATGTCTTTGCCATCATGGCCATTGTAACAACTACATGGAATATGGAGATATAAAGTCTATTATTTTTTTTAAGTGACATATAGTAAACTACTTGGAGTATATTTTTTTAATTATTTTTTCAAAGTGTAAGGAGCTTTAAATAATTATTTCAATAAATATTTTTTTAATATCGACATATATGCGCGTTTCATCTTTACAAAATAATCAGTGTGGAGATAACTGTTCTGCTGTTGCATAATTTGAACCTTATATATGTATATATATATATATATATATGTATATATATATTATAACGCCTATAATTTGAACATCCGCTTCATTCAAATTAGAGGATGCTGTTCAAGTTTCATGATAAAAAAATGTGCTGCAGTTAACTTTAATTTTCTAAGAATTAAGAAATAGTAAATGAAATTCATTGCTATATGATACTTCAAGTATATATTAAATTGAGTTTATGATATATTGCAAGTAAGAATTGTTAAATATTATTACCAGGAACAATAACATTGAAAATAAATTAAATCTACTTTTACTTATTAGGTATTTATTACCTGTTATCATCTACAGAAATCATACATTTATGTAAAATACAGTTTTATTTATTCATTGAATGAGTCTCATTGCAGTTTCTATGTTCATCGTTTAGCTCTCGGGCGCTGCCATTGTATTCTGTAAGCGATCACGAAAATCTACAATTTCTTCTGTAAGTTTCTTTATGATTATATCTCTTCAGAGTGACATTGCTTGCAAAACATAGTTGTCACTAAAGTAAGGACTTTTTTCTAGAAATTTTATAACCGTCTCCATAGACTTTTCTGCATCATCCCATGATATTGCTTCATCAGAGTGTTCTTGGTTATTTACATTAGGGTCAAGAGAATGAGAGCCGTCGCTATTTTCATCGCCATTACTGCTTTCAGGATATTGATCAGTAGTTTCCTCATCTTGTTGCACCCACATTTCAACATCATTTGCATTAAGTGATTTAAAAACAGCGTGGTTGGTCGGTAACCATTTGGTTTTAAGAATTTTTTCTAGACCAGATGTATTCTCTGATTCTTTCAGTTCAGAAGCCTTTGGCGCTGGGCAGTTTACCCCATGCTTTAGTTAATGTGCTTGCTCGAACTTGATTCCATGCACTTACGAGAGAAAATATGGCATCTTTGATAGTAAAATGGCGCTGAAAATCGCTTATACTCACGGTACTATTTATCATATTCATCATGAAATTATTTCTGTAGAAACATTTTAAGTTCCAAATAATTCCTTGATCCATAGGTTGGATGAGAGAAGTCACATTAGGTGGTAAGTAGTACACAAAAATATTTCCGCAAGATGACACTAGTTCTGACTCCGCAGGATGTGCTTTACAATTGTCCAACAGGAGCACGCACTTTGAATCAGGTTTACCTAATTCAAAAAAAACGCCTCTAGACAATGGCACAAATTCTTGCAAAAACCATTTTTTAAACAACTGTTGATTCATCCATTCATTTTGTAAAGAATAATAGGATAATAGCAAAGGCAAAATTCCTTTCAATTCTCGGGGACACTTTGATTTGCCGATGACAAGAAGCTTAAGTTTATGAGTTCCAGAAGCATTAGCACATAACATCACTGTTAGTCTTTCTTTATTTAATTTGAATCCTTTTATTTTCTGCTCCTCGGATCCGGCTAATGTTTTTGTAGGTAAGCACTTCCAATTTACGCCACTTTCATCAGCGTTGTAAACATCCTCTGGTGTTAAACCATAATCAGCAATTATCGTCTTGAATTTGTCACAATAATTTGATGTTGCATGTGTATCGGCAAACCGTTGTTCACCTGACATTGTTAATTGTCTTATACCATGTCTACTCTTAAAGCTCCTAAGCCAGCCTTCACTGAATTTCATATCTTCTGCGATATTCAACTCTTCCTTAAGAGATTTTGCTTTAGCAATTAACATGGGCCCAGATATTGCTACACCTTCATTCTGTTTTGCTAGAAAACACTCATGCAATATTCGATTGAATTCAACTTGCTTTGGTCTGCGAAGAGTCCTTTTTTTTGACATGTCTTTTATTTGAAGAGAAAGGAGCAGTCTTCAATATTTCCTCCTTTTTATTTTTGATGTAAAACAGTGTACTTCTTCCAATCTTATAATCTCTCAATATAACGCTATTTTCAACTCCAGCATCTAATTTTTCTATAATTTGACGTTTTTCGAGTAAAATCAGTGTCACTTGTTTTTCTTTTAGAGTTGCAAGCCATTGTGATGGGTTGTTTTACACTATTTTAAATATAGCAATCTGAAATAAAAAAGAAATTTACTGTTAGTGTAAATTAATTATCAATAGCTAACCTACATTAATTACATAGTACCAATATTAACATTTCTGCGCAATATCTGACTAAACCATGTAAACATTTTTACTGCAACTCCGCATCAAATATGCTAATACAATTTCAATGACGAGACAGTTCAAGTTTAGAGAAAGTCCAGGTTTAGAAGAAGTTCAAATGAGAGGAAGTCCAACTTTAGAGGAAGTTCAAATTAAAGGAGTTTTACTGTATAATGTTACATTACTTCCTTTCCAAGGGAGCCCCATACTCTGAATGTTATGATCAAATAAATATCTGTTGAATACAAATCAACAAGTTATATTTGGTGTCTTGTATGCTCAACAATAGTTATACAGCATAATCATGTTGACACAACACTTAACACTAGCTCACCGAAGTTAAGCAACATTAAACCTGGTCAGTACTAAATGGGTGACCATTTTGGACTTCCTGGTGCTGTATGTGCTCTCCGCTTATCTCGGCATTGTTTCCAGTCATCCTTCTTTTTGCCACTGGACTTAAACAGTGCTGAATCAGAGGATGTGTGGTTGAGGCTTGCGCAACCCTTGCTTCATAATTACGTGTGGAGCTTCCCCCACAGGAGGTATCCTTTGTCTTTTGAGACTGAACGTAGGCATCGAGTGATTCTCTGAGACTAAGAACATGTCCTGCATAATTGACTTTGAGGTGTCTCATAATCCTGTCAATGGTTGCATTCCCAGCTTGGAATTAAAGCCAGTAAAACACAAACGCAAAATACAAATGTATTCATAATTAGTATCATTTTCACCTTGACTAGAAGTCAGGTTAGAGAGGAAGGATTTTAAACATTACTTTTTATTACTATTTATTCTTAAGTTGTTTCTTACTCTGTCTGATTTAGCCAGATACCTCTCTTTTGTGCCTATGCTACCTAGTCTAACATCATTCCCTCCCACATATGCACCACAGAGTTTGAATGTTAACGTATATGTTTAATTTACAAAAAAAAAAGCAGATATAAAAATTTCTTTCCACATCATAGAAGCACCAGTTTCAAATGCAGGATAGTATAAAAACATCGACATTTAAATAAAAAGTGCTGGCCATCAAAAACTTTAAGCATGTATGAATTATTTTTATGGGGTGTCTGTTTATTTCTTTCATCTCCCTTTCATATATATGCATATTACACACACACTAAGCAGTGTTATTAGGCATTAAATGGAAAATATATGCAATGAATAAGTTTATTTGAACAATAATCTCTAGCAAATGGACTGCCTATGGATTTCAACATTATTTACAGAATTACCCATTTCAACTCTTACTTTAACTGTAAACTGGATTTATAGTTGGATTAGAAGTACTGCATATATATACTCAACCATTTTGCTATTTTTTTTTTTAACAAATTAAATATAAGTATTAATAGGTATAAGTTATTTGTTTTCTTTAATCAAACTTTTTGAATTCATTCAAAAGATGTTTTATATATATATCGTAAAAGACACTTAAATATGATATTTTGATTAATGCAGATTTTGTATTCATTATGATACTAGCCTGGGTGACTGATGTTGCCCGGGTGTTTGGAGGTGTGTGTTGAGCAAAAAAAATAAATAAATAAAAATAAGTAGTAGTACGCAGGCCGACTCAAACCCATACCGCAAAGGAGGAAAAGAATATGAAAAAAAAAGTAATGTTTTTGCTGTTGCATCCATTGCCAAACCGGAATTGGTGAAGGTTTAAATTAAGGCTAGTCAATCGAAAAGAGGGGATGTCTTTTGAAAATATCGGCAAAAAAAGCGACCCCTCCTTATAGAAAAGTGCCCAGTTGAGGGTAAAGAAATTAATGTCTTTTGCCAATTTTTCAATATTTTTCGTCCGAAGGGTCGAGCTTCAAAACAATACTGATCTCGTGAAAATTCGTTGCCTTTGTCAAAAATTTAGGCAGACATACAAACATACATACATGCATACATTTAAACAGACAGGTGAGATTTATATTATAGATTATAATGGACCCAATAATAGTAATGATTTAAAAAGTGAAAAAAAATTACTTTTGTCCGACTATCGAGAACCAAAACGCTTAGCTTACGATTTACCTTTTCCTTAGATGTTAATGCCTGAGCTATGAAAACATGTTTACTGCAAGGCTACAAAGTAAAACATAAACCAATAGCTATTACATTACACACACATATCCGTAATGAACACTGACACTCAGGAGCCCTATGTTTCACTCCATTTATCCGAGTAGATGGAACCTTTGCGACAATATGGCGTTAAGATAATGATCAACCACGTCTCCAAACAGGGATGTGATGAAAATACTAACATTTTGATGTGACGTGAGCACCCTCAAAATGCATCGCTAGATTGCCACGAATAACAGGGACGAGCCAGAGTGATGAAAACAAAGTTTCTGGCCATGGTTATGGTTTCTCGTGTGGTTTCAAGTGAGGACCACATCATGCCACCTCACGTCTTCGAAGTCAATACCAAAGTGTACTGTTATGATCCGAAGGCCGTGGGAAGAAATCTGAGACCCTAGAGTGGACGCAAGTCAAACGGGATGTAAGTCTATGGCAGAGCAGAAACGACTGCAACACTGCCGGGGTCAAGTTATTTTTGGGAATCAATGTGAGGTCATGCTGAGGTCGTAGGAAACACTAGCAGCAGCTGAAAAGCGAGATGGAGGATAAAAGAAAGAGGGGCAGTCAGGATTTGCGTGTCGGCAAAGGAAGACAATGGTTTTGTTTTCTTGGCTCATAGAAGGAGAGGTGAAAAAGTGAGTGATACTTTAAAAAGGAAAAAAAAAAAAAAAATCTGAGTTAGCCATGAAGAGCGACGAATGTTTCTCCATTTTTTTTTATTTTTTTATTTTTTTTTTTTTACTGGTCTCCAAAAAGAAAAAGAAGAGAGAAGGTAATGAAGCTTTAAAAAAGAAAAAAGAAATGTTATATGCAGTAACATATTACATACTCAGCCGGAGTTTACCTTGTGGATGGGCCGTTAAATGAACTATTGACTCTATGTCGGAACTATCCCCCTTTCTCCTCTGGAATTAATGGCGACTGATCTTTCTTTTCCATCATGAATGAACTCTTTTCTTTTGCTACTTTCACTCTTGGATTATTTTGTTTGTTTGTTTATTTGTTTTTATACAGAAAAAAAAACAAATAAAATCCATATAAAAAAGAATATATAAACTATATTTCTGCTTCCAACCTCCTCATTATTTCATATTGAATTTTTTTTTTTGCCTCCTCTTTGCATGCTCGCTTCTCACTGTTTGGGAAATTTGATAAATGATTAAATTTTCTTACACTCGACTGGATTGGAAACCAGCTAAGTAACTGCCCCTGGTGGTAAATCCTCTTATTCTTCTCTAAGCCGGGTGCATGCACTAACCCTAAGTCGGTGTGCTGGAGTTAGAGTTACTGCTGTGCATTTAAACTCAGACCAAGGATGTAAAAGTACTTAGATGTGCTGATCCCCGAATGCAATCAGGTGATCACCGGCAGACACTGGGTGTGACAGCAGAACTTGGCACTGGCCACAAGACCAAAGAGACCCAGGGTTGGCTTCAGAAGGACTGCTATGACTTTGTACCTTTCTCTCATTGGCTCCCCCTCCTCTCTCGACTATAACCCTATTTTGATCATACATCGAGAACATCACCAACACGACTTCCCACAACACCAAAGCCAGCCTGATCGCCACCATCCACCGAATATTTGCCGAGTTCCTGCCAGCGCTTGTGGAAAAGGTATTCTCCCAGTTCCGGACCTGTGTTGAGGTCATGATTACTAATTCCTTGTTTGTGAAAAAAAAATGGCTGCCAAGAATTACATTAGCTTTTGCGTTTGATAACAAATGTTTTTATATCTAGTAAAATACTTATCAGCCCAAAATTTAACTGTGATATACGTTGTCAGCATACCTTAAAAAACCTGTATAAGACGACATTTTGAATGTGAAAGGTGAGTTGGAGTTGATGTAAAAAAATACTAGCAACTCTTTTGCAGGGAAGTCTTCAGTGGGCCAACCAGGCCACATTGACCAATTCTTTTTTTTATTAAGCCAGTTGCTTCTATAACAACTGGTACAAGGTTTCTTTCTTTCAGGACACATGTCATTTTTAAATAATTTTTTAGGTCCTGATATTTTGTTATCTGTCCTCGTCCAGCTCCCATAGTCATTTGGAATGTGACATCAATAATGAGCGCAGTTCTTTCGGGCTTGTTCCATATTACAATGTCTGGTGTAATGGTCTTATCTTTTATGCATCTGCCCGCCTGTATGTGTTTGTCATAGAACACTGTCATTTTTCCAATTGATGTTATTTGTGATGGTTCGTGTTCCCAGATGTCCGACATTCTGTCAAGTTGCATCTCTCCACAGATCTTCCAATGAAGGTATTTATATACTTTATTGGGGTGGACAGTGTAAAGACTATCTGCCAATAAGATTGTGCATCCAGACATTAGGCAGATAGGATCAAAAGGCCCCCTACCTGGGGCTAACACTTGAACTCTATATGAGATAAATAAATATTCGAATGTTCCATTAAATTTCTTTATCTCTCAAACACTGAGTTAGTAAAGAAATTGAGAACATATTTTCGTCTCCCCAATTAACCATTTTCACATGTTGTAGTATATCTTTCTTTTTGGTCTCTTGGTTTTTCTGGAGTCCAAGACAAGAATTTATCTAGTCTGGTGGAGTATCCAGCTTCATGCTATTACTTGAGATAACATCACCCGAAGAAAATGCATCATTCCTTGTAAAAGCTATTGTGGATTAGCCATAGAAAGGAGATCTTATTTGGGCTGTGAATACTATATATTTTTTGGTCAGGGTTTACTTCTAGGGAAACGTATCCTCATGCCAGATTGTCCTGACAAACCCGTGTACAGAGAGACCTTAGACACTCAAGGATAGTGTCTAGTTGGCATTCAAGTTTTTTTGTGTAAATGATAATGCACAAACTTTACAAGAATATGGTTTTTCTCCTGTGTGTATTCAAACATGCATTTCCATTGTGTACTTGTGCAAAAAGGAAGACCCGGAAAACATGAACGAAAGTGGCTTTTTGGGTTTTTGTTTGATTTCATCAACCTTTTTAATTTTATCATTTTCATCTAGCTGTGGATGAGATATCCTATTTGATCTAGACGCTCATCTGCTATATCAGTCATTTCAACTGAGAGATTTTTCAAAGATTCTAACCGTCCCTAGAGATACAACTGTATGTATCTCTCTTGCACTTAGTTCACTGGGTATATTCGGCATGTTATTTTTTTTTGAAAAGATTTTTTTATTCTGTGTTCTCATGTGGATTTTAAATAAGAGCATACTTATGTTATTCATAAAACTAGCTGGGTTTGTTTGAAATCAATACAACTTGGGCAACAAAGTCTCTTGCACTTTTAAATAATATGTAACAGGAATGAATGATTTGAAAATAATGTTTATTTTCTAGTTACAACGCTGACAGCATGGAAGAGGTTGTGGGGTAGGGTGTGTGTGCAGAATTACAGCGAGATAATGTGTCCACTTTTCTCCCTGTAGTAGCTGTTGTCTGCTGCCTCTATTTTATTGGCATGGATGATGTCAGAACATTCCAGGACACATTGTTTGAAATGTCAGTCACTTGTGCTGACCTATCATCAGAGATTCTGTGTTCCCAATTTTGAACTTTTTTTTTACATCTATCTCGGGCATCTGGATCCAGAATCGTTGTCCTGACCTAGGATCTGAACGACTTTCCTTTAACTCATCTTCGCAAACCCGGAAGCCGATCGTTCATCTCTGCCATCTGCCACTCCCTCCTCCCTCTCTGTAACATTTAGCTAAAATAGGAACATCTGCAAACAATGCACGAATGCGGTTTGTTCTAGCTGGTAATGGGGCATCCTATCGGATGCAAGACATTCATCTGCTATCTCAGGAATTCCAACCGAAAGATTCTTTTAAGATTCCAACTATTTCTTTAAATGAAACTGTGTGTATCTCTCTTGCACTTATTTCACTAACTTCTACTAAGGTTGCTTCTTTCTCCTTCTTGACCATATCAATATGTCAGGCTCAATAGTTCCGTTTTCTGGGTACATAGCTGTAAGTATTGCATAGTCATAGCTGATGACTTATGTGCACGTGTTAAATTACCTTAAGTGCAGATGCAAAAATGGTACCATGTTTCTCTCCCGTGTATGCACGTTTTTCTCAGAAAATGCAGATTGAAACTTCACAGTAAGATATTAAATAAGATTCTAACTCTCCGTTTAAGTGCAATTGTTTGTATCTCTCTTGCACTTAGTTCACCGAGTATATTTGCCAGGTAGCTTCTGTGTATGTATGTGTATGTGTATTTTTTTTACATTGGAGTTTGCTGTAAATGCAGGTGCACAAAGGTTACAAGTATATTGGTTCTCTCTTTTATTGTGCATTTGTGCATGTTCTTTTTTTTTTTTTTTTTTTTTCGGGAAATGTAAATTGCAATAAATGTCTCCTCTTAAAATCTTTTTAAACAAGATTTTTTTTTTTTTTTTTTGCAGAATAAGAAATAATACTGTGTTCTCTAGGAGGTGATTCGTTTTGCATTGACTAATGCCTGGATTTGAACAAACCAGGACGTGATGTTAGTCAGGTTGAAAGCTAGGATATTCAACGATAGTGAGGCTAGAGGGGTTTCCGAAGGTTGTGATTCCATTTTCTTCTTTTTTTTTTTTTTTTTTATAAATTGTAGTGTTCAAAGTCGGATCATCAATTTGTTGGGGGTTTGCATGATTCCCTTGGACAATAAATGAACAAGAAATACACTACAAATAATGTAAAATAAACTTTTGTTTATTTACATTGAAAGGAAAAAGATACTTTTTCTTTTGCACAAATGTGGCAGTCTGTGCACAAAGGAAGATAGGAACAAAGTAAGGAATTGGGAGTGTGAGAGGAAAAGAAGAAGACGATGTGTTGTAGGCGAGATAAGAGAAAGAGAGGGTCAAGCAATGTTCCTTGGTGTGTGATAAAGTCTGTTGTGTGTGCTGCCCGCATCCTCTCTCTCTGTCTGCCAAAAGAAATTCTGGCAGAAAGAAGTTTTTTTTTTTTATCAAGCTCTGATTGATCAGAAATTCATACTTTTGGTAAGGAGAGTGTCTTTTACTACGTTGGCCCTATTTCAAGAGTCCTCCTTTTTGACCCCAAGGAGTTTGGTGTGGGTGAATGAGTTAATGCCCATGCAAATAAATTTTTAGAAACACCCATGTGTGTGTGTGTGTGTGTGTGTGTGTGTGTGTGTGTGTGACTTGGGTCGATAAAATAAGAAACAGCATAAGTCTTATTCTAACATTTAAAAACTATAGTACTCGAAAATTGCTATAATAACAGACAGGGGCGAAATTTCGCGACCTGAGATTTTAAATCTGCTGCCTTCCTAGCTTGTCCAATCATGAGACAGCTCTCAGTCACGTGACCGAGTTATTAAGTATTTGTATTTTGAAGCGATTTATTGAAATGAAATATAAAAAAGGGCATTATTTAAAAGTATGCAATCAAAAATAACAAAATTATACAGATAAAAATAACACAATTAGTGCTTTTTTGCATTTTTTTTGCATTTTTTTTTTGCATTTTTTTGCTTTTTTTGCATTTTTTGCATTTTTTGCACTAATTATTATTTTTATTTCTTCTAATTTTGTTATTAAAAGTGCACATAAAAACTAATTTTGCTATTTTTATTTTTTTTTATACTTTTCTAATAATGTTTTTTTTTAAATATTTTATTTCAATAAATTGCTTCAAAATGTAAATACTGAAAAAAAAAAAAAAAAAGCAAAGGTACTGCTTTGTCTCGTTACCGATTCCACACAGAAAATTTGGGAAGATTCTAGCTCACTAAAATCCAAATTATTATTATTATTATTATTATTATTATTATTATTATTATTATTATTATTATTATTATTTTCTCTTTGAAAAGCAATGTTTTGTCTATGGTTTGAACCTGTTTTTAGTTTTATAAAAATATATTACTTTATTAAATATTTATTGATTTCTTTATACAATGTTTTTTTGTTTTTTTTTTTGTATTGTGAGATATATTCCCCACCTCGGTTTTGCCCTTGGCAGAATGAAAGAAAGCAATTAGAAATCACCTTTAAACTTCAACATAAATTTTATTAAAGTAAAATGTACCATCTTTAGCTTTCTGCGGAACAGAGCTGGTAACACCTGTATGGGTAGTAGTTCGTGTTTATCTTCGCGTTTGCAGGATTCAAGTCTCCATGCTGTTGGAAGAATAGTTGCAGCAAGTCGATGTGTTGAAGTGATGCCTTCCAAGGATGAATACTTTGAGTCTGGTAATCATCATGGAGTTCACTGTAAAAAACGTCCGAATGACGGATAAGTGGCAGGTCAAAATGTAGACATCATCTCGAAAAAACATTAATAAGTGATGATGTAAGTCAGTCCAATCGTAGGGCACACAGCAGTGTGCGAAGAATATAATATTTCGACCGACATAAGAGCATTAGTGTTTGCAAATGATGATAACATTTTGCTCTACGTTAGGGCATTAATACGTTTCAAAGACACAAAAGGTTTTTGAGGCTCCATGCCTCCAATAAGGAGATGAGTTTCCGCGTCCATTCGACCTATTGTCTTGATGAAAACTGGCACGACCTGAAACAGAAAATAGCGCCAAAATACAACTCTGCAGTTAATAACAACAATCAATCTGATTGGTCCAAACAAAATCGTGGGCGGTCAAATCGACCAATGAGGTGCCTGCTTATTTCTGTAGAATTTCTTACAGTGTTCCTGCTTTGTTTTTATTATCATTAAAATATACTTTTGGAAAATTTCATGTAAAATATTGTCAAAGTAATTTTTTTTAACTTGCTACAAGTACTTCCCTACTGGACAGAATGTTGATATGAAAGCAAAAACAGTTACTGGGTATAGTTAGGAAATCGGTGAGGGTGCCTGATATGTCTACCTGACCTGGTAGATGGTGTTGATCGAGGTGACTCAGCATCGTTGAAACGAATTGTAAGCAAAGGATACGTTGGTTTCTGAGTTGTGGTATCACCATGAGCTTCATCGTCTAAAATCGATCTCTTCAGGTGATTGATACTAGTTGAGTTGCATCTGCCAGTGATTTCAACCATGAAGAATTGTGGAAATCTTCAACCTTGAAAGGGCCCAAGTAAGGTGTCTGAAGACTACTGTGCACTCCGTCATCCCGGATGAATACATAAGTCCATGTGTTAATATCCTGGGGTATGTGAATGGTAACATTTTGTGCTCTTGGTTTAACGTTCAGAGGTTTTGACATGCATTCTTTCACATGAGAGGAGCAGGTTGTTGGGTCTGGCATGTGCTGAGGGGTGGTTGGTGCGACCATCTGTCCGGGTAAGGTCAGTGAGATTCCATAAACCGTTTTGGCGGAAGACAAACCGACATTTTAATGCTGGATTGAATATCGAGGAGCACAAAAGGCAGGCATTCTATCCATTTGTTGGGATCAGAGTATGTTTAAAGAGATACCTTTAACTGCCGGTGCAGGTGCTCAATCATAGCGCTTGCTGCTGGGTGATAAGACGTACTGCGTATGTGTCTTTATCCAAGCAGGCGGGAGAGCTCGAAAAAAAGATGTGAGTCGAATTGTCTACCTCTGTCAGTTGTAATGGTAGTAGGTATGCCAAAACGGGATATCCAATGTGTAACGAGTGCTTCAGCAACAGTTTCAGCAGAAATATCTCTAATGGGGATGGCTTTAGGCCATCTCGAATATCTGTCAATGCAGGTTAGCAGATAAATATTGTCTTTTGAGAGTGGGAGTAGACCCACTATGTCTATGTAGATATGCTGAAAATGGGCCTTGAGGGTTCAAAACGTTGCAGGAAGATATGCCAATGAATCTTGGACTTCTGGCAAGGGAGACAACTCCGTATCAATTCTCGTATATCTCTATTGATGGCAGTCCACATAAAACGTGACGTCACCAATTTCTGAGTTGAACGGATTCCAGCTGTGATAGACTGTGCAGCTTTGTAAACAGAACTTGCCTATGTTTGAAGGGCACATAGGGGGGATGGGGCTCGTGACCAGTTGAGGTGTCACACTATATCATTTCATTGGAGAAAGGTAAAGAAAATTGCTTGAACGTTAGGTTTTCAGAATGTAGTAAGCGATCCAATTCTTTGTCATTCCTCTGGTCGACTGCGATCTGGTGCAGATCGATATATGTGTATGCACGATGATGTGTCAGTGACCACATTCTTAGTACCTTTGATGTACTTGATATCCGAAATAAAATAAGAAATAGTAAACTTCTCTGGGCTTGGCGAGTAAAGCATGCAACAATGACTTATGGTCCGTATATCAGAGCTTTCTAACATGTAATGGAAATGTTTGACCACGCAATTAGTGGCTAGCAGTTCTCTGCCAAAGATGCTGTATTTGATCACAGCATTCTGGAGGCATCTGGAGAAAAAAGACGTTATTGAGTAATTGCTGTAGGACTCCTCCAATGCTGATATCAGATGTGTCTACTAACAAAGCTAAGGTGCATTGGGATGAGGAAAACCCAATATTGTTGCGTCTGTCAAAGGTTCTTTTACTTGTGCGAAAGAGTGTGATTCAGATTCATTCAATGTTATCGCTTCATTTTTCTTCTTTTTAGTTCTGAGTAAATCAGTTAAAAGTTGTGCAATTTCAGCACAGTGAGGCCACTTGATCAACCTGAGGAATTTCTGGTGTTTACGCAGCGAAGTTGGAGGTGGAGTATCGACAATGGATTAAACCTTTTCTAGGAGGGAACAAATACCATCTGAATCGATAACATTTGCTGGAGCTGATTATGATGCTGTATTCTAATTGTCTGTGGAATAGTTGTTAAATGTGTTCGTTTTGGCTACTGGGTAATCATCAATGTATGCATAGATGAATAATTGTGTCTAACCCTAACCCTAAACCTAAACCTAAACCGCTGGAACGTTTGTCCAGCATTTCTCAATCCAAAAGGCATTTGTAAAAACTTGAAAAGTCCGAATGGGAGAGTGATCACAGTGTTGAGGATATCTTTGGGATCGACTGGAATCTGGTTGTATGCATGTAGAAGATCGATTTTAAAAAATATCGATTTCTCTGGAGAGAATTTGAAAAGTCTTGGAGGTAATTGTAAACACTGGTAATTGCATAACAAATTTACGAATAAGTGAAAAAAAAAAAGTAAATGGTAGGAGTAGCATTGTTCAGATCGAATTTTTTTGTAATCTGAAAGTTATACCTGTAATCTATATATATAAAAGCCAAAATGTGTGTGTGTATGTATGTGTGTATGTATGTGTGTGTGTGTGTGCACTTTTTCTGTATGTCCGCAAAAGGCTTTTTTCGCTGGGCTTCTCGGTCGGCTTGCTCCTTCTTAAAACTTTTTATATGCTGTCTAAATGATAATATGTACAAGTTACAAACTGGGGTCGCATGTGTATTTAATTTGCCCGACTTTCACGTGCTATTTTTCCCAGATTTTTTGATCGCCGCATGTTTCTTTTGCTTTTCAGTATAAAAAAGTGAATGATGGGGCGGGGGAAGCAGAAACTGTCTTGCAGCGCAAATCGTGTCATGGTCAAACATCATGCGACTTAACTTTCAAGCACCTGTTAATTTCACTTTATATACGATAAATTAACACAGCTTTCAATTCCTCTACCCTCATAGCCGAGATGGTTAGGTGTCTGGGTTTTTTTTTCCCTTTCGTTTCCACCTTTGCATCAAGGCTTCGGGTTCGAGCCTACCTTTTTTCTTTTACACCTCCAAACACCCGGCCAATATTTTTTTTTAAACAGGGTTGTTTTGATCTCCCCCCCCCACACCTCCAAACACCCGGGCGCCGGAGACCCCCCCCCCCCCCCGCTAGTCGATGATAATTGCCAGAAAATAAAATATGAAAAACTGAAAAGGTGAAAACTAAAGGCTAGAATCAGCATTGTTCAGGTCCGCCAAACCATGTTAGGGTGTACCCGAACCATTGCTAAAGTTGACCTTGTCGTATGCTTCAACTATTTGTATGGATTATTATCGATTGGGACCTCGGCTACAAGGAAAGGCTGTACATTTAAAAATTTGGAAAGGGAGTTTCCGTTTCACTTACGACGTTTTAGTAATATCTGGCTTTTGGGTCAAGATCAAAGTGTAGTATCTGTTCTTCAGATGCTAAACTTCAATTTCTTGTTCTCTGTTAGTGAAGGAGAAATCCTTCACGACTGAGACAAATTTTATTTTTGTTCCTTTTCTCCACATTAAAAAACGACCCTGGTGTCTAACTCTGTCCCGTGGGGAGACATTGTAAATAGGTACAACATTTTAGTAAATATGAAAAAATAGCTTTATATTTAAAGATTTGGAAGGGGTGTGCAGTCACACACACACACACACACACACACACACGCTCGCAAATAAACGAACGTTTATTCATTTCAATTTCTCCGTGCATTTTGCACAAAAATAAGTTCTTTTAGCAATGGCATAATTTAAAATACGCCCACACACTTTTTCTCACAACAACAAAAGTAAAATGAACATATTTTTGGCGGACGTAGTTGACGACAGTATCATGTGATACAAGCGACCAATGAGAAAATTTAGAAGATTGTCTTTTTAACGCTTTTCCAAAAACCAAAATATCAGCAGTAGTAATATTGTTTTGGAGCCGGTCCAAAAAGTATTTAAACGCATCAAACATTCTTTCTTCCCTTTTTTTCCCCTTCTTCTCACTTCGACGTCACACGAGAACATGCCTCTCGTTTTCATAACATCGTTGCTGTCAAAGTCATCGAAACCATAATTACACACGCAACGCGGGCACTCAAAAATCACACTTATGCACTCACGCACCCATTCCGCACATTTTCTAATCAATAACAACAAATTATTTTCCTCATGAATGACTTTTTTCATGGAAAGTAATTCGCCAGTTAAAACACCAACCTTAAAATAAGGACATTATTTTCACACAAGACTTTTACCTTCTAATCGTATTAATTCCATGAAGGACTTTCATCTAACATTCTAATAATAATGACTTCGCAAGAACTTTCACCGATCGGACCTTTGCTTATTTATCTTGTTTTTGTTAAAAAATAAATACGGTGCATTTTAAACCAGAATGAGGTGCCATTTTTTTTTATTCCTTTTTTTTTTTATTATTTTGTTTGGGGCAAAGAGATTTAATTTCACTTAAACTTAAAATATTTTTGTGTCAATGTTCTTTTATAATACGGTAGCTTAGTGTCCAAGTAATAATAATCTGCAGAATTAGTTGAAAAAAAGCTGAAAAAATAAAATATGTAAGGGGGTGTCAGTTTCAAAAAAAGTTTATTCAAATATTGTAACAATGTTCCCGAACTAATTATCTGTAAAAGCATTTTTTTTTTTTTTTACATAGAAGTCACCACTTATCAAGATCCGGAGGCCACTCGGTGATAAGGGTTATTGCGTGTACAGTAATGGGACAATATCGTAATAATCGTTAGTAATGGAGATTTGATAAAGTGTCTTACTTAAGGGGGCGGTTCATCAGGAATTTGTTTATGTTGGACTTGAAGACATCCAAGTTGTAGTCAGATGGGAAACAGGCAAACGGAAGAGAGTTCCACAGGCGTGCACTTCTCAGAAAGAAGCTTTGTTCATGGAATCTACGTTTTGATTTAGGCACAGATAAAGAGTGGGGAAAATTACTAACAGTGGTTTCAGCTAGATGGGTGTTTTTCGTGAAAGATTAGTGAGGGGGGGGGACCAGAGATTGGAGCCCAGACGAGCACTTCCCATGGAAATAACGATAAAATAACGACAGGCTCGCAACGTCCCTTCTGTGGGAGAGAGGTTGCAGGGAAGAGAAAAGGGCATAAAATAGACTACGAAGTCTATTTTATACACTGTTAAGGCAGGATAGCCTGTTTTTAGCAGCTCCAGCTCAGATATGGCAGCAGTACTCCATCCTTAGACGTACTTGGCTTTTATATAGATAGAGAATTGAATCAGCAGTGAGATATCTACTGGGGCAGTAGAAGGATCCCACCATGTTTCCAGTGACCTTGGCAACAGATTTGATGTACATGTTCCATTTCAGATCAGGAGTAAAGGTCAATCCCAGAAGCTTGTCAAAACATGGAGCCTCCCCAAGACGAGAGCCATCGATTTCAATTGATGCCAGATGGGGATCAGAGAGTTGATGATGTAAAGATAGAAGCTTGGTTTTAGATGCATTAAAAGTAACCAACCACTTCTTCCCCCATTGTACCACATGCTTAAGATCAAAGGAGAGAGAATCAGAGAGAACTTTGTCATTTACGACCTTTGATGTGTTGCCATAGATGGTTGTATCATAGCATAGATGTCAACGAATGATTTAAGTATGTGTTTTGTGAGATCATTGATGTAGATCAAGAAGAGAGGGATACCAGCATTAATACTGTGACTTCTGATTTCTGCCCATCTACCACTACTCTTATGAGCCTATCAGAGAGAAATGATTTAATGATTGAGAAAACATTTCCAGTTATACCGTAGCTGGAAATCTTATGAAGTAGGCCTTTATGCCATACCTTATCGAAGGCCTTTGATATGTCAAGAGCAATTGCCCTTGCATTTCAATTAATTGTTTTTCAAAATATTTTAATAATTTTTTTAAAAAACATTTTGTCTCTAATAATTAATTTTTTTCCAAACATTTCTAATAAATTTGTTTTCAAAATATTCATCACGGTCTTCTAAGTTAATCTTAACCTTAATTTATAGCCACTCGGACTTATGGTTAGTGGTAAAACAATTGTTAACTGCTCTAAGATTAAGAATGGCGCAGGAATGGGGGTGAGGTGGGGGATCATTTTTCATTAAATTTATACAAATCACTAATTTTTAAAATAATTTTCGGTACTTGTACAGTTTAGTCAAGACATTAAAAAATGAAAATAGCGACAAAAGGTTATATTGTACGCATCTGTTTTGGACTGAGGATCTCCGCAAAAAAATTTGGGTTTGTATTACTGTACACATAGATTCGAAAAAGTTGTCAAAAAACAAATATATAACAAATAAATGTTATCAAAGGCAAGATAAGTTGCGTTTCTACCAAACTGGATATATTTTTTGTGTTTTTATTCAATGTAACATGCTTATTCAGCTCGAAAAACATGCAGTGTTTACCGATGTATTGGAAAATTAAATATGGCGTCCGACTCTTTCTTAAACACGGTAAGTTTGGGACAAGGTGTTATAAATAATAAACTAGACAAAATACGATTAAAAAGCCACCGAATATATGTCAACGTATGTCACGGTAACATATATTGAGCGAATTTCTAACAGTATTTTGTCTAGTTTATTATTTATAACATCTTTTCCCGAACTTACCGTGTTAAAGAGAGAGTCGGGCGCCATTTTGAATTTTCCAATACATCGGTAAATACTGTATGCTTTTCGAGCTGAATAAACATGTTACATTGAATAAAAACACGAAAATTATATCTAGTTTGGTAGAAAAGTGACTTATCTGGCATTTGATAACATTTATTTGTTATATATTTGTTTTTTTGACAACTTTTTCGAATCTATGTGTACAGTAATACAAACCCAAAAATTTAATTTAATTTGATCGAGTAGTTTTTATTTTACAGCAGAAAAACACGTTTTTATGAGAGCGCGTTGAAGTCAGCCATTACGAAATTTGTTGTACACGCCAAAGGGAGATAACTCCAGTTAAAGCGCCGACACTCCCTCCCCATCTTTAATACTAGCTTTTCTTCCTAAAAATCGAACCTTTTGCTCGGTATCATGATAAATTGTTTTTTCGTTGTAAAATAAAAACTACTTGATGAAATTAAGTGATTTTTTTTCCAGAGAACTTCAGACTATAACGAGTAGATACAATATAATGTTTTTCAATATTTTTATTTTTTAATGTCTTGACTAAACTGTATAAGCGCCTGATTTTCTTTATTTACTTTTTAACAGTGCTCAGACGTAATCACCTTAAAAGCAGAATCACATTTTTTTTTTTGAACGGGGATGAGATGGGAGAAAATTGTGCTTGCTTCAGATTTTTAAACCCATTTCACCAAACTCATTTTTTCCGTTAATCTTATTTTTTTTAAAGATAAAAAAATAACGTAACACTGTAATAATAGAGAATACTAAACCAAAAATTAACCGAAACAAAATTGCTCACGTCAAGACAGTTCAAAGGTATCGAAAATTTTTCTTAAAAAATATCGTCTAACTTTTCATTCACATGTTAGCGGTCAATGGGAGACAACTCAGAGCATTTGTACCTTTTCTCTTTTTTTCCCTAAAAATGTTTTTATTGAGATGTTCCTGTGAAAACAGTTAAAATATATATTTTTTTAACATCTAAAAATATTGTTCACAAACTTATTAAAAAAATTAAACTTTTGGCTTCAGTTAACATTATATACACTGAAAAGTAAATAATAAATAAGGACAAGAACTACTAATCAAAATGGAAAATATCCACCACTAATGGCAAGAGAAACAATTATCAAGGGGAGGTAACTACCATTAACTAAAAAAAAAAATAAATTTAACAAGAGATAATTTAGGACGTTAAATTAATCAACCGAACAATGAAACACTTTTAAATAATTAAAAAAAGACCTTGTCTTCACGAATGACGGTAGTCTCAGAAACTGCCGAAGCAGTATACGATAGTCTACACAAGAGCCAAATGAAGCCATTCCCGTATATTTCTGGGCACAGATTACAAAAAGGAAATAAGTTTCCCCCACTCTCTATTATCTGTGCCTAAATCTAAACGTGGATTCCATTAACAAAGCTTCTTTCCTAGAACTGCCCGCCTGTGGAACTCTGTTCCTTTGGCCTGCTTTTCAGCTGATTACAACATGATCGTCTTCCAATCCAACGTAAATAAATTCTTGTTGAACCACTGGTTAGTGGTTCTTCAATGAACCACCCCCCCTTAAATAATCAAAGTGTACCAAATTTCCAGTAACGGTTACTACCATACACTCATTAACCCTTATCCTCGAATGGCCTTCAAGTCTTGATAAATGGTGACTGCTTTGTAAAAACAAACAACCCCCCCAAAAGCAAAAAAAAAAAAAAAAAGCTAAAACGAACCAAAAACAAACAAACAAAAAACACAAGTTTATTAAAAAAAAAAAAAAAATGGTAAATTTTCACGACGTGCCCCGGCCCAGCGCATTATAAACACCCAACATCCCCATGTTAAGAACAGCTTTCGGAATAAACACTCCCCAACCTCGAAAGCCGTTCTAAACATGGAGTGGTTGGGGGTGTTTATACTACACTGGGGCAGGTCGTACCCCCCCCCAAAAAAAAAAATGAAACTAGTTCCAGAAATGTCTGAGTAAACAAACTAAAAATAAAACAAATGCCGGAAACTATCGAAGTTGTTTTATTGTTTGATGGATTATTTTAGCGTCGTGAAATTATCTCTTGCAAATTTTGCTTATTTTTTGTTTAGTCAATGATAGTTACTTCCCCTTCTAGATAATTGTCTCCCTTGCCATTAGCGCCAAATGTTTAACATCAATAGCATCTAGGAAAGTAACAACAAACATTAAATAATTGTTAATTTAAAAAAAGATTAAGAAGAAAAATATAAAGGCAAATAATGATTACTAAAATGATACTTTCTGAAAGCAACATTCAAGTATCAGCAAATTCCATTTGGTGATTTGGCATGCCGAGAGAAGGCTCAAAGTGTTAAAACAATTCCTTCCATGATGGTTGATGCCGACAAAGGGAAATAACTTACCGCTTTTTTTCTCATTTGTTGATTTCACACATTTTTATATTGCCCCTCCCCCCAATGAATAAACAAACAAAACAGAACAAAACAGAAGAAAAAAAAAACCCCAAACAAGCAAAAACAAAACAAGAAACAAACATGGTTTGTTTATTTGAATTAATTGAACAATTGTTCTTATATTGGGTATTATCTGCACAACGATTTGTTTCATGTATTACAACATAAAAAAAGCATGAAATAGAAACTCCATTTAATACAAGACAAACTATAAACATTTAAGGTTTTGAATAACTTATCAACAATAAAAGACAAGATTGAATGTGCGTTTTCCAAAAAGTTCATTTTCATGTGCCGTCACCTTTCAAAATAATACAATGTAAGGTGTTGGAATAAACGGGGGAAAGGAAGAATGTTCATAAAGAGTACTTATTCCTTGTTTCTTTTTGTTGGTCGAGTAACGGTCAAAGAGAGGAGGGTTTTCCAGCTTTAATAGCGAAAGCGGGAGTAACTTCTCGCTTGACTGCACTTGTGTCCTGTTTTCTTGGTGTCTTGTTCCTTTCTCTCTTATTTACAAAAATCATGGGTTTATATTTCTCCTTGCCGGCTCCCACAGGCATGTTGAGTGTTAAATCTTATGTTTATTGTGCCCTGCTCCCATTGGCTAATTATTTTTTTAATCATTTTTCTCTTTCTGTCTAGATGAGTGCATTGAGCTTATGTGTAGCGACGCATTTACACACTTTGTCTGTGACAGTCGATGAGTAAACATCCGGTTGGGAGTTTATTACTTTCTTCATGAATTCTCACACTGTACAACGTTGGTGTAATCTTCAACCTTTGTCAGGTGTAAAAGTCGCCGTATTTTTTTCTTTCTTTTCCTGACAAAACATGGCGACTCCTACACCTGACGAAGTTTGAAGGTTACACCGATCGAAACGTTGAGATGAGAACAATTGTCTCATTAATTCAAACAATACAAGCATTCATGCCGCGTCTGAAAAGAATTCAGAAGTGTAAACGAAAAAGGATTGTCAAATTTACAAAACCCCCAATTTTTTTTTTTTGGGGGGGGGGGATATTTCAACTATTGTTTAAAAAAAAAATCAATAAACACAGGAAAATCCAAAATCTATTTGCTATAACAAAAAAAGTTCATCAATAAAATCAATTGTTGACCTTCATCTTCAAATTCTTATTTTATAAGTAAAACGTCTAACAGTTGGTGTTTTTATTCTCATGGGAAATTGTTACAACATGGATTAAAAGGCTGTCGGGACATGTTTTACAATAGACAATAGAATTAAAACGTGGTAAAAAAAAACCCCCAAAGACAAATATATAACAAATAAATGTTTTTGACTCCTAATGGGGTAGATATTTGTTTGGTATCCACTGCACCAAAGTGTGACACAAGGTCGGAAGGTGGAAAACAGGCAAGCTCCCCTAAAGGAGGGGCACTCCTGCCTCAACAAAAATTGCCTGGGCACCCCTGTTGGCATTCCCCGATAGGAACGCCTCAGATGACAAGCAGTAAACTTGCCCCACCTGAAAGCCGGGTGGCAAGGCCTGGAAGGTTGGACCTCCTGGGTGATACCCAAGTGGTGTACCTCAGTTCCTGGCCCCACATCTATCAGGCTGAGTGTTAAGAATGGATCCTTGATGTGTACTCTACCCTGTCTCCCTGCAGCCGAAACTGCTAGGAGACACATCCCATCACGAATAGTGGAGTATGACGCCAATGATTTCGACGATCGTTTTTATAACCACAAGTTATAATAACCAACCAATCAGTAGCTGCCAAAGTTACTATAAAAATTGTTGAATTTTGGATTCAATCAGTTCGCCGTCGTCTCTGTCACAAACCTGCATTTGATTCTTCGCCGCCATCTTTGTTATTAGAAATTACTCAACACTCAAAATCGGAACTGCACTGATTCTTCACCGCCATCTTTGTTCAACATAATGTTCCAACACTTAACAATGTTACTCTTCTACCTAGCTGGACAAAGTTTTAGTGTTTTTTTAAAAATTTATTTTAAAGCGTTTATTGAGTTAAAAAATGAGTAGTGTTATGTGACAACACAAAATATGACGCTCACATCTTTGAAATCTCGATAGTCATTCAAAAATAAAGAATTAAACAAAATATTGGTGAAAACCAACCTGATAAAAGGTGGGGTTCTTGCAGTATTTTATCTAATTGTCTATTTTTAATTTCTGTCAGTATTGTGTTTTATTTTTGAGTTTTGAGCGATTCACAGAACTTCAAAGATGACAGACTTATGTCACCATCTTCGTTTTTCGTTTTAAGCACACAGCACTACTTACGTTTCAGACTTAGAAACCGCTTTAAAATGAGTTAAACCATTAAAGTTGTATCCAGGTAGGTAGAAGAGTAACTTAATGAATCAGATTTTTTTCGATTGTCGATTTTTGATACTTATCAGAGGCATTCCGATACAAAACCCATCTAAGAACACTCCCAGTCAAATAAAATACATTTGTGTTAAATTAAAAAAAAAAAATGTCAGTCCCGTCATTTTGGAATGCGTAAGGAACACACACACACACACACACACACACACACACACACACACACACACACACACACACACACACACACACACAGAGTAACTTTTATATATAAGTAGATAATAAAATTTTAAGAAAACAATTTTTATTTTGATTTCAGTTATTTAAAATCAACAAGAATGGGCAATAATTTCAGTCATTGTTTAACTCTGTGACATTTGACGTAATTTCAAGCTGACAATATTATTAAAATGAAAGAAAACGTCACTGGTGTATTTGACGCCATTAAATTAATTCAAATGACATTTTAATTAGGTGAGACTGATCTTATCTTTTTGATTTTTTTTTTAAAGATCTGTAGTGATCAATATCCTTTTATTGATCCGGTGTCACTGGTCATTTGGTGAAGGAATCTCAAATTGATTTTCATAACGAAAAGGTAATTAGCCGAGACTATTTAAAAATAAAAGCGACACTTTAAACTACAGCACCATTTATCGCTCCATGTCTGAGGCATAAAAAGAAAAAGGAACTTAATATTATTACGTTTCTGAATTTTTGAGATGAGGATTCATTATTCTTATTATTTGGATTCTTCAGATTACTGTTCTCATCCTGAGTGTTATTTTCACAACGATTTGGTCGATGTAATCTCTGGTCTTCAGGTGAATCATGTCAAACTCGGGAATTATTCTGTCACAACTCAGGAAATTTTCTATTTTTTACTTTTTTTAAAATTTTTACAGAGGATTTAACACATCAAAGCCCAGAGGCCACTCAAGGATAAGGGTTAATGAGTGTACAGTAATCAATGGGACAATATCATAATAATCGGTAAATTGGTAAATTGGATTACTTAAGGGAAAACGGCTCATCAAGAACTTGTTTACATTGGACTTGATGACGACCATATTGTAGTCAGTTGAAAAGCAGGCAAACGGAAGACAGTTCCACAGGCGTGCAGTTCTAAGAAAGAAGCTTCGTTCATCGAATCTACGTTTAGGTTGTAGCACAGATAAAGAGTGGGGGAAATTATTGATAGTTTTTTCAGCTAGACGAGTGTTTCTCGTAAAAGTTTGGCGAGGGGGGACCATAGATTGGAGCTCTGACGAGCACTTGCCATGAAACTAAAGATAAAGCAGAGACATGCTCGCAACATCTCTTCTGTGAGAAAGAAGTTGCAAGGAAGATAAAAGAGCATCCCCTACGAGGCTACGAAGTCTATTTTGAATTCTGGAAAATCTGCACAGATATATGAACGGACCCTTCATTTAATTCATAGGGGTAGCTTGTTCTCATCTCCTCAGCCATGACTGGGTAGAAGTCCTGAGTAATTTGTAATTGTATTTTGAATGTCGCTTGCACTGATGATTGAACCTTCAACCTCCAGAACGGTGTAATTTATGACTGAATTTCACCGAGTACATTATCCACTATGTCATTTGTAATTATTGTTTTTGACATAAAACTACCTTGTTGTTAACGGATAGTTTTTGTTGAAATAAAATCACTTACCGATGTCTGAAAAAAAAAAGAAGAAAAATGACCTGGATTAGTTATTCGACCCAAATATGGTAAATTTATAAATTAACACCCTTTGATGAATATTTTACCCCCCAAAATAAATAAATAAAAATGAGATTCTGTATTTTTATACGATTACATGCGAATAATTGGGGAGAATGACCCCCCCCCCACAAAAGAAAAACACAATTACTTTTAGAATAAAAACATGATCAATTTCTTATGTGAATTCATTTTAAAATGGTTTCCTATTCCTAGTCCATTCTAACTTCTTATGGCAGTTAATCAAATTTTGGGATGTAAGTGGCTGTTGGCAAATAAATCTGAAATCAAAATGAACTCCCCAATCTGGGGGAGAGAGGGAGACATGACCCTTTATCAATTTTGCAACCTTGAGGATCACGGGAACCAAGCCAATTTTCCAACCTGGTAAGGAAGGGGGGCACACGGCTTCTTTATCAATTTCCGAAGGAGGATGCCGTCCCTTCAATGTTCCTAACTCCTCTCTTTCTGTAAAATTTAATGTAGAATGATCCCACATTCTCTGGCCATTTTAACTTTTTAGGGCAGTTAACTTAAAAAAGGTTTTGCTTCTGAAGATAAATTCCATGCGGAATTTTTTTATTTTAACGGGTCGGGTTACGTGAGGGATTTTTGTCATGTTGAAAAGTTTGAGAAAATATTACTTAACCTGCCATAAACTTTATGTCCGAGTCATAAACGTACCTACTAACTTTAAAACTACTAAAATAACTTTTCTTAATCCTAGCACTAACCATAAGCCAGAGTGACAAGCCTCCTTAAAAACTCTACCTTAACACTAGTCCTAACCCTAAGTTAGAGGTTAGAAAACCTTTCCCTCCAAACCTCCGTTAACTCTGAGTTCAAGTAGCAATCTAAACCCTAAACAAAAAAAATTGTAAAATCATTCGTTATTGTCTAAAAAGTAGCCACCTCCTCACCAAATACACAAAGTTATCTCAGAAAATGCTATAATGGCATAGAAATGAAGGAAAATAATGTTCCAAGTTTTTTTACTGTGTGTGTTATAAAAATTAAATGTTTTTGGTCCAAAAAATAAACAAGAAAAAAAGATTACGTGGGCATTAGGAAGAGAAAGACACCAAGTGCATTTATGAGGAAGAGGAGTGGATAAGGCAGAAAATAATTGTTTAATGAATCAAAAATCTTCTACGGACCTCGCCAATTTTGAATTGTTTGAAGGTTGCAAAAAAGTCTACTGTTCTCTGGATGCAGTAAAACAAAAGCATGCTCTGGCATAAACCTACGACCAACACTGTTGCTTGAGTGCTTTTTTTATGTTGTACATGTTGCAGCTATAAAATGAGAGCGAAGGATAAAGACTCTGACTGTCATATCACTAAAGAAACGCAGCAAGTGATTTTTTTTACAGAAATCGCTTCAGAAAAGGCACGAGACTACTTGATGTAAGAAGCTAAAAAATTCTATCACTTCAATGCAAAAAACTAGCCAATGATATTAGCGAATGATATTAGCGAATGATATTAGCCAATAATATTAGCCAATAATATTAGCCAATAATATTAGCCGATAATATTAGCTAATAATATTAGCCAATAATATTAGCCAATGACATTAGCCAATAATATTAGCTAATAATATTAGCCAATAATATTAGCCAATGACATTAGCCAATAATATTAGCCAATGATATTAGCCAATGATATTAGCCAATAATATTAGCAAATGATATTAGCCAATGATATTAGCCAATGATATTAGCCAATAATATTAGCAAATGATATTAGCCAATGATATTAGCCAATAATATTAGCCAATGGTATTAGCCAATGATATTAGCCAATGATATTAGCCAATAATATTAGCCAATGATATTAGCCCACGATAAGTATTAGATGGATAGATACTTACACAAAAAGCAGAAATTCTTCTCCCTTTTTCAAAAACATCATTCATGGAATGTGAGGACTAAAGAACAAAAACAAAATGAAGGCGAGAGTTACGAGGCTGCTAAAAGTAAACACAAGATTCATTTTTTGCTCTCCATATTCAGCAAAGTTGAAAACACAGAGAAGATGAAGCAGAACAGAAAAGATTTCATGTTATTACACCTGTCACCATGAAAATAGTGCCAATATCAAATAATTTATGGCGTTTTGAATAAACGGGATATTTGTTGAAATATTTGAACGATTATATTTTGGAACCTTGAAATAATACACAGCAAACCAACACAGTGTAGCCTCAGAAGCAGACAAAGAATCGAAAAGAAATTCAGCTCAGTTTTTTGGTTGTACAACGATATTTATTTCCTCATTCTCTTGTTACTGCTGCGACGTTCCTCGAATATGCGCTCGAACACGCTCCTCATCTCTAACATGATCGCCCCCTTACTCCGTTTTACAGTTTTTTTCTTTACTGGTGACGTCACTTCCCATACATTTGCAAACATGCATCCACACTCTGTTAAAAAGTAATAAATAATGATTTCAATTGGAATTTCACAAAACAAATTAAACAAGACAATTTATAAAAAAGGTGTTTACTTCTCTTTCTCCCATAAAATAATTATCTTCTTGTGCACCTCTCCTATTCTAAATAAAAAGCTCTGTTTGATTGGCTAAGATGATTTTCCTTGACCAATCAGCAGACACTCAATTTTGTTGGGTTGAATGCGAAAAACTTTGATTCTACCTCTTTTTTGAAGGGGAATGGATGTCCAGTCAACAAGTAAGGCAACCTCTCTCCCTTAATTTGGAACGAGACTACTTAAATCTGAACATTCTGAGGCTGTCTATTTTCGTGCACATAAAATAACTTTTTTAACAGCTGGACTTTTTTTAACAGCTGAACTTTTTTAAACGGCTGGACATTTTTTAACAGCTGAACTTTTTTTAACCGCTGGACTTTTTTTAACAGTTGGACTTTTTTCAACAGCTGGACGTTTTTTAACAGCTGGACTTTTTTATACAGCTGAACTTTTTTAACAGTTGGACTTTTTAAACAGTTGGACTTTTTTAACAGCTGGACTTTTTTTACAGCTGAACTTTTTTAACAGCTGGACTTTTTAAACAGTTGGACTTTTTTAACAGCTGAACTTTTTTAACAGCTGAACTTTTTTTTAACAGTTGGACTTTTTTTAACAGCTGGACTTTTTTTTAACAGCTGGACGTTTTGTAACAGTTGGACTTTTTTAACAGCTGGACTTTTTTTAACCGCTGGACGTTTTTTAACAGCTGGACGTTTTTTAACAGCTGAACTTTTTTTAAGAGTTGGGCTTTTTTTAACAGCTGGACTTTTTTTAACAGTTGGACTTTTTTTAACAGCTGGACGTTTTTTAACAGCTGGACGTTTTTTAACACAAACAGTTGGACTTTTTTAACAGCTGAACTTTTTTAACAGCTGGACGTTTTTTAACAGCTGAACGTTTTTTAACAGCTGGACGTTTTTTAACAGTTGGACTTTTTTAACAGCTGGACGTTTTTTAACAGCTGGACGTTTTTTAACAGCTGGACTTTTTTTAACAGTTGGACTTTTTTTAACAGTTGGACTTTTTTTAACCGCTGGACTTTTTTTTAACAGTAGGACTTTTTTTAACAGCATGACGTTTTTTAAAAGCTGGACTTTTTTTACATCTGAACTTTTTTTAACAGTTGGACTTTTTAAACAGTTGGACGTTTTTAACAGCTGAACTTTTTTTAACAGCTGAACTTTTTTTAACAGTTGGACTTTTTTTAACAGCTGGACTTTTTTTTAACAGCTGGACGTTTTGTAACAGTTGGAATTTTTTTAACAGCTGGACGTTTTTTAACAGCTGGACGTTTTCTAACAGCTGAACTTTTTTTAAGAGTTGGGCTTTTTTTAATAGCTGGATTTTTTTTAACAGTTGGACTTTTTTAACAGCTGGACCTTTTTTAACAGCTGAACTTTTTTAACAGCTAGACTTTTTTAACAGCTGGACGTTTTTTAACAGCTGGACTTTTTTAAACAGTTGGACGTTTTTTAACAGCTGGACGTTTTGTAACAGTTGGACGTTTTTTAACAGCTGAACTTTTTTTAACAGCTGAACTTTTTTTAACAGCTGAACTTTTTTTTAACAGCTGGACTTTTTTTAACAGCTGGACTTTTTTTAACAGCTGGACTTTTTTTAACAGCTGGACGTTTTCTAACAGTTGGACTTTTTTTAACAGTTGGACTTTTTTTAACAGCTGGACTTTTTTTAACAGCTGGACTTTTTTTAACAGCTGGACTTTTTTTAACAGCTGGACTTTTTTTAACAGCTGGACGTTTTTTTTTAACAGCTGGACTTTTTTTAAGAGTTGGACTTTTTTAACAGCTGGACTTCTAGATTCGCAAGCACAATTAGTTTTGCAAGGACTTTTCTTTATTATTGTTTAATTTAATAATTTAATGCATATATTATCTTTATGTTCGTCTTGTGCGTCTTCCGTACACCTTTTTCCAGTATTATCCAACTTCGGCAAGCAAGAATTGAACTAACCTGTTCAAGCCTAAAAAATAAAGGTTGGAAAATCGTGTTGTTTTACTTAATAGTACGAGATGCCTTCAATTATTTCCAGACTTTTTTTTCGAATAGGCACTTTTATTGATAGTGAAAACTTAGCCCCCTTCAAAGTAATCTCCTCTGGCTGCAATGCACTTGTTGTCCCATTCCCAGAACTTCTGAAAGGCCCCATGGAAGTCCTCTTGTGTGAGCATCAATGACCCTCGTCACAGCCTCTTTCATCTCCTCAATAGTCTTATAACGACAGCCTTTAAGTTTTTCCTTAAGCTTAGGGAATAACCAAAAGTCACAGGGAGCAAGGCCTGAACTCTAAGGAGAATGAGGAACTACCTTCGTGCCCATCTTGATCATGACGACACCTTTCTTTTTGATCTTCATTGAGCACCCTTGGGACAAACTTTGCACAAACCTTCCGCATCTTTGATTCCTCGTGAATAATTGTGTATACAGTTCCTACACTGACAGAAAACTGTACACTTATTGTCTCTATAGACGCACGACGGGCCTTATCTATGAAATTCTTTATTTGGCCAATCAACTCTGGTTTCCTGACTTTCTTACTCCTACATCTCTCATCAACCGTCATAGACTTCCTACCTTCCTTGAATCTTTTATGCCACTCAAAAACTGATGCTGGATTCATGCAAGATCGTCCAAAGCAGTCAGAAGCATTT
Organism: Euprymna scolopes; assembly: GCF_053919585.1. Lineage (NCBI taxonomy): Eukaryota > Metazoa > Mollusca > Cephalopoda > Sepiida > Sepiolidae > Euprymna > Euprymna scolopes. The sequence goes on along the minus strand of NC_136514.1, from coordinate 18,524,341 downwards.
CATACGTTTCTGTGGAATTTCTTTGAGTTTAAAACAAAATTTTACTGCATATCATTCTTCTAAAGTGTTCTCACGCCCAGATTGCTTCCTGATGTTAAGTATGAGTTGGTTTGAAAACACTCACCGAAAGCCATGTCAAGCTGGTGTAATGGTTATCGTAATTGACTCAATATCTTTAGGTTTTGGTTTCGATCTTAGCTCGAGTTTTTTTTTTTTTTTTTTAACTTACAAGAAAATGAATGGTTTAGAAAAAACATAATACTTGTATGCGCATGTTTCAGTTTCTTTCCATTTTTTTTACACCATTTTGTTTAAAGAATGTAACATTACATTTAATATCGGGCAACACTGGGTACATATTCTAGTATATCTATAAAAGTGAGAATATATGTGTTTGTGTGTGAGGTCACTTCTCAACCTATATACTCAACACATTTTTGGATCTAAAGACTTCAAATTTGGTATATAGGGCATTCAGACATGTGAAAAACTTTTGAATCCGTTTTCATCCAGGAAAAGGAATTACATTTAAAACATAAAATGAAACCATTCTCTACTTTCACCTAACAATTTAATAAACAAAACGAACCCCAAAATATGACAAATTAAATTTTTGGGGGGTGGGGGATTACGCCCCCCCCATCAGAAAAAAACAAATTGTATTTGTCAGATTTTGTCCCCCCCCCCCTCAATCGCCAAACCTGAAAAATACTAGAAGTGACATGTGTCGTTGAATGCTCGGTGGCCAAAAAGTGAGTGCTCATTGTACGTTAAATTTATATAGATAAGTGATCTATACAGACCGAAAAGCTCAACATTATGTTAAGTATGTGTCGGTTTGAAAACACTTTTTGAAGAGCGTGTTACGTTGACGGAATAGTTCTCGTAGTTGACTCGCTGTCTTTAGGTTTTGGTTTCGATCTCAGCTCGAATATATTTTTTTTTCTTACAAGAAAATGAACGGTTTAGAAAAAACATAATACTCGTATGCACATGCCTCAGTTTCTTTCCATTTTTTTTTACATCATTTTTTTTTTAAAGAATGTAACATTACATTTAATATCGGGCAACACCGGGTACATCTGCCTATAAAAGTGAGAATATATATGTTTGTGTGTGAGAACACTTCTCCACCTATATACTCAACAAATTTTTTGATCTGGTATATAGGGCATTCAGACATGTGAAAAACTTTTGAATCCGTTTTCATCTGGAAAAAAGGGCTGCTAAGAGATTAAAATTGAAAAATTGGTATGTGGGGATGGTAAGATTTTTTATCTGTTTGCTAATTTGTTTCACGGATGCACATGCATGAATGGTTCAGAGTACAGATTCTTTATATTGAGAATAAGTAGGTTTGAAAATACTTTTTAAAGATTGTAGCAATCTGGCCTAATGGTTATCGTACTTGGCTTGCAGTCTTTAGGTTTCGGTTTTGATCTCATCTCGCATATTTTTTTATTTTTACTTACAAGAAGTGAACTGTTTAGAAAAAAACATAATACTCGCATGTACATGTCTCAGTTTCTGTTTTTTTATTTCACTTTTTAGAAGAATTTAATGCTACGTTTAATATCTACGGTATCATCTTCTAATATATCTGTAAAAGTGAGAATGTGTGTGTGTGTGTGTGTGTGTGTGTGTGTGTGGACATTTCTCAACCTATATACACTATGAATTTTTGATTCACAGATTTAAAATTTGGTATCTAGGGTATTCAGACATATGGAAACATTCTTAATCGGTTTTTATCTGGAAAAAAAAGGGCTTCTAAAGGGTCACAATTGAAAAAAAATGATACTTGGTAGTCATCGAATTTGTATCTGTTTGTCAACTGTTTCACAAGGTTTCAAAACACTATTTAAAGGTCTTGGCAAGCTGGTCTAATGGTTGTCATACTTGACTTATTGGTTTTAGGTTTTAGTTTCGATCTCAGCTCGATTATATATATATTTGCTTACAAGAGGTGAACTCTTTAGAAAAAAACATAATACTTGCATGCCCATGTTTTTTTTTCCCGTTTCTTTACTTCATTTTTTAAAAAACAATTTAACATTACATTTAATACCGGGCAACGTCGGGTACATCTTCTAATATATATATATATATATATATATATATATATATATATATATATATATATAATTGAAATCTCTCGAGACAAGGCATGAAACCACTTGATGTAAGGAGCCAACAAGAACGAAAGCTGATTATTGCAAAAACATATATATATAATATAAAGCTGAATGCCTCTGTGTGTGTCTCTGTGTGTGTCTGGTCACGAATAGTCTCCTATATGGTTGACTATTTTAAAAAACTGATTACATATAATGATAGAAGATGTATCGAGACACAGGAATGGGTAGGTTTGATCTGGCAGAACGGTGGTTCATAAAAATTGTGGGGTCTGCGTTTGCGCCTGGTCCACAAAGTATGGAAATAAAAAATTAAAAAAAAAACGTTTACAAGTGTTTTTGATATAGATGTACATAATAATACTTTGATAAGTATGTTTTAACTTAAATAGGGATGATATAATAAAATTGTGGGGTCTGCGTTCATGCCTGACCGCCATAGAATGGAAATAGACACAAACTTTAATAAAGACTTTTCATATCTATCTGCATAAGTATACTTTGATAATTATGTTTCAGTTTGAAGAAATATGGTATAATAAAATTATTGGGTGTTCGTTCGCGACTGACCTCCATAGAATGGAAATATGTCACAAAGTTTAACAAGGTTTTTTAATGTAGATCCACAGAATATTGTGATAAGTGTTTCAGTGTGAACAGGTATGGTATAATAAATTATGGGGTTTATCTATTTTATTTTTACTTTCATCATATTTTGCTTTGGTTTTGATACCCCCAAATTCGAAGCTATCTCTTTACAACCCTTCCTTTTCATAACCTATCATACTTTCATAAATCAGAGTCCATTTTCTGTTGGCTGTTTTTGAACCCAGTCAATGTCGGGTACTTTTGCTAGTATATATATATATATATATATATATATATATAATTGAAATCTCTCGAGACAAGGCATGAAACCACTTGATGTAAGGAGCCAACAAGAACGAAAGCTGATTATTGCAAAAACATATATATATAATATAAAGCTGAATGCCTCTGTGTGTGTCTCTGTGTCTGTCTGGTCACGAATAGTCTCCTATATGGTTGACTATTTTAAAAAACTGATTACATATAATGATAGAAGATGTATCGAGACACAGGAATGGGTAGGTTTGATCTGGCAGAACGGTGGTTCATAAAAATTGTGGGGTCTGCGTTTGCGCCTGGTCCACAAAGTATGGAAATAAAAAATAAAAAAAAAAAAACGTTTACAAGTGTTTTTGATATAGATGTACATAATAATACTTTGATAAGTATGTTTTAACTTAAATAGGGATGATATAATAAAATTGTGGGGTCTGCGTTCATGCCTGGCCTCCATAGAATGGAAATAGACACAAACTTTAATAAAGACTTTTCATATCTATCTGCATAAGTATACTTTGATAATTATGTTTCAGTTTGAAGAAATATGGTATAATAAAATTATTGGGTGTTCGTTCGCGACTGACCTCCATAGAATGGAAATATGTCACAAAGTTTAACAAGGTTTTTTAATGTAGATCCACAGAATATTGTGATAAGTGTTTCAGTGTGAACAGGTATGGTATAATAAATTATGGGGTTTATCTATTTTATTTTTACTTTCATCATATTTTGCTTTGGTTTTGATACCCCCAAATTCGAAGCTATCTCTTTACAACCCTTCCTTTTCATAACCTATCATACTTTCATAAATCAGAGTCCATTTTCTGTTGGCTGTTTTTGAACCCAGTCAATGTCGGGTACTTTTGCTAGTATATATATATATATATATATATATATATATATATATATATATATAATCCATACTTTAGAGTAATTGCGTCAAGTCTGGGGTAATTGTGCCAACTAGCTAAACGTGCTCTTTTAGCAACCACTCATATAAAGAGCACTTTTTTTAGTTGGCACAATTATCCCCGAATTTGATGCAATTACCCCAAAGTACGGTGTATATATATATATATATATATATATATATATATATATATATATATATAATTTATTTATACAAACATTAATGGCTACATATGTGCATACATGTTTCTGTAATCCTCCGTTATTGGGGAGATTACAGAAACATGTATGCACATATGTAGCCATTAATGTTTGTATAAATAAATTTAATATACCTGCTCTGTTCACTCATTGAGCACTCTTTGGTAGACACACGTTGTTTCATTAGATGCACTTCTAGGAAACTAAACTCTACTGGCTATATATATATATATATATATATATATATATATATATATATATATATATATAAAAGCCCCCCTTTTTGGGTTGAGCACTGTCGTAAATAATCTCACTTGCTACTTAATTTGGCTGAAAAATGCGAAGCTCACGGTTTGTTTACAAATAAACGATTCGAGCACTGTACAAGTGGCGGATCGATGTTTGTTTAAATAGACATTCAGACAGATTATTTGTGGGCATCGCTTCCGTGGTCGAGGGGTAGAACTGCCGACTGTCAACACGACGGTTCTAGGTTCAATCCTTGGCTTGGGAGAGGTGCTAGTCTAGCGGCACTGATGAGTTGTGATACAACAAAACAGGACTGTATGTCGATGACTACAAATATATATATATATATATATATATATATATATATATATATATATATATATATATATATAGACATGGTTGTCTATTCAAACAAGTTATATCGCCACTTAGACAAATAAGGGGCCATATTTAGAGGAGATGTGCAAAATGTCGGTCTACTACACATTAAAATTCTGCAGGTTAGTACAATTGGGGAAGCAGCAAACAGGAAGGGTATTCCAAGGTCTAGTCGTTCGAGGGAAGAAACTATTAGAATAGAAGGCCTTCCGGTATTTAAGGATCTCTACAGTGAAAGGGTATCTTTGTCAGTGGATGAGGGTGTACATCGAGGGGGCACAAGTGCAATGAGTTCATCAGAACACATTCCATCAAAATAATTCTAAAAGACATTGCAGAGATGAAACAGGGGTTGGAGCTTGGGTGACAGTGACCGTGCAGGATCTATTAAATTAGATGCTCGTCTTTAGACCTTGCCCAAGAGAAAGAGACTAGCAGTAGATGCACCAGCCCAGACGTGCCAGCAAAACTCCATGCATGGGCGAATGGTGGCTTTGTACAGGTATAGGATACTAAATATTAATAATTGATATTTTAAAAACTACAAGGGTCATTAAAAAAATTAAGTCCCTTGTTTTTTAACCCCAAAAGTTGAAGAACTACGAAAACGGGAATGGTACCATTAAAACGGGCAACGTTTTGTGCTCCATAATTTATTTTTCTACATAGGTCCTACCATTCTCAATGCACTTTTGACAGGAGTTCAATGATTTATCTCTGCTTCTGACGAACGTCCATGATAGGGATTGCTTTCTTAAAGTCTCATATTGTTAATATTTTCAACAGAGAGATGAATGCAGGAGTTGAGTCATCATAACGATGCAATTTGCAATCTCTGATCCATTCGGGTGGAATAAAAATAGGAGGCATTACTTTTGGAATGACCCTCGTTAATTTAAACATATATGGCTGCTTAAAGTTACAAAAATATTATTATTTGAGATTTTCAAAAAAAGTATTTCTATTTTTACAATTTCGAGTTATAGACCCTATTGTGCAACTCTTTGAGGTTTTACCCGGAACCAAACCGTTACCATAATTCCATCAATTGAAAATGATACAAAGGAAAAAACAAAATCTGGAACATATTTCGATTAATACTGACGATAAGCATTCCATATGTGGCACTATATCTTAGTGTCCCGGTTGTGGTGATTATTACACCCCCCCCCCCCCAGCATGACCAGCAGGTGATTTGGCCATAGGCAGAGGGATACATAAAAATAAGCAACCAGAATGCAATCCCACAATTCGCTTTTTTTTTTTTCTCGGTCTCTTTTTCGTCCGGACAGCATGTGGTACGACATATATTTTTGTCTCTCCGTAAATGAGAGGATGGGGGGCACCCCTCCCTCATCACTAGTTAAGGTTAGTTAGTTTTAGAGAGCCAATTGTGTTAATTGCATGATCTGTATGTTAATATTGTAATATATATTGTATAAATTTTGTAAAATAAAATAGTTAAGATCTTATATATTGCAATTGTGTCGTGCGTTGTTTGTGCCTGTATTGAATGTCTGCCTTCAGTCAAAGGAGACGGGCCTGAAGACGAAGAAGATTACAGCCAGAATGCCACCAGAGCGAGGGCATAGTCCTGAACGAAGAAGACAGCCACACTCAACATTTCAGGTATGCCTTTAATCTTACCTCTGACAAAAGACGTCTAATCACCAGATCTTCATACACGGACCGTTTCTAAGATATTTAATGTAACACGTGGGTGGGCCACACGCCAATGACCGGCCTATAAGTGTACACATATCTTCACAGCTTTGAACGCAAACTGAAATCATTCATGGAGACCATCCAAATTCCAAAACGTTTGAATTCTAAAGCAATTATCACCATAAAAGAATATTGGTAAACGAATTAATTTATTCCCAGATTATTCCTTTGGTTTGATATCTTTCCTTCCTCCCTGCTTTCTCTATCTCCCTCTCTATTTTGTTTGGTTATGGATAGCCCGAACAACCTCAATCTATTAATATACTTAAGGCACGCACACATCTTTTATTTTTTAACTGTCAGTTTTGTTAATTACATTAGATTGTCTTTAAAATTGTTACTTCCGTATTTGTTGTGTGTCAATAATTTGTACTAACGTATGTTTTGAAACATGAGCAAATCTATCTATCTATCTATCTATCTACGTTTTAATAGATCAATAAAATAGCTTAACAAACCTATCGTAATAAAATTAGTATCATGGTTAAGATATGCTTTACAAACTTATATTTTGAATAGGTTAGCCTAGTTTTAATTGGATTTGTTTAATTAATAAATAAATCATAAATGCATATTAGGAATTTACCAAACAAGAAACATCGAACGGCCTTAGTTACTTCCCTTTCGTTATGAATACTTATTAGGATTTTGGTAACTTATAATTTCAACTAAACCTTTAAAATCTCGACCTTCCAGAGTTATCTCCCTTTCTACATAAAAAATATCCGATAATCGTAAATCTTAATAGGAAAGAACCAAAGAAAATAAAAAATAAAAATAAATAGATAGGTTCCAGATGCCATATCATGCCCTATGTTCATGCATGTGAGTTCATAGTCTTCATCTCCATTGTTTCAGACACTGACGAGAACGACATTCTTCGAGTGTAACGGATGCAGCCTGTAAGCCTGGTCCAGCGAGCCTAATCTCAAGACAAGTGCATCTTCACAGTCATCAGCTGCATCATAGAAGGAAGGTGAACGACATATCATCTATGTCGTTCTCGTCATCGTCAAGATAGCATCATGTCCATGTACCAACTCGATTGCCCTGTCCCCGGATGTGACTGGAAGTCCCAGTCTTTGCCGGTTGAGCTTGCCACCAGTCTCAACACTGCCCTCAGTCTGCACGCGCAGACTGTTCATCCGTCGACACAACAGCCTCAGGCGTCTACTCCAAGGCTTAAGCTCAATCCCTCAACAGTCAGAGCAGGCAGCTCTCCTGACCAATGGTCATCGTTCACTCGTCAATGGACGATGTATAAAACCGGTATGTCCATCCCCACTGCAGTGTGTGCCACAGCTCTATTTCATTGCTGCGATGAGGATTTGCGGAACGATCTAATGAGAGACCTCAAAAGGGACGTGTCATCTATGCCTGAAGATGACCTCCTTGCTGCAATCAAACGCCTAGCAGGAGGAAAGCACGCTGGTCCATCACATCAAGATCAGCAGAATGACGCAAGCACCCGGAACTCCCATTAGAAATTTCCTCGCCACTCTGAAAGGGCAAGCCGCCCTATGCCAATTTACTGTCAAGTGCAAGGAGTCGGGCTGCGGCCATACATTTGATTACAGCACGGAAATCATCAAGGACAACCCGATAAGAGGGATCGCGGACCCCGAGATTCTTAGTGATGTCCTGGAGGATGCTAAAACAGACAGGACTCTTGCAAAGACTGTTGATTTCATTGCTCAAAAAGAGCAAGGAAAAGCCACTAGAACTGCCGTCGGGGAGAGTACCTCCGCCATGTCCCAAAATGTCTCTTACAAACCCCGTCATACTAACAATTATAACCCACCCAACAGCTCCAATCAAACAAAATGCTGGGCATGTGGTGGGGCCCGCCATGCCAAGGTGAATGACAGAAACACACAATCCAAGTTCTGTGAAGCTTGGTCCTCCACCTGCTCTAAGTGCTCAGTAAAGGGGCATTACACTTCAAACTACAGTAAGTGTACCGCTTGCAATGTTTGGGGACACAGGGACAGAAATTACTGGTCATGCTCCCAGAACCCTAAAAACAAGGGGAGAAACTCAAAGAGGTCCAGTGAAGCTCTAAATATGGAGGATGACGAGAGCGCTACTTTATACGACCAGCTATGTGCCACAGAAACCAGACCCTCAGCCATAACAGCTGAGCACCTGTGGAACACCATATGTTTGAGGGCAAGTGGATAGCCCGACCCTCCAAGCCGCATCCTATATTGACCGCGAGGCTCACACCACTTGTCGATGATCATGAGAAGCTTGGTCATCCTCTCACGGCCTCCAACCCTATGCCCATAGAAATCCCTATGATCGCAGATTCGGGCTGCCAAAGCTCCATAATTCCTTTCAAAACAGCTTTGGCTATGGGAATCGCAAAAGAAGACGTCTTTCTTGTCAAGCTTTCCATGTGAGGTGCAATAGAAGAAGATTTGGGAGTGGACGGTGGCATTGTGGTAGAGGTGGCCACAACTGACGTCGCTGGTGCCCCAAGGAAAACCAAACAACTTGTAAGATAGGTAAGGCTTTCCTATGCCACGAGGCATTGATCGCCCTGGGGGCCATCCCACACGATTTCCCGTTGGTCCCTGTCTCCTGGCCAGCTGAGATGGCAGCATCTGTCGGGGATGCCGAGTAAATTTTGTGTCCTTGCCTGAAGCGCAGCGCCCCACATCCACTACCAAAGAGGCTTCCACCAGGACTCTCAGCCACCGACAAAGATGTCCCTGCCCTCAAGCAGTGGCTTCTCGATCACTATGTTGCGTCCACTTTCAATGTGTGTGAGCACCAACCCCTCCCACTTATGAATTGTGAGCCACTGGAGCTGCACGTAGATCCAGATGCAAAGCCTATCGCTGTCCATAAACCAGGTCTAGTGCCTATCCACTGGCAGGAACAGGTGTACAAGGACTTGGAACGGGACGTTCACATCGGTGTTCTGGAGAAAGTTAGCCCCAATACACCTGTGACCTGATGCTCGAGGATGGTGGTCACCGTCAAATCAGATGGAACACCAAGACAGACAGTGGATCTGCAGCCCCAGAATCGCCATTCAGTCCGTCAGACGTACCACATGGAGAGCCCATTCTACCTGGCTGTACACATACCTCAAGATACTAAGAAGACCGTTACAGATGCTTGGAACGGATATCATTCTGTCCCCATCAGAGAAGAGGACCGGCATGTGACCACCTTCATCACACCATGGGGACGCTACCGCTATAAAGTTGCACCTCAAGGCTTCCTCGCCAGTGGTGATGCTTACATGTGGGCGGACACCATAGAATCTGCATTCCATCAAACATGTGAGTGGCTTGATTTTTGTGGCAGGAATAGGATCACCCTAAATCCAAAAAAGTTCCAATTCGCCCAAGATGAGGTAGACTTCGCCGGATTAACGATTATGCCAACGAGTATCAAGCCGTCCACCAAGTTCATAGACACTATTCAAAATTTCCCTGTGCCTCAAGACATCACGGGTGCTAGGGCATGGTTTGGACTGGTGAATCAGGGCGCCTATGCATTCTCGATGGCCAAGAGAATGCAACCGTTCCGCCATCCTCTCTAGCCCAAGACACATTTCAAGTGGTCTGATGAATTGGATGCCATTTTCCGAGAGTCTAAAGAGGTCATCATCAGAGAAATGCAGGATGGAGTCAGACTGTTCCAGCCATACATGCCTTGTCACGGATTGGTCCACCTCCGGCATAGGCTTCTGTTTACTGCAGAAGTACTGCAGCTGTGCCTCAAGGACCCCAATCTGCTGTCGGGGCGGATGGAAGTTGTGCCTGGTTGGAAGTAGGTTCACGCATGGCCCAGAGACTCGTTATGCCCCAGTTGAAGGTGAGGCCCTGGCTGTGGTGTACGTGCTGCATCAGACCAGATACTACATTCAGGGCTGTGCAGACCTAACCATCGCCACCGATCACAAGCCCCTGATCGGTATTCTCAATGAACACTCCTTGAATGACATCAGCAATCGCAGACTGCTTAACATCAAGGAGAAGATGCTGGCATACAGGTTCCGACTGATACATGTGTCAGGAAAGAAGAATGCTGGAGCAGACGCTGCCTCACGCTACCCTGCACCCACTCCCGCAATGCCAGGTGCAGAGCCTGATGATGACACCGTGGATATCGCCGAAGAGGGCGCTATGCTTGCCTCCATGTCAAATAGCTTGCATTCCATCACCAATGTTGTGACGTGGCATATGCTTAAACAGTCCACCGCATCAGATGAACACCTCCAGAACCTACAAATATTGATACAACAAGGGTTTCCGGCTGATTGCAGGCAATTAAGTCCTGAGCTCTGCCCTTACCACCGCCTCGCTGGATCCCTATGCTTGATGGATGGCGTGGTACTCACTGGTGGGAGGATTGTTATCCTGCAGGAGCTAAGACCCCTCATACTAAAAGCCCTTCACACAGCCCATCAAGGAGTTAATGCAATGAGCGCACAAGCTGCAGATTCTGTGTACTGGCCCAACATCACTGTGGATATTCAACGGGTAAGGGACGAATGCTCCCACTGCCACCGGATAGCTAAGTCGAACCCGATGCAGTCTCCATCGGACATCACTGCGCCAGAGTACCCCTTCCAGCACATCTACTGCAACTATTTCTCATTCAAATACCATGAGTATGTTGTTGTGGTGGATCGGTACTCCAACTGGCCTATGGTGTTCAGGTCGGAGAACGGGGCCGATGGGTTGGTCAGACACTTGCGGGAATTCTTTGCTACCTTTGGGGTACCCGAGGAACTGACTTCAGATGGTGGTCCCCAGTTCACCACCGGAAAGACGAAGGAGTTCCTGAAGTCGTGGGGTGTACACCACCGGCTCACCTCAGTTGCCAACTCCCATGCTAACTGCCGTGCAGAAATCGGCGTGAAAACCATTAAACGGATGTTAATAGACAATACTTTGCCTGGTGGATCCATAGACGTTGACAGCTTTCAGAGGGCCATGCTAATTTACAGGAATTCTATTGATCCTGAAACTAAAGCATCTCCGGCAATGATCATTTTCGGCCGTCCCATCAGAGACCTTATCCCTATCCCGATGGGGCGTTATTGCCCCCACACCACCTGGACTGAAACTTTGGGACACAGAGAGTGAGCTCTGGCTAAGAGTCACTCTAGGGAGCACGAAAAGTGGGAACAACACACGAAAATCTTACCCCCACTGCGCATAGGTGACTATGTCTACGTTCAGAACCTCACCGGAAACCACCCTCTCCGCTGGGAACGCACGGGTACGGTGGTTGAAGTCAAGCAGCATCATCAGTATGTTGTTAAAATCGATGGATCTAGCAGACTCACCCTCAGAAACCGCCAGCATCTGAGAAAATTCACACCATTCCAAACTATCAACAGAGGAAAGATCATTGAGTCGCTTATCCCAACAGCAATTGAAGAAAATCATACCGATGATGTTACTGAGCTTATAACTTCAGATGCACCTCCACAGGAAAATCTAGGAGAATCCCCACCTCAGGAGCCGACTGGCTCATTGCGAGGACCTGGACTTCCTGAACCGCCCATGATTAAATCGACAACACTGGAACGGGTGCATACACCCCCTCAAGAAGGACAAGGAGCGTCTTTGTCCTCGCGATTTCCAAAAGCGTGGTGCAGAAGAACTGAGAAGAAGATGCCAAACAGTGTGGGAGCGAACACACAACCTTGCTTGACTTCATTGCACACGGGGAAGTTGTATAAAGTAATGTTAAACTTTATTTCCTTATTGAATAAGTTTTAAACAAAAACTTTTCTTAAATAACATAAATAAGTTAGCCGATATTTTTGTAAATAAACAAAGCAAATTCCTGATACGAAACTAACATAGAATCGTAACGATTTAACTTAGTTGATTAGTCCGGATTAAAAAAAATAAAAACTAAAAAAAAATTTTAAAAATAAGTTAAATTAAATAAAGAAATATAGAAATTTAATTTCAGAAATCAATGAATAGTATTAATAAAACATAGTAAATGGACATAGGTAATTAGTGGTAACATAGTATGATATTTAGTTTGAGTTTTTTAAAATGTTTTTTTATTCAATAAGTCTGAAGAAAGGCTGTTCTTATGAAAATTTTCAAATGACATAATGTTTGAATTTGTTCGAATGGTCTTGAAACAATTGTAACTAACAATGAAATACACTATTTGTTGTTATGAACCCATTCTTTGAAGTCTTGGTTTTTTGTTAAAACAATATATATATATATATATATATATATATATATATATATATATGTATGCATGTATGTATATACACTGCGTGTCAAATTATTAACGAGATAACATTTTTTACCAGTTTTAGAAACTTACCGGTAGTTTTATATCAAAAGGTTCGGAAACGTTGGCAATGCTGAGCTGCACGTACTGTAAAATTTTCCTACTGTTCCACGCAATGAAAACAATTTTCCATTGTTATTGCTGAAGCCATGGTATTTGAGGTGTGTCAAATTATTAACAAGGCAGTTTGTTTCATTAATAAAATGGGTCGTAAAGGTGGTTTGAGTAGTTCTGAAAAGAGTACTATTACACAACAGCTAGCAAAAGGTAAAATAACCTTCGAAATATTGCAAATGATAGGAAGGTACCATCAAACTGTGAAGAACTTTGTCAAGGACCCTACAAAGGTACGTAAGAGAGCTGATAAAGGTAAATCTAGAGTAGTTTCATGCTGTTTTCTACTCCGAATTAAATGTGAAGTTGTTAAGAATCTTGGGCAGGCAAATCGCGAAGTTTTTGACCAAGCCAGATTGAAGAATGTCTCCAAAAGTACTCGATATCGCCTTCTGAAAGAAGTTGCAAGGTATGTTAAGCCTGTGACGAAACCTCCATTAAAGCAACATCACATACAAAACCGATTGAAATGGGCAGAGGACAACATGAAATCGGATTTTTCCAAAGTTTTGTTCATGGATAAAGTGTGTGTTACTCTTTATGGCCCAGATGGTTGAAGCAAGGGATGGGTCCTAGATGGATGACAATGTCATCAGCATCTAAGGCGCCAACAAGAGGGTGGTGGGATAATGATTTGAACTGGGATTATCGGAAGTACTTTAGTTGGCCATGGAGAGTGCCAGGAGCTGTAAAAATGACGTCAAATGCTTACACAGCTTTTCTGAAGGAGCACTTTGAACCATGGCTGAAGAAGCAAAGGTTGACGTTCAGAAGAACTATTATTTTTATGCAGGATAATGCTCCCTCGCATGCAGCAAATAAAAGCAAAGACTATTTGCAGCAGCTGGGGTTCTCTGGGCTATGGACGATGGAGTGGCCTGCGAATTCACCAGATTTGAACCCAATTGAGAACCTTTGGAGTATCATGAAGCGACCACTCTATGCAAGTGGACGCCAATTTAAGAGCAAAGGTAAGTTGTAAGATGCTCCCCAAGAGGTATCGTGAGGAATAACTTTTGACGAAATCACAAATTTGACTAATTCTGTGGACCAACGTCTTTTACAAGTTATTCATAAAAAAGGATTACATATCTCCTACTAATTATGTCAACGTAGAAGTTGCTATGTAGTTATTGTGTTCTAAGCATTTTCCCTAGTTCATTTAATGTTTGAAAATTATTTCAATAAACAAGTTATGGATATAATGTGTTTTTTTTTCTCAACCTCGATAATAACTTGACACACTGAAATCAACAGATATTCCTATCTTCTGCCATAGTTTCGCTAATACTTTTTTAAATACTTTTATTTTCTGACTGGAGTAGCTGAATAGTATTGTAAGCACTTTCTCAAAGTTTCATAGATTGTGGGTGTAGGCGTGTGTTGGGCGGTGAAGAAATGATGACGAGCCTGACGAGCTCTCTCTCTCTCTGACCGACTGACTCATTTTCTTTGTGACGATTTTATTTATAAAAACATTCTTTTCCTATTGAAAGGTTTAATATTTCCTTTGTCTATTGTTTCAATCCTTTGACCGATATCTTATCACATAGTTCTGGGTCAAATTATGCATTCCGTTAGACAATGGTGGAAAATCCTGCATTCTTTACCTCCACTCCATTTGCGTGTATGCAACCCATGAAATGTTTTTTCTTCCTGGAGTTGCCTGCCAATATCTAACATTAAGTCGGGCGTCCAAGCTGGGACAATATTTGTTGGGCTCGAATCATAGCAGTGTGGTGTTTATAAGTTTTAATTACCATACGATGTGTGATTGGATGAAATTGGCTATCAAACTACATTAATAGAAGGAAATCTCAAGATGGACTGCACAGTGGGATTAGCTTGCAAGTTATTGTCAATTTTTTTAGGCTAGTTGTGATTTTGTGCATGGTGTAATGCGGTTATTACCATTGTGATTTTTTTTACCATGGTGTAATGTGGTTATTATTTAATTTTTCTGTTTTTACTCATAGCTTTTTATGTATTAATGTATTGACTAGTGATATATTGCTAGCAAAAATAAATTCACTATAAAATATTCATATAATTCATTGAACATTTATATTTTACAGGCAACCCCAAAACAAAAAATATCTACATTCCACTAACTTAAGCTTGTGAGTTTATGTAATCTCTATGAACTTGTCTTATGTCAGGTGTCAAAACTAGTATATTTGTTAGGCTCGACTCCAAGCTAGTATAATATATGTTAGGCTCGAGTCCAAGGTAATATAGTATTTGTTAGGTTTGAGTCCAATCTAATATATTATATGATAGACTTGAATCCATGCCATTATTGTATTTGTTAAGCACGAGTTCAAACTAGTATAATATGTTAGGCTCAAATTCAAGTGAATATAATATTTATTAGGCTTGAGTCAGCGAGTATAATATTTGTTAGGCTCAAGTTACTGTTAGTATAATATTCATAAGTCTCGAGTCACAGCTAGTATAATATTTGCTAGGTTCTAGTTCCAGTTAGTAAAATATTTATTAGGCTCTAGTTACAGCTAGTATAATATTCGTAAGGCTCGAGTCACAGATAGTATCATATTCGTAAGGCTCGAGTCACAACTAGTATCATATTTGTTAGGTTTTAGTAACAGTTAGTAAAATATTTGTTAGGCTCTAGTTACAGCTAGTATAATATTTGTTAAGCTCGAATTACAGCTAGTATAATATCCGTTAGTCTCGAGTCATTCAAGCTTGATTAATAGGCAGATCGAAGAAATCTGCGTGATCACTGATTGATTAGGACGGGTTGATAGATAAACCCGCCACTCTGATTTCGATTTAATTTGATATGCAGGTTTTTTTTTGGTTATTGTTATATTGAATAAGACTGGTCAACTCCTTAAGCAAATTGATTTACAATATGGCTGCCTCTGTTGGCGGGAATAGGATTCTTTTATCGATATTGCAAATGACAATCCTTTAATGGCTCAATCAGTAATCGGCCATTTGTGTTGTCCAGCTGCGTCTATTTGTAAAACACCATTCGTTTCAAAAAGAAGTTGTGGTTTTAGTTTTTGAGGCATTTGCAGAGACATCTAATTAGTTTAAAAAGATACAGAAGAAAAATAAGAAAGGTTCTTTTAAAGATGCCCGTATTAAATGTGCAGCTGACGAGGAACAATCTTTTTCAAATTTAAGCGTGACAGACTGGCAGACGAACAGATAGACAAACACACGTGGGCCCATCTATGAAGTTATTTAAAGCTTAACATTCACAGTCTACATGAATTGAAACAAATACATTGAGGATATTGCCAATATTTCTACAAATAAAGTGGGCTCCTTCTACCGTGCTAGAAAATTACTCACCCCAGAGATTATCCTATATCTTTACAAAACAAGAATTCGCCCATGCATGGAGTATTGTTACCACATCTGGACTGGTGCATCTACCACTAGCGTCTCACTATCAGACAGGGTTCAGAGAGGAGTTTCAAATCTGTTAGGTCCACACTATCGGCCCAGCTCCAACCTCTGTCCCATCACCGCAATGTGGCATACCTGTGCCTGTTTTACAAGTACTTTAACAATACTGTCAATGTGTTCTGATGAACTCATAGCACGTGTGTCCCCCTCGACGTACATACTCCCGACTAACCCAACACATTATAAAATTCCACCCCTTCACTGCAGAAGTTTAAATATCATGTGAATAGATATGTCGCTGCTCAATTCCCGAAGTTCCTTGCTAGACACAATCACAAATGGTAGGCTCTTCCGTACCAAGTGGCAATCTGCCTTGTTTGTTATGAAAAAGAGTAAAAAACAACAACAAAAATATAAATGACTGCGGGATGGTGAAGGAATAAAAAGGAAAAAAAGGAAAGAAAGATGGTCTCCATTGATGGAAACAATGTGCTTGTCACTGGAACTTTATTACATGGTATACTTTTCTCGAGTGACACAGCATTCAATGTAACAACATGGTTGTCATTAGATCTTTAGTGTTATGTTAAACGTGAGTGAAACACAACTTAAGATATGGACTTTAAAATGTTTGAATTTTAACAGTGAAATTTGCTAACATTTTCACAAATTATCACTGTTGAACCATTATTGCGTCCCTGGCTAGCCATCTTACCTGTATCTTTGTAGTAGTGTTATGTAAAAAGGGACAGACCCCAGTAATTTAATAAATAAGTTTAAAAATGATATTTGGAAAAGGATAGAATCGAACCCAGTCAGCAAGAGTTAAAAGATAATAGAAATATTCAATTTGGGAATGTAGCTATTGTTCATTGTTTTATAAATAACTGGATGTATTAATTATGTCAGTTAAAAGAATGGACAATACAAGTTGGAAATAATGATTAACAAATAGTTTTGATATTGAACAATTCAATTTAGGAATTTCTTTGTTTGCCAAAAGTGTGTTTGGACATACATAGGTAAAATTTCACGTGACGAAGCACGCTTTGATGTCATAAAGAAAGGAAAGTCGCAATATTGAGACAGGGTTCGAAGTTAGAGAGACAGTCACAGGCAGAGTCAGAGAGCCAGAGAAGAGAATCAGAGAGAGTCGAGTTGGTCAGACTGGGAGCTGATGCCCCTTGGAGGCGAAGGGGGAGAAGATAAGAGCTTGAATTCTTGATTCATCATTCAACCAGCTGATGGAATAAAGAATCATCATACATTTATAAACTGTTTGTCTTCGTCGTCCTCATTACAACAGAAAGCTAAATATGTTTTGTCTATCATCTGTGAATGAACTTTGCATAACTCCCTCCAAGTATTGTGTGTTCCCGCCACCATCATCAATAATAATTCTCCTCTGATGTAAAAAGAACTGTTGCATCTCCCAGCTCCACATAATGATATGCACAAATAGAATTATCCCCACCGTCGGCACCGTTCACGCCGTTAAACAAACGTCGTCGTCGTCGTCGTCGTCGTCGCTGTGTAACAGTGTTATACAAATGTCTCGTCCTCCGATACATACGTCCCCGTTATACTCTATGATATATTGTCTCAATATGAACAGGCTATACAACAGTAGTAGTAGTAGTAGTTATTATTGTTGTAGTTATGGTTGTTGCTGTTGTTATGGTTATTGTTGTGTTGTTTTTTGTTGTGGTTGTTGTTGCTGCCTCTGTTTTTATTGTCATTGTTTTGTTTTTCTTCTAAACACAAACAGCCCACAATTTACACGAAACGAGAGTGGGATTTTAACAAAACTGGGCGGGAGAGTACGCTTTTGAGTGTAGGTATTATTATGTTATGATGGTTAATTAATTAACTGGTGCTAGTGCACTTACTGATCCGCGCTATTTTTTAAATCGTATTTCCAAGTTTAATTAAAGTTTTATGATATGTTTTTTTATTATTCAATTGTAAGGTTTAAGTATAGAATAGTTACAAAACACCCTCCCCATGTTAAGAACGGCTTTTTAAATAATAACGTTATTATTTCAGCATGGATCAATAAGTGCACTAGTAACAATTAATTAAATAAAAAATAGAAGATACAAGCAAAACCTGAGGTAAAGTGAAATAAAAAAAATTGCAGACGACAGGTGAAATGGGTTGATAAATAGTGTTAAACTGGCGCTCGTATATTTTAACACTATTCCTCAACCCATTTCACCTCTCGTCTGCAAATTTTATTTTTTTATTTCACTTTATCTTATGTTTTACTTTTGTCTTCTATTTTAAAATTTTTTTTTCACACTCTTATTTTTATTATCCCTTTTCTTTATCTTTTATTCTATATTTTTAAGTGTATAGCTCAGAATTGACCCTAACTAATTAATTCATTTATGAACTCTCATAACATATAATTTCAAAAGCGTCCTCTATGCCTCTACCACCAACTCCTGTTAAAATTCCACTCATGCATATTTAAAGTACCACAATCATTTAATAATCCTCTGAACAACCCCCTCAATTCCTCCAATGTATACCTCGTACAAGATCCCCTAATATGCCTATTGCTACACCTCGCATCCATATTTTATTACCTAGCACCTCCCCTCCTCTTCTGATGAGAAAGATTCGGCTTCGAAATGCCTGGCATAAAGAGCTTTCATAACCTATACACACTGTATTGTATTCCCTTATCTTAAACTGATCAATACATCTATATGCATTAATATATATTTTCTATTACGTATATATTTTTCTCTTGTATCTAAGCTTTACCCGCATGTTCAGTTTTTTTTATTATTATTTAAAGAATCCTTATATACTTCTTTGAAATGAATAAATAAACAGATATAATTGTCCCTTTCTTTTAACCATATTTAAACAGAAATTTAGAATTACTTACTCTTGATAAGAAAATCTATAGATAAGTAAAAAATAGAATTACTTCCCTTTAACAGTTAACGTAATTAATTTAAACTTTAAGAGCAGTTGAATTTTATAAAAAAAATCAAGCCACTTTATGATTAGCAGCTTAGAGAGTGGGTATACGTTTCTCCACTAACGATGAGTGATGCACTCGAAAAGACATGGAATAAATACTATTCACAGTCAATCAAATAAATAAAAGAATATTATTGAATTATTTATTTATTTGTTTATTTATCTGCTCACAACGACCGTACATTCCTACATTGTAAGCTTTCAAAAACACCTTACACACACACACACACACACACACACACACACACACACACACACACACACACACACACACACACACACATAATATATATATATATATATATATATATATATATATATATATATATATATATATATATATATATACTTCACTACCCGTGACCTGTTGGGTCAGTATGTTATATTAGCTATGGAATTCATGTATGAGCGTGACACTTGTGACGTAAAGAAAATAGTTTCTTTTTGATATAACAGAAACATTTCTATGAAAGTATATTAAAATGAAAAAAGAATATAGATAGATTTTTATGAGTCGTTCTGTTTATTATAATTGATTATTTTTGAAAAAAAAATTACAGTTACTGAATTATAAGTGGTTGGCCATACTTATAGGTAAATGTGCACTGAACAGATACCATAATACTTATTATAGTTAAATTCAAATTTTAATATATCTGCTTTTTTTTTACATCGTTCATTTCTGTATTACGTTTAAGTTATTTTAAACCCTAATCAGAATTTTTATATATCTGCTTTTTCTTTTTTTTTTATTTTTACATCGTTATTTTAAACCCCACTCTTTCCATGTTAAATAATAATTTCGAAATAATAGCGTTAATATTTCAGTGCGCAGGTCATGCGCGCATGCGCAACCGGATGTCGTAAACCGGAAAGTGGGTTACATACATCGTTACAAGGTCATTTGAGTTTTATAATTATATATATATATATATATATATTAAAGCAATTCGGGAAATGTCACACAGCAAGTCTACTTGAGAATGATCGGCTGTTCAAACAATGAGCATAAAATCTACCCAAAGCTTCTTTAGACCACTCATAATTGATAATGGGTTGGCGTGCTAAACGAACAACGAGGAAATTATTTTAATATGCTTAATTTGTAAGGTTTACTTTAGGTAACTAACCAATCCGATTCTTAGATTTAATTATTTCCGTCACGTCTTCACAGACTATCATTTCTATCACCCAATGGATGTCAAGCTCGTTTTTTGAGAGAGATTTTAACACTCCTCACATTAAATCTATCAAATCAACAATGCTGATCATTGTATCCGTTTATTTTTCTATTTAGCTGTCGACATTTTGCATTTACTTTTAGTTACCGTGTTTGCATTTATATAGTTTAAATTTTTATTTATTTTAAAATTTAGTTTTCTAGAGATAAAATTTATTCCATGTCTACAGTTATTTGTTCTTTCATTTTTATGATTTAGTAATTTGGTATCTATGTATAAAGTTACATATATTTATATTTATATTTCAAATTGTTTGAGAGCTTATACCTGATAAAACGACTGACCAACAAGCACACATGCTCAAATAATTTATAGCTACTCTAATTGAAACTTTCATTGAGTTTAGGAGGCAGGTATGTATCACAGGGCCTCTCGGCTTTAATCACCAGATAAGGCTTAAACGATGTACATTTTGTTTTCTTTCTGTTGAAATCCGTTATTGTTTTTATCTGATGCAAATAAAAATATATCCACAAATATTATATGACCATTGAACGAAAACTTTTACAAATTTGGGAAAATATTTTATTTAAAAATAATAAAGCAAACAAACAAACAAACAAACAAACAAACAAACAAAAACAAAACAAAAACAAAATGCAAGCGCAAACAATCTACTTAAGATTTCTTTTGGAAATGCCCTAATCCCCAAACTTCGTTTTGATGAACGTAAGATTAAAAAAAAAAATTCTTATTCGCTTAAACTGTTAAGTGTGGCGAAGAGTCTCTTATGAGTACAGCAGTTTCCCGATAGCCATTTCTCTCAAAGACAGGCTTCTTTCATCTTGAGTCATGTGTAGAATTGGTCGAGTGCCGTTCTGAATACATTTTTCTGTTCTGCATTGTTTGCCTAGGGGCGTCGCACAAATTCGGTCGAGAAATTCCGCATATCTGAAGCACTTTTCATAAATACGAAACAAAGAATATTCTTGAAAAATCTTTTAAATAATCGAAGAACTTGTTAAAACAAAAGAACTTCGATTCAAATTATTAATGATCGATAAACTAAATATTATCGTAGAATGCACACTTCAAAAACAAGAATGAACTTAACCATCGTGTGTGTAAGCAAGTGTTTAAAACAGGAAAGTTCTGGTTACTGGGTCACGGGTTCGATCTCAGCTATTCGAAACCGAGTATTTTATCTGGAAACAGCCGATATTTTTTTTTGGTACTCATGCAGAGAGTGATCCGGACGTAACTCAGCGCACGCCCGGCTTTCCTCGGAACATAACGTCAACAACCGGAGTAAGCCGAGCGTCGCCGAGGAAATGAGGCCGAGCGTTGGCGATGAAAGCATAACAAGAAAAGAAAAACCTACCTTAATTTTTAAGTTTTATTAACTGTAAAGGAAAATGTAATAACAATATATTTTTTATATAGAGTGTTTTTTTTTTTTGATAATGTTATTTTTTTTTATAAAGACAGGGAAAGGTTCAAATGTAAGTAAACTAAATACTTTCAAGGAATTTTGTGTTTATAAAGTTTTTTATTTATTTATTTATTTTTTTGTACTAGTGCACCTATTGATCCGTGCTGAAAAAATAACGTAATTATTAAAAAAGCCTGGCTGTAAAATTCATGTTTTTTTTCCTTACGTGAAAGTACGCAAATGGTGTGCTTTTTATAAAAAAATAACTTATTTTCTTTTCTTCCTCTTCATGATTGTCGTCTGCTGCTTTGAATTTTCAACTCGCACGAACGTGCGTCGCGTTGAAAACCATCGCGCTACATTGTCATTGGCTTTATGTCACGTCAAACGGCATAATTTCTTCGGCGACGCTCGGTTTACTCCGGCTGATGACGCAATGTTCCGGGGAAAGCCGGGCATGCGCTGAATTACGCCCGGGTCACTCTCTGCATGAGTACTTTTTTTTTTTTTTTTTTTTTTTTTTTTTTTTTTTTTTACTAAGGAGTAACCACTTATCAAGACTCAAAGGGTAAAACATAATGCATGGGAAAGTATAAGCAGCAGCAAGGATGGCTGGCTTGTGAAGTGATTAGAAGCAGCAGTAGCCGAAAAACGCGCAATATACAAATTAGGAAGTGTGCGCGAGAATAAAAAGAAAAAAAAGGAGAAAAAATGCAGCACGTGCTCAGGGGAGAAACAAAGTTGGCGCCGTAAAAAATGGGCTTGTAAATGCAAAGGCGAGAAATGGCTGGCTACGGTCGGCGTGAGGTCGGAGAAGGAAACGTGTACACCGGGCGAGATGGACGATGGCGAGAGACCTTTAAGTGGCATCGGAACAATTATAACGGCAATAAAACCTCTTGTTGAAAAGAAAAATGCCGACCTGAAGTTTAATTTATTTATTTGTTTGTCCATTTGCGCCGAAACGGCTACGATAATATTTTTTTATTTACTTGGTGGTCACCGCTTATCAAGGATCGGATTCCACTCGAGGATGAGGTTTAATGAGCGTCAGGTAGACGATGATGCAATACTTTGATGATCCGTAATACTGGAATTAAGGTAGGTATTGATTATTTAAGGAGACGGCTCAACAAGAACCTGTGTACATTACACTTGAAAACGAGCATGTTATAGTCAACTGGGAAGCAGTCTCGATGTATTGTGTTCCACAGACGGGTAGTTCTAGAAAAAAAAACTTTGCTTGTGGAATTTTGGTTTAGTTTTAAGCATAGATAGAAAATAAGGGAAATTGTTGATAGTTGTTGTAAATAGACGAGTGCTGCTGCGAATCTTCTGCCCGTGGGGACAATAAATAGACTCTCATTCTGACACCCGTCATGAAAATAACGATTGAGCACAGACAGATTCGCAACGTCTCTTCTGTGAGAAAGAGGAAATAGGAGGAGAAAAAGGCTTCGCTCACTAGATTTTGAAGGCGGTTTTATATTTTATGAAGTCAGGAAAGCTCTCCCCCTCACCCAGATGTGACAACATACTACATGTTAGGACGTATTTGGTTCCTATATAGAGAGATGATTGTATTGGTTTTGTTTGGTTTTGGTTGTTTTTGTTTTACGGCATATCAACCCTTTTCAGGTTATTTAATGCCGAATCTAGTGATTTTGAAGAACAATTTATTAATAGAATATATTTCTTTTTTTTCTCAAGTCGGTTTCTATTTAAGCCCTAGTTGGACCCTAACAGGTACTACCACTCCGGGTCAGAGTGGATCTGGGAGCAATGGCGATTAAAGGGTGGCTTCACACTCCCCAAAGCCCGCAAGCTGGGGCCTCACCATCGGATATAGTTTAAGGTCATATCCAGGACCGATATATTATTTGGAGCGGTAGAAATGAGTTTCTTTGCCTAGGAGTATAACTCTTGCCTGTGATCATTGAATTTAGTAGTTTAAGAAGAAAGTTCTTGCAGAATTTTTAATTTTTAGTTTTAAACGATGTATTTTCAAATAAGTTTTCGTTATAATACTATTACTTTTTTATATTATTTTAAAAATCGTTTTCCGCTTTATCTAATCGATTTTAATTACAATCGTTTTAAAACAATTATGTTTTCTTTTCAGAACGTCGAATACAAGATGGAGGAAAAATAAAATTCGCACAATTTTCTCATTTCAATTCAAGGCCGGGAAGCTGCTGAAACAGCTCGCGATATCAACGAAGTGTTTGACCCAAGAATCACTGAACGTACATCACAATGGTGGTTTAAGAAATTTCATGGCGGCATCGAGAGTCTTGAAGATGATGAGCGTAGTGGTTGGCCATCGGATGTTGATAACGATCAATTAAGAACCTTAGTTGAAGCCAATCCACGCACAACTGTTCGAGAACTTGCTTCTGAATTAGACATAACGTATACGACGATTTCCAACCACCTGAGATAGATTGGAAAGACAAAAATCACTTGATAAATGAATGCCTCACGAATTGAATGACAACCAAAAAGAAACGCCGTTATGAAGTGCCATCTTCCCTTTTTTATGCAACAAGAACGACCCGTTTCTCGACCGGGTTGTGACTTGTGATGAAAAGTTTTTTGACGACAACGGATTTAAGAAAAAGTAAAAGAGTGCACATATTATAAAATAAATAACAAATGCGATCAGTGCAAAATACTGTTCACTCCTGCTGTAAAACATTCACAGCAGGCACTCGTCTAGTTAAAATAACTGTCAATGATACTCTCTTCTCCCCCACCCCTGGTACCTAAAACTAAACGGAGCTGCCATTCCTAAAATTATTTATATATGGAACACAATACTTCCCGGTTGATCACAGAATAATCGTTTTCAAGTCCGATCTAAACAAATTTTTGTTGAGCAGTCCTCTTAAATAATCAAATCCTGTCAAATTTCAATCCTGTTACCATTCATAACGGTGCTATCTCACTGTCCATCTTACAAACTTATTACAAACTTATTAACATTTATCCTCGAATCACCTTTAGGACTTCATAAGTTGTGGCTAATTAGCAAAAAAAAAAAAAGGTTTATTTACAATGTGCCAGTAGTTTGAAATAACGCAGTCTTTTTTACGGAGGCCACTCTAGGAGAAGGGATAATGAATGTTAGGAATTTGGGTATGGTTTAATTATATTACAAGAACTTATTTACATTAGCCTTGAACACGATCATATTGTAGTCAGCTGGGAAGCAACTCCATATTATTGTGTTCCATAGACGGATAGTTCTAGGAAAGAAATTCTGCTCATGGAATTTTCGTTTGGTTTGAGGCGCAGATAGAACTTGAGAGAATTCGCTAGCAGTTGTTGTAGTTAGACGAGTTTTGTTGTGAATGTTTTACAGGGGAAGAACCATAGAGTGAAGCTTAGTCGAACATCTACCATAAAATAACGATAGAGCAGAGATTGACTCAAACGTCTCTTCTGTGAGAAAGAGGAAGAAGGGGGAAGAGAAGAGAGCTTTGACCGCTAGATTTTCTTATGTAAATCTTCCAGTTCAGAGTGGAGGTCAGTTCTATAAGTTTGTAAAGCAGGATGTTTCTTTAAGACCAGAACCGTTCATTCCAATGCGGATTTGAGCGTCGGTGGTGAAAAATTAGAAGTTTGGTTTTGGTTGCATTTGTTGTATATCGAGATATATTATAAAACGTGTCATATGTTGTATGTGAATATATGCCTGCTTGTGATCGTCTAGGATGTATATTTTAACATTTATAAGCAGTTCTAACAGGAACAGATTGGCGTGGACGTATCGAACAGTTGTAGACAACAATTCTTTTTAACAGATGTAAATAACACAACACATACCTGAAGCATTTTCAGAGATTAGACGTTCTTACATCTGGTCTGTCCGAAGTGGCGCCGCTTCCCACGTCAATTTGATCGTCTGTTCACTCTGGTGG
>NC_136514.1:18426055-18491055 GCF_053919585.1 Euprymna scolopes | reverse complement strand
GTATATGGTTGACTATTATAGAAAACTGATCACATATAATAATAGAAGATGTATCGAGACACAGGAATGGGTATGTTTGATCTGGAATAATGATGATTCATTAAAATTGTGGGGTCTGCGTACGCGCCTGGTCCACAAAGTATGGAAATAAAAAATTAAAAGATTAAAAAAAAAAACGTTTACAAGTGTTTTTCATATAGATATACATAATAATACTTTGATAAGTATGTTTTAACTTAAATAGGGATGGTATAATAAAATTGTGGGGTCTGCGTATGTGCCTGGCCTCCATAGAATGGAAATAGGCACAAACTTTAATAAAGATTTTTCATATCTATCTGCATAAGTATACTTTGATAATTATGTTTCAGTTTGAAGAAATATGGTAAAATAAAAGTATGGGGTGTACGTTCGCGCCTGACCTCCGTAGAATGGAAATATGTAACAAAGTTTAACAAGTTTTTTTTTTTAATATATATCCACAGAATATTGTGATAAGTGTTTCAGTGTGAACAGGTATGGTATAATAAATTATGGGGTTTATCTATTTTATTTTTACTTTCATAATATGTTGCTTTGGTTTTGATACCCCCAAATTCGAAGCTATCTCTTTACAACCCTCCCTTTTCATAACCTATCATACTTTCATAAATCAGAGTCCATTTTCTGTAGGCTGTTTTTGAACCCAGGCAACGACGGGTACTTTTGCTAGTATATATATATATATATATATATATATATATATATATATATATATATATATATATATCAGGCGACTAGAAAGTTCCATTTACGCTTAGTACAGAGCAAGTAGGATGTTTCTGTAATAATCTCACATGTATTCGTGTATATAAATTTCTTAAATCAGTCTCTTTTTTTTCTGCCACTTATCAAATTGACAATATGAACTATCTTCCGTATTTACTTTTTTCTTGCAACATCGAAATCGGTCGATATTAGGGCTGAAGGCATTTTTTGTTAGAGGTTTCTATTGACGTGTAGCTGCTTTATGTTGAAGGTCATGAAAATAAAAGGGAGCTGGACATGTTGCTGACTTTTTTTTCTCAGGTTTCCTTTCACCAAGTAGTTGAATTTTCATTTATTCACGAGAATATCTATATTTTTGGAACTTATGGGAAACACTTAACACACACACTCACACACAAATACACACACAAATATGGACATACAAATACACAACCAAATACACACATATAAACACGAATGCACATACAAATACGCACACAAATACTTCTCTTTTCTTGCTAAATAGTGTGCCAATGAGACAACTGAATGGTGCAAAGCGGACATTAAAGAACGTGTTCCCACACGGAATTATTACAGCACACCCTACTCACCCCATTGTTCACTACAGATTGTGCAGTTGCCATTGTATAAATACAGCATGTATTCCGGCGGTTTGTACGTCATAAGTCAAATACAAATAGGTAAAATTTCATAGATGCTAGAAATTATTGTACGAGAGAAATAGTGAAAACCAAAGTAAGCATGCCGAAAGTGTAGTGAATAAAGGGTAATCATAAATTCCCCCACTATCCAACAGCCAGAAGGTCGCATGCACGGCAACCGAGAAGGCGGAACTGCTTACCCAGCGATTCGCCTCTACCTTAGAGCCAATAAACAACTATCTCCCAAAGTTCTCTATGCGGACTGAAGCCAAACTAGATCATGTAGAAATCACCCCTTCTCAGGTCTGCGATATCATAAAACACTTCAACACCTTCAAAGCGTGTGGGCCTGATCTCATCCTTGCTATACTAATTAAGAAATGCTCAACTGAGCTGGCCCCCGTACTTTCCAATCTCTTAAAAAATGCCTTGCTTAATATTACTCCCCTAATAGCTGGAAGACTGCCTCTGCGGTATCAGTATGCAATAATTCTGGTGAAAAGAACTGACCCTTTCAATTATAACCCTATCAGTCCCCCCCACTCTCCACTAAAATCATTGAGACCTTAATTAATCAAATACTAGTCCATTACCTCGCAAAAGCAAATCTTCTCTCTGACAAACAGTATGGATTTAGGTAATGTCGTTCTACTGCAGATATTTTAACAGTAATTTATGAACATAGACTGGATAAGGCAGGCGAAGCCAGGGTTGTAGCTTTTCATATATCCAAAGCTTTGACAAAGTCTAGCACGAAGGACTGCCAATCAAAATTAAATCGTACGGTATAACTGGACGTATACTAAATATAATTACACCCCCCTTAGACAATAGAGCCTCCAGGTTGTCATTGATGGACTTATATCCAAGCAGCATAACATTAATGCGGGAGTACCTCAGGAGTCTGTATTGGACCACTATTATTCCTGATATTCATAAATGACTTCCCTGATAATATTGTATCTGAGATGGGTATATTTGCTGATAAAACAACGCTCTATAACATGCATGAGAAAAGAACGGATGTACAGAAATCTAAGACAATGGCAGAACCGTTCGAAAAAGACCTCCAGACCATAGTGGAATGGGGCCGCAATTGGATTGTAATATTTAATGCTAATAAGGTCACACTTTGTCAACTAAGCTCCAACTTCTGTCCCATCGCCACAATGTTGTATCTCTGTGCCTGTTTTACAAATATTTTAATGGAATGTGCTTCAATTAACTTGTTGCACTTGTGCCCCCCCTCAACGTACATATTCCCGACAAACCCACTTAGCAACAAAATCTCACCTCTTTACTGTTGAGGTCCCTAAATGCCATAAATCTTTCTATTTTAATGGTTTCTTCACTCGAACAGCTAGATTTTGGAATTCCCTTCTTGCTACCTGCTTCCCTGGCTGTACTGATATGCAGAAGTTGAGAAAACTTAAAAATTTTAGCATTTTTAAGCTGTAAGCAACAAACAAGTCCATCTATTGCTTCTCTGTAGTGGAATAATATGAATATATAAATCGCTTAAATAATTAAATAATTCGTGCAAAAGAGGAACAAGAAATTTATTTTAAAGACAAAAAAAAAAAAACAAAAAACAAATTTACACAAAATAAATTTAACAATGCATACTTGTCCATATGCGATTTTCAAAAAAACTTCTTTTTTACACACAAAAGGAAAAAATATATTACTCACAGTTTGAGTTTTCACGCTTTTTTTTATAATAAGCAGACGACATTTTCTTTTTTTAACAGCATAAGACTTTCTGTGCTTTTAAAGCAAATAAGCTGAACAATAATGCAAGAAACAATTTCTTTCATGGAGAGTTCTTTTTTTTTCTTAAAATTTGTAGAAAAGTCTATAGAAAAAAGTTCATTGGCTTCTTTTTCTTTTATTCTTCTTCTTTTGAAATCTTGCCAGACAGCGGCAATTTTATGAAAAAACAAATTCAGAGGCGTCTTTTTTTCGGAAAAATTTGGTTATGAATCTGAAAAGGAAATAGCTGAAAAAAAGCCTAAATAGAAGAATGTAGCTTTTAATATTCTTTTTTATTATATTTAAAAATTAAAATTCTTTCGAACTCAAGAAAACCTCCGTAACTTTCTTTTTTAGAGAATATTCTGAAACAATCCTTGTTTCAATTCTCTTAAATTCTTTTTAATTTATTATTTATCTCTTCGATAAATAATTAATATTTCTTCTTTTTAAATCTAGTCACTCTGACTTCAAAATATATATATCGGATCTCTATCCGAAAAATATTTCCCCCAGGGAAAAATAATAAATTTCTCTTTTTTCAATTTAGTCATTTTAGACTACAATATATATATATATATATATATATATATATATATATATATATATATATATATATATATATATATATATATATATATATATATATCGGATTTTTTATCCGAAAAATAAAATAAAAATTCCTCTGGAATCTTATTTCAAAATTCACTGAAGTATTTTGGATTTCTCCCAAAATATTTTAAAACAAATTCTTAATATTTTAACTCTGTCAAAATATTTAATTTTTTTTTACGGAGAATTCTAGATTCGAAATTCAATCAATTATTTGAGAACAATTTGTCTCGGCCCTTCGCTACATTTCTAGAAAGATTTTAACGAAGAAAACATTTTAAAAGGGTATCGATATTTTCTCCGGAGAGCAGAAAAAAATCCGACCCGATCAGTTCAGAAATATTTTCCAATCTGATAAAATTTGTTGATTTAGCTTAAAACGAAAACTCTGTTTTTCTTTTGTTTACATCACGTGACACAAAGCAGCCAATGAGAAAGCTAAAAAAAGTCGTCTGCTGAATTCAAACAAACCGCTCAAATTCACAAATATTGGAAAAAATCTTAAATCCGTTTTAAAATAAATTTTACAATTTTTTCTTTTTTAATGAGCCTTTCTGTTTTACTTATTTATTTTTTATTTAAAAATAAAATTCTCAAAAAGTTTAAATGTAACGTAAACCAACATTTTGTTAATCTTTCTAGACATGGTCCCAAATAGTAGCCCCTTACGTCCAAATGGCGATATGCCTTATTAGGGGTGAAGGTGGGTAAATAAAATTCACACAGACCAAACATATAAAGATATATACATAAATGCACACACACAAATGTACACACAAATACACACAAAACATACACAAATATACACACAAATGCACTTACAAAACATCCACACAAACACACACAATAGACACGCAAATACATACACAAATATATCCAAAAATACACACACAAACATACACAGAAATACATATACAAATATACACAAAAAAACACACAGAGTATACATAAAAATATACACACAAATACACACACAACTGCACACACAAATATACACGTAAATACACACAAATACACACACAAACACACATAAATAGACACATAAATACACACACAAATATACAAAATATACACTAAATACACACAAATATATATGCAAATGCACACACAAATACACACGCAAATATACACACAGATATCTGCAGAAGCACACACAAATACACGCACAGGCACGCATTTTCTTTTCTTCTTTTTCTTCCTCTTGGAATATTTTCTGACTACTAGTCCTACTTCCAAAGTCCTTTCTGCCCACGAGGGAAAAGTTAGATATAAGGCTAGTATTTTAAGTGAGGATAATCCAACTCTAGATTTGAACAACATAAAAATTTCCCAGTCTGTCATTATTTCTCTTCCTTCGACCGAGTGTAACGTTACGAGTTTTTCAGTTGAAAGGAAAGACATTTATTGTCGGTAGTTTCCACAACAAGCCGCCTGATACGTATTTCCCAAGTTAGCGACAATATGGTCGCATTCCGGCTTTTTCTCTCAGGATCAATTAATACTTTTGAGAGCATAAATGAGACTTGCATCTTGTTCAAAAGTTCCCGCCATGCCGCTACGTAGTAAAAAGAACTCTGTCGTGTCGACAGATGCTTAAAAGTCTCTTTTTCCGCCACGTGTTTTTTTTCCTCTACCTTTTTTTCATTCCTGTTCTTCCGATCCTGTTGTGAAGTCACGCTCGCCCCACGGCTTACTTATTTGCATACGTGTTAGTGGCTTCGTTATACTAGTATGCGAATCGCTTAGCATAATTGAAAATCGTTGAATTATATTTACACACGGATCATTTACGTACAATAGTCTCTTGTCAAGGCAGCCATGTTGTTTAAAAAAAAAAAGAAAAGAAAACCCCCAAAAGTTATCTCCGTGTATATTCGTGTTATCTCCCGTTTGATATTTGAATTTTGGTATAATTTTACAATTTGATAAAACGAAAATAATTCACAAATTTATTATTTGTATTGTTTAGCTCTATTGAAACTTTTACTATTTGTGCTATAGAATTGACAATTTATTTGTCCAGAAAGGAAATTTCATGCCGTCAAAACAAAATATAAATTATCAACTGTTTGTACAGGTTGAATATCAGTAAATTGAAAGAAAAGAAGCGGTTAAATATCAGTAAATTCTTTAATTCGTTTAATAATCTACAATTTTGTATAAATCTCTCTCTCCCTCTCTCTTTCTTTCTTTCTCTCTCTCTCTCTCTCTCTCTCTCTCTCTCTCTCTATATATATATATATATATATATATATATAATTTAAAGGGGATTAGACTAATAGTCCTTTTTTTTTTTTTTTTTTTTTTTTACAAAGGCGTCACCACATTATCAAGGCCCAGAGGCCACTCAAGGATAAGGGTTAAAGAGTGTACAGTAGAAATTGGTCAATATAGTAATCATTAGTAATGAAAATTTGGTAAATTTAATAACTTATATGGAACGGCTCATCAAGAACTTATTTACTTTAGACTTGAACACAACCATATTGTAGTCAGCCGGAAAGCAGGAAAACGGAAGACAATTCCACAGGCGTGCAGTTCTAAGAAAGAAGCTTTGTTCATGGAATCTACGTTTAGGTTTAGGCACAGATAAAGAGTGGGGGAAATTATTGATAGTGTTTACAGCTAGACGAGTGTTTCTTGTGAAAGTTTGGCGAGGGGGGACCATAGATTGAAGCTCAGTTGAACACTTTCCATGAAAATAACGATACATCAGAGACAAACTCGCAACATCTCTTCTGTGAGATAGAGGTTGCAAGGAGGAGAAAAGGACATCTCCTACGAGGCTACGAAGTCTATTTTGAACTCTATCAAGGCAGGACAAGTCCTTTCTAGCAGTTACTGCCCAGATGTGGCAACAGTATTCCATCCTTGGACGTACCTGGCTCTTATATAGGTAGAGAATAGCATCAGCAGTCTAAAGAGCTAAGTGTATTTTAATGTAACAGTGAAATTACTAGTTTAATTAAAATACAGGAAATGCTCGTTGTAATTTAGATATATAATAAGCTCGATAGTTAAATGTCCTAGAGCTAATTCAATATTAAGTAATGTGATTTACAATTTAAAAATTTAAAATTTTTTTTTAAAATTTAAAAATCAAATTTTAATTGAATTAAAAATCAGTTTCATAAGAAGGAACAACAACAAAGTCAATTATCTGTTGTTGTTGTTGTTGTTCCTTCTTATGAAACTGATTTTTAATTTAATTAAAATTTGATTTTTAAATTAAAAATTTTTTTTTTTAATTTTTAAATTGTAAATCACATTACTTAATATATATATATATATATATATATATATATATATATATATATATAGTCTTGGAAGTTTTTTCACCTTCAAAACTATATACAAAAAACTTGTTTGATTTATATATTTGTTTATCATTCGTTAGAAAACTATTTAGTCAGTAAGTCATTTAATCACCGGCAATCAATGCATCAACTTGCTCTCTCGAATTCACTATAACTCTAACGTTAATTTAAGGGATCATCAGTTGTTTACCATGAAAATTTATTTCGGGGATTTAAAAACAAAACAGTATATTAAATTATGGCTCCCCAGCAGTGTTGATCAAACATCACCTCCCTTAATCACAAGAACAAAAAATGTTCCATTGTATATACCTCTCTTTGGTGGAACGGTCATTACTGACACCCAAATACTTTTCTTTTTACTTTTGAAATCACGTCTCTATAATAATATATACTAAAATGCCAGGTTATCCTTACAAACCATTGTACAGAGAGATGTTAAATACTCGAAAATAATTTTTTGTGTATGTACAGTAAATTCTAAACAATCCAAAATAATAATAGGATTCGAGATCGGAATGATGTTTTTAGAATATTTTTCCTCCAGAACCTGAAAACAGATCCCATCGTAAAAGTTGTAAAAGTGCGATCTTGTATTATGCTAGAATGCTTCGATGCTATTAGACAATTCTCTGTTTAATTTCAATTGTATTTTTTAATGTTAAAGCATTTTTAATTCTAGCATACTTTTGTCATTATGAAAAATACAATTTCCATAAATGCAAAAATCATGAAGTATTTCGCGTAATATCTGCTTGAAGACTAATATGCTGCTTTGATTTCCGCTTCGTTCATTCCTTGTTAACGTTGGAAAAATTGCTCTGCGCAACTTCTTATTTTTTTTGTGGTGGTGGTGGTGGTGGTGGTGGGTCTTCGCTATTCTTTCATGGCGATTTAGTTTTCTAGTATCATTACGCATTCAGCAGTTTATTCAAGAAGAATGCGGAAGAATTGGAGCCCAAGAGAAATGTTGAAAAGAACGACGATTTAAGTTATAAATGTTGTTATGGTATTTTGGGTTAAATGAAGTGTGTTAAGGTTAACTATTGATATGAAATCGCTGGGGGTCTGAGAACTTTACTCTTCTTTATGGGAAAAACTGATTTGCAATTCAAATTACTTAGGGCTCAAGGTATGAATTGAGTTCATCCTCTGCCTTCTCCTCCTTCTCCTCCTTCTCCTCCTCCTACTACTACTAATAATAATAACAATAATACTGTTACTAAAGAGGCTCCTTTTCAGTCTTTTCATATGCAAATTAGGAAGTGTGCGCGAGAAGATAAAGGAAAAAAGGAGAAAAATGAACCACATTCTCGGGTGAGAAAAGAAAGATGACGTTGAAAAAAATGGACGTGGAAAGTCGAGGACGAGAATGGGCCGGCTTTAACCGGCATGCGGTCGGAGAAAGAAGACAAATAGATGTGAAGAGACTGAACGTGTGAATTTGAAGACGAGAATGTGCCGGCTGTGTCCAGCGTGCGGTCAGAAGAAAGAGAAACGCGAGTTAGGCTAAATAAGAGAAATAAATACTTATGTTAAAAAGAAAAAAAATGCCGACCCGGATTTTATTTATTTGTTTTATTTTTTCGTTCATTTGCGACGTTATGTTATACTATCTCGAACCGCAGTTTTTCTGAACCAGCATTGCTTGGAATACCCAGCACGACTAGAAAGACTGCCGGATTATGCAGAGAAAAGGTTTTCCTTCTCTTCTAGTCTAGTTTCCAACTAAGACTTGAGAGTCTAGTCTACCCTACTATTTGATCAACAGCTGGATGCGGGATACATGGGTCCATGCTTTTCCTAAGTGAATGTGTGAAAGTAATGAAGACGCCCATACAAAACTCGAACACGGCATGCCGTGATGACTCTATACACGTAACCACTATAACACGCCCACTATTACTAAAACTACTACTAAAGCTACTACTACTACTAAAACTAT
This sequence comes from Euprymna scolopes, assembly GCF_053919585.1. Lineage (NCBI taxonomy): Eukaryota > Metazoa > Mollusca > Cephalopoda > Sepiida > Sepiolidae > Euprymna > Euprymna scolopes. Next base: position 18,482,020 of record NC_136514.1, on the reverse strand, counting down.
TACTAAAGCTACTACTACTACTACTGCTACTAATACTAATATTAAAACTATCACTACTACTATCAAAACTACTACTAAAGCTACTACGACTACTACTAAAACTACTACTATTAAAATACTACTACTACCAAAGCTACTAGTACTACGACTACTCTTAAAACTACTACCGCTACTTCTACTACTATTATCTTCCAAACTATTTGCCGTGGCTATGATGCCACTCAAGCATATGCAGACGGTACAAATTTTAGAATCCAAAATATATCATCTGATACGCAAGGATAAGCTAAACTTACAAATCAAAACCAAAAACGAGCCGGACATAATGTGGTCTGAAATGCTACCAAAGGCAAGATAAGTTGCTTCTCTGTGATTAAACGCCTTAAAAATTGGGAACAGACCTGTTTTTGTGTAACCTGTAGGATCCCGTGCAGACAAAAGAATGAAGAACCAAGAAAAAAAAAAAAAAAAAAATGGCCGGCTTTTCTCTTTATATGCTTGCGATACTGTCACTTAATATGCAAATGAGATGCTTCCGGTTTGAAATTTAAAAAGAAAAAAAAGTTTGATTTTTTAGAGACTGGATTCATTTTGGATTTAGATGTTGGAGTAGCAAGTTTTGTTAGCAATGCGCCATTTTTTTGAGTTGAGCTTTGACAGCAGAGAGTTTTGGAGTAGCTAGTTTTTGCTAGCAGTTTGACGAGTTTTGAGGCGTGAATTTTGACAGCAGTGTGTCAAATTTAACATTGAAAGTTAAATTATTACTTGGAAGCGCAGCATAGTTAACAATCCATCAGAACAAGTGTAGAACAGTCAACACTCGATTGTTTTAACCACAACATACAAATAGACACAGCTAGAATCTTTATTTAAGACATAGGAATGGGATTCGGGATAGAGAATATGTGCACTAGTTAGAAATGTAGAACAAAAAACTGAAAGCAATGAAAGATCTAGAAGTATATAATCGAGAAGTTACGAGAACAAGATGCAGAATAATAAACATCAGAGAATATAAAACAATGCTTCTATATTTTAAATATATACAGTTTTCTTTTCTCTTTTAAAATCTCTCAATTTAATTTTGTAAAGTGAAGAAAAAACAAACCAGTTACCTGATTTTCTTTTCTTTTAATCATAAACGATAAAATACGTCTCTCTTGCAATAATAAACTTTTATACTTCCTACTAGCTAGGCGCCCGGCATTGACCAGTCGTACAATACGCTTAAACATGATATTTTAATTCATGCAGATTGCGTATGTATGCATGTATTATAGAATCAATCCTCTATTGAATATTATATATTTTGAGGAATAATGGCCTGGTAGACTAATTCGCAAAATAAAAAGAAAATTAATAATAATGATAATGTTGTTCATCAAATTCCGTCTGTGTTTGTTTACAATATAACATCAGCTGATATTTGGAGTTGACAATAATAAAAATACTCTGTCTTTTCTTATAGATGAAAAGAAGTATTTTACAGAGGAATATTTTACGTCACACAGGCCAAAATTACACCGGTGTGATGTAAAATATATCCCTGTAAAATTTCTTTTTATCTATAAGAGAGGGAAGACTATGTTTAAGATCGGATTTTGTCGATTTTCAATACTTATCGGATGAATTTCAATACAAAACCTATCTAAGAACACTGCCAGACATATAAATTACCTTTATGTGAAATATGATAGCTTCAGCCGATTCGGAACCTATGGCAAAGGAACTCACACACAGAAAATGATTTATATATATATATATATATATATATATATATATATATATATATATATATATATATATATATATATAGTAATTTATAAAATATATATGGCGATTAAGCTACACTGAATATTCTGCGTTTCATCCAACTATAGGATTCGTCAGGCTTATGCGCGAATTCTGTCGTTGCTTCTTGTTTTTATATATGTTGAGGATTTCTAGTTGGCCAATCAGCTTTCTAGTCTCCACCGCGCCCCTAGACTAGAAAGCTGATTGGCCAACTAGAAATCCTCAACATATATAAAAACAAGAAGCAACGACAGAATTCGCGCATAAGCCTGACGAATCCTATAGTTGGATGAAACGCAGAATATTCAGTGTAGCTTAATCGCCATATATATTTTATAAATTACTAACTAGCTCTACGTACGTATTGAGCACTTTTGAAGTAAATACTTAAAGTTTACGCATAAATCTATACTTTCGTATATTAAATTTATGTGAATAAATGAAGTAGTTATATATATATATATACTAGCAATCGGTGCCCGGCGTTGCCCAGGTGTTTTGAAGTGTTTGCTTAGGAAAAAAAAAAAGGTCAATTTTTTAAAACTTTTACCCCTATTATGACCTCGTAACATTTATTGTTTAGGGATCAAGTAAAGTTAATAAGTTAGATCCATGTCCAAGGAATCTATATATATAAAATATCACGTGTTCAGACCTTAAATTGTAGGAGAAGTTTGGTAGAGTTCTCAAAGGTCTAATTGTTGAATATTGACCACTTAATCGCCAAATTTCTGTCGAAAACCTATCACATCGATGTTCCCAAATCTCAGTACCCTGTATATCAAATTTCGAATCTGTAGGCTTAAAATTGACAGAGTTTTAACGTAGGGAAATGCACACAGACGCACCGACACACACAGACACTATCACTTATACATATATATAAACATAAACATCATATATATAAAGATAATAGTACGCCATATATATAACAAAAGACCATTATTTACTGAAGTGAAAGGAAAACCCGGGGGAACTTTACCCAAAAATAAATCTATATTTTTTTGTGTGTATTGATAGTCTGGTACTTATACAGTTTAGTGACGACATTAAAAAATGGAAATATTGAAAAAAAAATTTTATTGTACGTAACTGTTATAGACTGAAGTTCTCCGAAAAAAATTTCACTTCATTTGATCAAGTAGTTTTTTTTTTTTTTTACAGCGAAAAACAATGATTTATCACGGCTACGTCAACGTGGCCATTTTGGAAATGTTATTGCAGGCCCAGGAATTCCCCAAGGGCAGGTAACTGCCGTACATAGCAGAATACCTGCATTTTAGGCCAATCTAGCCCTTTTTCCCCCCCACCAGAATGAGATTTTTTTTTTTTTTTTTTTTGCGAAGACAGACGCCATTTTTGGGGTGTTTTTTTTTTTTTAATTTGTAACAGAAGTAAATAAACGAAGTTTCGAAGTTATCCATGCGTGTCCAACTGAGCATGTTTCGAAAATAATCTCGTATAAAAATTCCTCAATTCTTTGCATTCTTCAATTTCTTTGCATATTCAATAGTATTCTTATTTATAAAAAAAAAAATACGCAAAAAAATTGCAGATTAAAAAAAAAAAAAAAAAACGTAAAAAAATTTCAGATGTGTTGTGCGCATCTCAATATGGCGAGAAAAAAAAAGGCTAGATTGCGAAATTTGGCCTAAAATGGAGGTATTCTGCTAGGTACATTTCCAAAATGGCCACGTTGACGTCGTCGTGATAAATAATTGTTTTTCGCTGTAAGAATTTTTTTTCGGAGAACTTCAGTCTATAACAGTTACGGACAATAAAAATTTTTTTCAATATTTCCATTTTTTAATGTCGTCACTAAACTGTATAAGTATCGATAGTCTTATCAACACCCCTTTTTTCTATTTATTTATAAAGAAAATACAACTTTATACAAATTCCCTATTAGTTTTTTTTTTCGGTTCTCTTATACGATGATCATCTTTATTTAACTATTACGTGTAATTATATTCATACAGATATTCTATATGATTTATATTTGCGTAATATTTGCGTAGAAATGAAGAAAATCAAATTTACTGTGTATTTATCGTGTTGCCATAACAACGTGACGTAGCCAAGGACGGTAGTGGACGTGAGTGTGTGTGCGTGTGTGCGCGTGTTTTCGTGCTGTATTGTTTGTAGTAGTAGTAGTACTAATAATCTGTCCAGCGTTTGCTTTCTTGTGTTAATGGCGGACGTTGAGTCAGAGGTTGGATTGTGATGTCTGTAACTTTCGTATTTTTCTAATTTGTAAATGGCAAGTTAGAAAAAAATTAAACCCTTCCAAGATGGACAATAAATAAGACCAAAATATTTTATGGTAAAGTTAAGAGCGTAAGAACTATACTTTTTTAGGAGATGTGATTATTGGATTAACCAATCAGAAATCGTCTGTGGCACACACATCTCTGTTTTTATAGATATATAGATAGATAGATATAGATATAGATATATATATATATATAACGAAACGCAGAAAATCTTTGTAGCTTAATTGCCATATATTTTCAAAACTTACTATGTATATATATGTGTGTGTGTGTTAATTTATGTATGTGTGTTTGTGTTATACTAACTAACCTAAGCGCTAAACTGGTTGGGGGAGAAACAACAGGGGATGACATAGAGAGTACGCAGATAACATAAACAAGGCGCCAGGTGGAGATAGATGGAATTATAGATGGATAAGTAAAAAGTTCCGTTTAGCAATTGTTTGAAGACATCTGGGAAATTTTATTTTAGTTTTGCTTTGCTTTGGTTGTCATTTTCGGGCGGTGAAATTCATTAGAGATTCAATTTGAGTCCTGACGAGACATGGAAAAAATTTTGAAACCTTGATCGATCCGCATAGACCTCCTTACTATGCTTATATAATTTTGTCCGTCATCTATCTATGATCTATCTATCTATCTATCTATCTATCTATCTATCTATGCATCTATCTGTCTATCTATCCACTATCTATCTATCTATGATCTATCTATCTATCTGTCCATCTATCTATCTATCCATCCATCTATCTATCTGTCTATCTATCTATCTGCCCATCTATCTATCTACCCATCTATCTATCTATCTATCTATCTATCTATCTATCTATCTATCTATCTATGCATCTATCTATCTATCTATCTATCTATCTATCTATCTATCTATCAATCTCCGCTTCATTCTTTGTACGTTAATGTAACGTGTTTGACAGTGAACACTAAGGAAGATTATCAAATTATCTATCTATCTATGATCTATCTATCTATCTATCTATCTATCTATCTATCTATCTATCTATCTATCTATCTATCTATCTATCTATCTATCAATCTATGATCTATCTATCTATGACCTATCTATCTATCTATCTATCTATCTATCTATTTATCTATCTCCGCTTCATTCTTTGTACGTTAATGTAACGTGTTTGACAGTGAACACTAAGGAAGATTATAAAATTTTACTCTGCTTATATCAATATAAAATGTCCAATAGTACAGAAAACTTATTTAAGATGACCAATTCTTATAAACACACACGCGCACGCATACATATTTACCTAAACGTATATGCACTGTTGTAAAGTACCCACATATACAAATGTATTCAGAAATATATATTTTATAAAGGTATGTATACGCATACCTATATATAGCTATACTTATGCAGACAAATAAACACATACACACACACATATATACATCTATACTTACATATAAACTAACATATTATTCACCTCTCTCTCTATATATGAATATATGTTATTTATAAATGTACATGCGCAAGCACACGTATATAATATATGCGTATATACGTGTGTGTATATATATTCAAGTAACGCGATGTGTGTGTGTGTGTGTGTTTGTGTGTGTGTGTAGTTTTGTTTCTGCCTGCCTATCGTGGAATGTCAGCTGTAGCTTGGAAATCGTCTACGGCGAAACACCTGTCACGTTCTCTCGCCTCTCAATGGGAGAGAATTCTCCAATATATGGAAACCCGTAAGCGACATATTTTCAAGTTCTGCCTCCTTCCACACCGAATCGATACCGGCTAAGATTTCGGGTCGTTACACGAGTTGTAGACAACTATTAAGATATGTGCAAACAAGTGAGATCGAACAAAAACAATGTCTGTTTGTGTATGGGGAGTTAGGCTGCACTAGGCATAGTACTTACTCATTCTCCCTCAAGCAATGCGACACACTTGGAACCTTTAATGAGTGCATTAGGCAAGGCCCCTGAATCTAAACAAGAACGAAATAAAATGTCTACATAACCAAGGAAATACTTATGTAAATAATTAAATTATTTATTTTCAATGTAAAAAGGGAATATTATCTTTCTGTCTTCTTTATCTTCATGTTTCACTTACTGTCTCTCTCTTTTTCTCTCTATGTATATGTCTTTTTTTTAACTCACGTTCACCCCTAATAAAGCATATCGCCACTTGGACGTAAGGGGCTACTATTTGGGACCGTACCTAGAAAAGATTAACAAGATGTTGGTTTAGTGCACACCTGTGGAACTCTGTTCCGGTTGCCTGTTTCCCACCTGACTACAACATGGATGTCTTCAAGTCCAATGTGAACAAATTCCTGATGAACCGCCTCCTTAAGTAAGACTTTATCAGATCTCCAAAACTAACGTACTGTACACACAATGACCCTTATCCCCGAGTGGCTTCCGGGCCTTGATAAGTGGTGACTACCTTGTAAAAAAAAAATTCAAACTTTTTCATATCAGTACCGTCAGGGAAACAGGTAGCAGGAAGAGAATTCCAAAGTCTAGCTGTTCGAGTGAAGAAACTATTAAAATAGAAAGCTTTCTGGCTTTTAGGGACCTCAACAGTTAAAGCAGGCAGATCAGGGATATGCACATTGAGGGGAAACAAGTGCAACGAGTTCATCAGAGCACATTTCATTTAAATACTTGTAAAACAGGCACAGGGGTGCAACATTGCGGCGATGTGACAAGAGGGCGGAGCTTAGTTGACAAGTATGAATATATATACATATTTGCACACACACATATCTATCTATCTATATCTATATATATATATATATATATATATATATATATATATATATATATATATATAAGCGAAAATGCATGTTCGCCTTTTGTGTATGTCCAAGAAAGACTTTTTTTCAGAGAAGCGGTCAGTCGTTTCACAACTTTTAAAAACTTTTTATATCACATGTAAATCGTAATATCTCACAGTTAACAACGGAGCTCGCCTGTCTATTTAATTTGCTTGACTTCGGGAAGATAAATATTCAACAGTTTTCGCTCGCCGCATGTAGGTTAGGCCTTTTCCTATAATGTTTCCCCCTACCCCCAACGTCTTGGGGGGGAGAAAGCATTCCCGCACTAAATGAAATGCTACCCCGCAGTCAAAAGTTGACCTCATTAAGTCATTAAAACGTGCACCTGCTAATTTAAGTAATTAAATAAATTCAAACGTGTTTCCGTTAGCATCTCGCGGTGGCGTAATGGTTAACTTCGCACGTTTTTTTTCACGCTTTAATTTACAATTTTGCCTCAAGGGTTCGGGTTCGATCCTCATACTTACCTTACAAAACATTTTTTTAAAATTTTACCCCCCCCCGGAGTTTCAACACACACCTCCAAACACCCGGGCAACGCCGGGTACCCCTCGCTAGTATAGATATAAAGTAATGAATGTCTCTGTATGTGATTTTAATGTCAAATTTACGGGAAAGACAATTGAAGTGGTCTTGAATCTCTAAGTGCATATCTAAAACCTTCTACTGAGTTATTATATATATATATATATATATATATATATATATATATATATATATATATATATATATATATATATATATATGACAGTTGATCTACACAGAATATTCCGCGTTTCATTCACGTGAGAATTTGTCAAGCCTATGCCCATATATATTTTTATACCTTACTACCTATGTATTGAGCACTGTTGAAGTAAATACTGAAAATTTACGCGTAAAATTATATTTTCATATATTAACTTATGTGATTAAATAAAGTAGTCATATATGCATATATATATATATTTAGAAAACATATTTCTACAGAGAAACAGTTTATAATTCGTTCAGAAAACCGTTATTTACAAACAATTGTTTTGCCCAATTTAGAAACATACATTTCCATACACACAAGAGAAGAAAACACATAACATAAACATCATACAACATGAAGCTTTATATGCCAAACTAGAGTCAAATGAGGTTTGCCTTTTATATTTTCAATAGAAATAAAAAAATGTATACTTAAAATAAATGTTTAATGCATTTTACCTTTTTCAACCACTCTGTTGCAATTTGTAAACAGTAATTAAGCGTCGTGCTATGGCGGTTACTGAATGACTATATATATGTATGCATTGTATAGTTACATTCAATGTTCGAAAGTAGAAGGTTTTCTACTCTAATAGCTAAAACTGAATTCTCTTCCTGCTACCTGCTTCCTTTACTGACATGCAGAAGTTCAAATGCAACGTGAACTAACATCTTAATCTTTCTTTGGCAGGGATCCAAATAGTAGTCCCTAACGTCCAAGTGGCAATATGCCTTGTTTGGAGTGAAGGTGAGTTAAAAAAAAAGAAAACAAATAGAAAAAACAAACAAACAAAAAACACCCCCCAAAAACAAATAAAAAATCCCACAAAAACAAAACAAAACAAAAAAAAAGAAAAAAATGAAAAAAGAAAAAACAACAAAAAACAAATAAAAAACCCAAAACACAAAAAAACAAAAACAAAACGAAAAACAACAAAAAACAAACAAAAAAAACACAAAAACAAAAAATAAAAACACAAAAGAAAAAAGAAGACCCCCCCCAAAAAAGCGTTATTAATGGCTTAAGTTGCAACACCTTCATGATATACGTTAATTTTACGCTTTTCGTGTGCTTATGCAATTATCATTAGATTCAAGTTCATTTAAATACAGCATCATCGCTAATATATATTATTGCCCATATTAATTTTGCACAGTTTTTTCGTTTATAACACGTTGGTTAGTTGGTGGTTTTTGTTTTACAGCTGCAACGCCTCCCTCGTCACCCGGGAATACAAAGCTACCTCAGCGTAGTTCTAACGCTCCTAAATAGAAGATTACGTTTCATTCGCCCCCATTAGACTTCATTGCTTCGTAGAACCAATGGAGTCTAATTCCTTATCACACCACTCCATCCCTTTTACAGTTTGCCGTCAGATTATTTCTTCCACAGACCCCTCGCTCCATCCTCAAATTATCCGTCAACAAGACAACATACACACAATCCCATATCCACCCTTTTTATGCAGGGTTCTCCCCCTTTTTCATGCAAAGTTCGTAAGAAAGTTAATTAAAAAAAGTTCGTAAAATCATCAAAAATGTAAAAAGTTCAAAGTAAAATCATCAAAAATGTAAAAAGTTCAAAGTTCGTCAGGGCTAATACAATTCCCTTTTTTCACATGCAAATTTTTTTTCTTTGGTTATATATTCTTTTTTTTCAATTCACATTAATAATTCAAAGATAAGATAATCATTAAAAATTGTTATTCAATAAAATGCACTAAGTTCATCAAGTATCTCATAAGAGTTATTCCCCTTTTTCCAATTTCTTTTCATCAATTTTATCATAGCTCAGATTTTTTTTTCACAGAGTCACAGTCACAATTTTCAAGAGTTTTTTCAAGGTTTTTTTTCACTTCGCTGCTATCACTAGCACAGTCTCGTATAACACAGGGTTGCAGCCCTAATCAGGGTTCTCAAAGGACCCGCTTTTTATTGAGCTAGGGGAATCTTCTCACCTTAAGCAGTTATAGTTGAACCATCACCTTTTATTTCTCAGTTCAAGTCTTCTTTCATAAGCATTTTGTAAGGTTTTCTTTCACTGAGGACTTCTTCTCACCGCAATAGTTGGTCATTCAAGGTATCGTTGGGGCTTCCTTTCGACGGTTCTCAGCGCCCTGCAAGAATCTTAGATAAAACAGAGAGAAAAGAAAAGAAAAGAAAAAAAAAAGAAAAGAAGATCTTCAAGTCGTCTTCAGTTCCTCTGGATTTCAGCATCAGGGAGGTCTTCAGGTTGTATCTCGTTTTCGTCAGCACCAGCAGCTGCATCTTCCAGAACCACAGAACCACTATTTACAAAAAGTTAAGCACCTTTTTGTCACAGGCTGTTTAAATAACCAATTCAGTTTCAATAAAATTACTTCGTACCTTTGTGGATAGTCAAAATAATAAAAGAAAACACAGGAAGCTAGATACGCCCCCTAATTTATTGAATTCCCCTCAATATTTCAAAACACGTTCTCATAATACACTCTTTTCTCTCTCCGTGTGACACACACACGCTCGTGCAGACAACGACCTCAATTTCGGCATCTGTCTCCCTATGGACGATTAATAAAACAACTACCGGGAGTTATCCACACGCCCCCAGCGTCCTCCCAGGTGGCATATCCGAATGGACCCGTATCCAGAAACGCAGCATGTCCGAACGGACCCGTATCCAGAAATGCACCACGATCGGCAAACTTCTTATTCCCAGAATTCAACTTAAATTTCAATTTAACTGCTCCGTAATTCATTTCAACTAATTACAAAAAATTAATTACTAAACTGCGTAATATTTAACGATCTCGCAGATTGCGCCCTTCAAGGAGAGTCAACGCCTAGTTATCGCACGAGAAATTCTATCTTTTTTTCAATTAATATCTCCAGGTACGAACATCACGCACCTGATTTACTCACATCCATCTAAAAAATAATAAATCACTTTTCGCGCACAATTGACGTTAATAATTAATTCCAATTATTTTCATTCAGTCTTGCGGCCTCTTTGACCCTTATTTCGCAATTTAAGAAATCCTTCCTGACTGAGGCAAAATTAAAATTCCTCCTAAAGTCAGTTTAATCGCCGAAATTAATGCTTATAATTATTCTCAACTGAACTCAACTAAAATTTGTTCAGTTTCATAAGGAAATCCCCCCAGACTGAGGTAACAAAACAATTTTTTTTTCAAAAATCAATTCAACTCTCAAGATTTAATATCTCCAATTTTTCTCGTTTGAATACATAAAAACATAACTCTCAAAAGTTTAATTCTCAACAACAGCGTTCAAAATCGCTACATAAATACACAACCGATATCCAGCTAAAATGTTTCGTCAAAGTTCACGAACTGCTTAAAATAGTATTCTCGTTTTTTTTTCAAAACAAAATGTCCTTTTCACGCATGCGAATTCTTTTTCTGGCTCAAAGTCTTTCTCCAGGCGCTGTTTTTTTTCTTCTTCTTCGGGCGTCTTTTTATCGGTTTTCTTTTCTGTCTCTCCTTCCTTTGTTTTCAGAGGTCCCCGTCTGCTGTCTGTCTCTTTCTTAGTACGTCTTTTCTTCTGCCACCGATAATGTAGGATTATAACGTAATCCCAACACCGTTTTTTTTCTTTTTCCGTGGCAACCCAAGGTCAAATCCTGGTCAAACGGCTCCAATTGCAACGCCTCCCTCGAGGAGGTGACTAGGACTCTTATTTCACTGGATCTCGGCACGTGTCGCGTCTAGGCTCCTCGGAGGTTGTTACATAATCTGGTATGCTGAAAGCGAATATCGAAGCGGCAGGCAGAAAGAAAGACAACGATTGTAGTCTATCTACAAAAGCTTAATTCTCATAAAATTATGTACCAATGTTTTTACAATTCTCATTTAGATTTTGTAAGTTCTTTTCAAAGTGTCAACTCTCTTCACAGACAGCGACCGACGGATGGATGAAGTGGGGAGGGGTCACGTCTCTTCTCTACTCTGATTTGAACCCTAACAGGTACTACCAATCCGGGTCAGAGTGGACCTGGGAGCAACGGCAATTAAAAGGTGGCTCCACACTCCCCAAAGCCCGCAAGCTTGGGTCTCACCATCGGATATAGTTTAAGGTCATATCCAGGACCGTTTAAAGCACGTATAATATAGGTTAATAGGTGCAATCAATGTGTACCGCTACTACGCTTCATTTTTTTAATATGCATATGCTACGATGCTCATTCATGGTAACGCTAAAAAAAGCGGGCTATCTTACAATTACGCAGTTTCAGTTTTCATAATTTCATGCAACGTTCCTTTGTGTTTTGCATCTGTTACTGTTTCTGTGTCCAGTTTGTGTGTAATTTGTGTCTAGGAGTGCCCACATTCAAATGTTTTTTTTTTTTTTAAATATTTATGCAGTTTTTATTATTGAAATTTATTGTATCTTCTCGGTCATCCCTCTGATTCCAATCTCTCCCATTCTTTTTTCAAAGTTTTTCGTTCCTAGTGCTCCTACTATTAGTGGTGTTATCTTTACTTTCTTCGTTTTCCAGATTCCTTTGAGCTCTCTGGCCAGTTTCGTGTATTTGCACCGTTTCTCAGTCTCTTTGATCTTCACTCTGTGGTCTGCTGGGACGGCAAAATCTACAATCTGGCAAGACTTTCCCTTCTTTTTATGATTATATTTTCACCACAAACAAGGCACAGCGCTTTTGATGTAGGAAGCTACTATCTGAAACATAAGTTGCAGGGATACTATGTAGGAAGCTAAGCAGCAAGATGTCTGTTCACATTACACTTGAACTTCTGCATGTCAGTACAGTTGAGAAAGCAGGAATCCGGAAGGGAATTCCAAAGTCTCGCAGTTCTGGGAGAAGAAACTATTAGAGTAGAAGGCTTTCTTACATCTAGGGATCTCTACTGTGTAGTGGTGAGACTTTGCTGCTTGTAGGGTTTGTCGGGAGTATTTACGTCGACGGGGGCACAAGAGCTTGTAGTTCATCGAAGCATCCACCATTAAAATACTTGTAAAACAGGCAGAGGGATGCAACATTTCGTGGGTGGGACAAAAGTTGAAGCTTAGATAACAGTTCAGGACCTATCAGGTTGACGACACTCTTTTGAACCCTGTCCAGGAGTGAGAGACTAATAGCAGATGCACCAGCCCAAATGCGACAACAATACTCCATAAATTGGCAAATGATGGCACTGTAGAGATACATGATACTTTCAAGCGTAAGTAATTTCTAGCATGGTAGAGAGAGCCACCTTCTTCGCAGCAGCCTTGGCAATGCTCCCAATGTATCTGTTCCAACTCATGTTCCCTGTGAACGTTAAACCGAGGAGTTTGAAAGAAGTACTTTCAGATAATGTATCTTTAGTCATAGTTATTAGTGGTAGAAAAGGTTTCTTGTAATTATTGAAGGAAACAAGCTTAATTTTAGCAGCATTGAATGTGACCATCCACTACAAATTGGAGGTCATACTCTACTGTTTCCGCTATTGCCTTAGATATGTGTTCATTTGTTTTCCCCTCATGCCTGTTATAGAGCGTGGTGTCATCAGTAAATTTACTCATTTCAGAGACAATTTAATCAGAGAGGTCATTTGTGAATATTAGGAATAATAAAGGTTCAAGGATCGAACCCCGAGGTACACCCGCATTATATTGTTATGTACGACCGTCGAGGACAACCTGGATTCCTCTCTTATTTAAGAAGGAATTAATTATGTTAAGTATTCATCTAGTGATATCGTATGATCTGCTTTTTCTGAGAAGATCATCGTACCATACCCTGCCAAAGCCTCCGATATATCTAGGGCTTGTTAACAATAATGACACCCGGTCTTCTTGTTTGGATTGGTTTATCCGTTTGTATATCCATGTCGCATAGGATCTTGTGACTTTCAATTTCCAGTACTGCTACCGGTTTGTGCTTGTACCATTTGTCTGTTCAAGATGCAATTGTTTGCATAATTGCCAATGCACTTCCTTCTCCACTTGATCGTGTTTATTTTTATATTCTTTTTGGGTTTGCTACATTCACTTATTATGTGGTTTATTGTTTTGTCTCTTTGTCCGCAGAGTCTGCATTTACTGTTTTCTTGCGTCTTGTCAATACTTGCTTTGATGTGGTAGGTTCTAATTGCGTTATCTTGTGCAGCCGTTATTAGTGATTCAGTTTCCCTATTTGGGTTTCCTTTTTGTAGCCATTTCCAAGTGTTTTCGTTTGTCTTCTTTTTTCATCCTTATGAATAGTCCATGTAGCTGTTTCTCTTTCCATTTTTCTTTCCTCCTCTTTATATCGTCACCTTTTCTATCTTGTTTGTTTCTTCCGTGTCTCTTGTTGCAGTGATTATTCTTTCGGTGTTCTGCGTTATGTATTTTTCGAATTCTTTTTTATGTTAATTACACAGTATTCTATACAAACCAGCACTCTTTCCCCGTCTTTCCTTTTCGTATACAGTCTCAGTATCATCTTTCAAGTGTAGTGCATTGTGCATCGTCATGAGTTTCCTGGTCGAGATTTTTTAGTTCTTCTTTGGCCCACCTTATAAACGAGTATCTTATTAGTAACACTGCCCACGTGTTTATTGCTTTAATTAGGTGTCGACTATTTAGTTTGATTTCGAGGAGGTATTTCTATTCTATTTTCTCTTTCATTTCCGTTGCTTTGATAGCGACTGCTTCCAGCACTCCCAAGTATTTGTAACTATCATGTTTACCTAGTAACCCCATTTCTGTTTGATTGGGTAGTACTACACCTTCTGCTGTTTCTAGTTTTCCCCTCCTCATGGTCAGCAGTGTGCATTTTTTCATACCGAATTCCATTTGGATATCCTGGCTAAAGATTCTGGCTGTGTTTATTATTAGTGTATCTGGTTCTGTCTTTGTTTTTGAAAAGTTTCAGGTCATCCATGTACATTAGGTGGTTCATTCTTTCTGCTGTGTTAGTGAACTTGTATCCGGCTTGGCATTTTCTTAGCATGTTGTTCAGGGGCATCATGGTTATAATGAATAGGAATGGTGATGGGGAATCATCTTGGAATATCCCTCTTTGTATTTTGATTTCAGTTATGTGTTGTCCATCAGATGTCAGTTCGAGTCTCCATGTTCAAGTCTCCATGTTCAAGTCTCCATATTCTCATTGCGTTTTCTATTAGATTGGTTATATTAACTGGTATTTTGTACATTCTCAGGCATTCTATTATCCATGCTTGCGAACCCTATTATATGCTTTCTTATGGTTTATCCATGTCATGGCTAAGTTCTTTTTTCGACTTTTGGCCTCCTTCAGAATCCTTTGCTCTTTTTCCTTTTCGGCTTTCTGTTCATTTGATGTTTTTTTTCTCTTGTATCATTATCAGCGTTGACCGTATTTCTCGTTCCATTAAGTTCCAAGTCTCTATGTATAGTATCATCCCGCGTATGATTACTATTATTTGTAAGGTTAATTTATTTCTACCCTAAGTTTTTCTAATAGCTACATTATATGAGATTACGTTATTAATTTTGCATCTATATATATATATATATATATATATATATATATATATATATATATATATATATATATATATATATATATATATATTGTGTCAGGTCATGTCATATGCTACTGGTACCATGTAACCCAGTACTACCTGCCTCATGGTCGGGTCACCGGCGACTAAACTGGTTCCCCCACCAGACTTGTTTGGTGAGGAGGGCGGCTAGTCTCCCTGGAGGACTAAAAACAAGACCTTCCAAAGGGCGAATGAACTCTTTTTCTGGGTCAACGGCCAACTAGCACCGTGTATATTTGTGTGTGTGTATATGTGTATTGGGGTAGAGAGGGCTCCCGTAAGCCGTGGTGAAGGCAACCTTTCTAGGAGAAGCAAATCTCTGATATAAAAAACCATAAAGCGGGAGACCAGTACCCGCATTAAGCTGGTTTGCAGTTTAACTTGTTGCTGGCTATCTTGCTCTTGCTTGTTGCTGGATCTCAACATTTTGAACCGAGAGAGAGAGAGAGAGAGAGACTTAGCTGTCGTACAAAGCTAAGACTCTGTAACATCATCTTTATATAGATACTCCCTCAGGCATTTGGGCTCATGGATTTTAAATGTCTGAGGGAGTGGCACTCGTCTGACAAGACGTTGCAATCATCATATATATATATATTTACACACACACACGCACACACATACACACGCACACATGTATGCATATATATAAATAATATAAATATTATATATATGATATATATATATATATTATATATATATTATATACGTTATATATATTATATTACTTTTTAAGGATCATCAGTTGTTCTCCAGGAAACACTGATTCGGGGATATATATATGGGGAAGTTAAAAGAATAAGAAAAAGACCGATTCTTTAAGAGAAGACTTATCGGGATAATGCAAAGCTCAACAAATTGTTTTGGAGCTTATATAGAATATCAATAAAATAATAAAATGAAAATACAAAAATATATACTAATATATATAGATTTATTCATTTATTCATTTATTCAATAAGGATAATACATGAATTACGCGTGTAGGATAATTTAGAACTCTTTATACCATTGTATTTCGAAGCCTAATGCTTCTCATCAGAAAATGAGAGAAGATGCCACGTAACATAATAGGAATGCGATGTCTAGCAATAGTTACATTAGGAACGAAATAATTGTGCAAAGAGAGATAAAAAAATTGAGACTGTTTCGGGATGGGATAATCAAAGTAGTCTCAGTGATATAGGAGGAGCATATCTTTTATTATATAATGAAAGTAGGTGTACAGCATATCTGCCATGGTGGGTTTAATATATGTGTACAATATATGTGATTAAACTGTCGGGGAGAATATAGGGCAAGTAATTTTAAATAAGATGCTTATCTAATCATACGGGTTATAGCCATAGAAGGGGTTTATATATGCACACACGTACATATAAGCGTGATTTGGATAAATACGTGGGTAAATAGATGTATGGGTGTACGTAAGACTAAGCTGGCAAGCAAACACATACTTATTCCCATATGCACCAACATATTTTGTTGGAAATTTTTTTTGTATCCTTCAGGCAAATACCCATCGTAGATAACTATATCAATATCATACTTTGTTTATACAGGCAATTTGTTTTCGAAACAGATTTAAGGATATATTTTACATTATAAAGTCCCAGACTGGGCAATTCATTAATACTCACAAATCGATTTCGATGAAAAATTAGTAGTTTCCGGCTAAAGAAAGCAACGATCTACCCCAGGAAATCGATGATTTCCAATTACTCTAAGCGATAAAACATTAGTTTTTGGCCTTGTCTCACAAGAAACTATCGATCATGTATTCGGAAAAGCTAAGGTAGTTTTGTACATATGATTACATAATATATATATATATATATATATATATATATATATATATATATATATATATATATATATATAGTCATCCAAATACAGTACCGTTTCGCTGTTTTACAGCTCAACAGTGCAATTAGACAAGCAACTACCTCAAGCCAGGATCGAAATCCGACCGCCCATATGATAACACTGTGCAACACTAAAAAAGTACAGGATATCTGCAGCAATTTTTGTATACCTAGTAACGTGGAAATTTTATTTCTGGCTTTCTTTTTGTTAAAATAGGTATAATTTGTGCAAAATTGCCACAGTCGTAAATTTCAGTAAAAACGTAAAAAATGGGTTACTGACGACTTTGCAGTCACATATTATGTGCATTAAATTATAAATCACAAGAGAAAAACACAGTTTAATATACACATATTATGTACATTATTTGTTAAATCATTTATTTGAATCATTTATTTGCTAAAGTCAGCCGAAATGAGCTATTTTTCCAGATTTAAGAGAGTTAGATGACAGAGCTAGCTTGGTTAGCATAATATTTTCTAGACCAAGAGCTAATTTTTTCAAAAGTAAAAACATAATGCTGTAGCACATGGTTTGGTGTTCACCACCTTCCGAAAAGCCATGGTATTCGTCAAGAAAGGCATTTTTTAATGTAGGCTAAAAAAATCAAGGAAAAGAAGTTAAAACCTGCCTCAGAACCTTATTTGTAGGGCACGGGAAAAAATCTGAGGGTTAAAAATAGATATCCATTTAATAAAGTATTTTTTAACTAAAAACTACAATAAAGACCGGATTATTGTGTATTTTAATGTTTTAAACATAAAGGGGCATTGTATACATTCTTTTCTGAAAATTTACTAAATTAAATGCAAAAAAATAGAAATGAAATTTTATCAACCCCTTACTTTATGTACGAAAGAATCTAATAACTTGCTAGTGGGCGTTTATAATGGCTTAACATGTTCACATTATGGAATCCTTATTTTTCTTTATAAAACAATTTACATTTTTTCTTGTCTTTATTCTTTAGATGCAGTATAGGCTTTGACGTTGACTTCAAGACAGTGCAAAAATGATCCAAGCAAATTCTGCTACATATGTGGCGAATTAACATTTGCTAAAGAAAGGCGCAGCATTACCAGCCATATCAAGAAATTGTACAAGGCGTACTTTCATTTTGATATAGGAGACCAAGACAAGTCATGGGCTCCTCATGCCTGTTGCCTTACATGTGTGACAACATTGAGCGCATGGTATGCAAAAAAGAATGTTGACATGAAGTTTGGTGTGCCAATGATTTGGCGAGAGCAGAAAGATCATTCTAATGATTGCTATTTTTGTCAGCAAGACTATACAACAGCAAAAAAAAAAAAAAAAGAAACACATTGTTTACCCAAATTTGCAATCAGCAATGCGCCCAGTTGAGCACTTAAAAGAATTACCTGTACCAAAACCCCCTGATCAGGAAATGTGGAGTTCAAGCAGTGGGGATGAACATTACAGTGATGGAACAGTACAATTTTCTAATTCAGAAAGCAATAATAAACCAATACTATTTTCTCAAGATGCTCTAAATGAGTTATGCAGAGATCTTTATTTAACCAAAGACAAAAGTGAACTTCTTGCATCAAGGCTTAAAGAACGAAATCTTCTTAGAAAAGGTGTGAAAATAACATTGTACAGAAAACATGCACAAAACTTGCATGTTTTGTTCACTTTGACAAATGATTTATGCTTCTGCAATGACATTGTTGAACTTTTTGAACAGCTGGAAATACAATATGATAACACCAACTGGCGACTTTTCTTGGATACATCCAAGGAAAGCATAAAAGCTGTTTTGCTTCACAATGGGAACACTCTGCCATTTGTTCCTATAGCTTACAGAACAACCATGAAAGAATCATATGAAAATTTAAAAACAATTTTAGCAAGCATACATTATGAAGTCCATAAATGGCATGTTTGTGCAGATTTCAAGGTTATAGCCATGCTCACTGGCCTTCAGCCAGGCTATACTAAATTTTGTTGCTTCTTGTGCTTATGGGACTCTAGAGCAAGAGCTGAACACTATGTACGCAAGCACTGGTCTGCTAGAGATGAAATTGAGCAAGGAAAACATAACATCAAACACAAACCACTTCTGCAAAGTGATAGAATCCATTTACCACCTTTGCATATTAAACTCGGTTTGTTCAAGCAGTTTGTGAAAGCACTTGACAAGGATTCCTTGGCATTTGCATATCTTGCAGAAAAGTTTCCTTCATTAAGTCGAGCTAAAATAAAAGAAGGTATCTTCATAGGTCCCCAAATTCGAAAAATTGTTCTTGATGAAACTTTTAACACACATCTCACGAGAAAAGAAAAATGTGCCTTTGAGTCATTCAAGAAAGTTTGTGATAACTTCCTGGGAAAACATCGTTCAGAAGACTATGTGCAAGTTGTGAATGATCTATTGCATCATTTTCATGATATGGGATGTAACATATCTCTAAAAGTTCATGTGCTCCACTCTCATTTGGATTTTTTTGCTAAGAATCTTGGCCATGTGAGTGATGAACATGGCGAAAGGTTCCATCAAGATATTTCATTAATAGAAAAACGTTTTAAAGGAAAATGGAACACTGGTATGTTGGCAGACTACTGCTGGAATTTAAAAAAGGATGATGACACTCTACACAAGAGAGTTAAGAGGACAAATGTTGTTTAAACTGGTGAATTCGGTGGTTTTTTTTCAAAATAATTAATAATAAAGTACATGAAAATGGTACCTAATCCAGAGAAATAAATGTCAGATTTGGAATCAGCATACGTTTCTTACACCGAAACAGGTCTTATATGTCTTGTACTTTTTTTACAATTCAAATTTGTTGCACAGTGTAATCGGAGCTACTGTCACGATATTTGGCTGCTGTTATGCGGGCAGTGAATTAGCAATGTTTTTAGATTGTCCAAATACCTAAGCTCAATTTGTTTACATAAAAAGCATCGCTTCATACGCTAATGGTAATTTGTGTATCACTTCTCAATGAACACGTAACTTGGTTTGCTATTTTTTTTCTCTCTCTCTCTATGTATGTATGTATGTATGTATGTATGTATGTATCTATGTATGGATGGATGTATGCATGCATACATGTATATGTGTGCGTGTATGTGTGTGTGACGTGTCATGTATATCAGGTTTGTAATGAATGTGTGTATTTGTTTGTTTTTTTTTTTTGGTTTTACGGCATATCAACCCTTTTCGGGTTATTCAATGCCGAATCCAGTTATTTTGGAAATAGTTTTCATGTTGCATCCAGTTATTTTGTAGAAGGTTTTTATTCTTCAAGCTCTTTGTATCTTCAATCGCTAGTTTGTAGTGTTTGGTTTGATTTAGTTGTTTTATAGTGGATTCTATTGTTTTTGTTCTCCGTCCTGAAGAGCATGAATGAGTTTTGCAATGGGAGATGGAAAAGGTTACAGCATTAATGTTTGGTACATTTTAAGTTAGGAAACCAGTCAGGAAGTAGGGGTGATAGAAAGAGAAAAGGGATATAGGAGGAAAAAGAAGAAAGGGGGAAAAGGTGGGTTTTTTTTGGGGGGGGTTTGCAGAACATAATTAAGTTTTGCAAAAAGAATTAGAAAAACAAAAAGCATCAATGTTAGGTGCATTTCATCTCAGGAAGCCAATATCTTCAGATAGCCTTATCTGGTAGCATCAGTGTGTATTTGTGTATGTTTGTGTCAGTTTTATAATGTGTTTGTATGTAATTGCGCATTTTTATTTCTGACTTATGTGTGCATGTATATGCATGTTTATATGCATCTGGTTTTGAAACCGACGGTACCAATGACTTGTCTCATCTAAAAATTTCTGTAAACACAAAATATATATATAAATACGCTCTTATTTCCGATTTTCTTTATAATTGAGCACTTTGCTGGATTTCTTTTAAAAAAAACCTAATCATATGAGTGTGTGTATGTGGGTTTGTGTGTGTGTGTGTGTGTGTGTGTGTGTGTACCCGCCCAGCACATTAATTATCCATCACCAAAAGAGAAATATTCATAATAACCATTCTGAGTAATATTCATTTCCATTTAAAAACGTGGATTCATATATGTAATTACAGTTAACTAAGTGCAGTAACCTCAAACCAAATCACTGCTTAATTTGATTTTTCATTTTATAATTGTTAATTTCTTTTAGTTCATATGAGAATATATATTTTCGAAATATTCCTTAAAATAAAGTCCAAATTATTACAAATAATAAGCTCAACTGAGATTTGTTTCAGCCTCCAGAGCATGAAAAAAAAAAAAAAAAAAAAAAAAAAAAAAATATATATATATATATATATATATATATAAATTCTACAATTATATAAATGCAACTTTGTATCCGTATGTGTGAGAGTTCGTTCCTTATAGACTCCTAAACGGCTGAACAGATTTTCTTTAAAATTCACAGAAGTTTAGTGTATAAGTCTGGGAGTGATCTTAGTTAAGATTTGTCTCAGAATACCCCCGATAATTACTGATAATCTATAATCGAAATCGTTATTTTGATTTATCTATCATCGGTAAAGCCATTTTTCTATGTCGCCGCTTAGCAACAATGATAGAACAACGGGCCGTGAGAATTTTACTGTGGTTAATGTGATAGCGTGTTTAAAAAAATTTTTTTTTTTTTTTTTGCATGACGTGGTCTTTAGGTTCAAACCCCGCACGTAAATTTGTTAATGTTTTTTTTTCGTTGACTCGAAAGAAATTTATATGAAATAATTTCATAAAAGAAAACAGTAGGTGCTCTAGAGTGCAATATAGAATAACATATATTTTGATCTAACTTACTGTATGGAGGCATGTGAAGCTCCCTCCCGGGCAATTTCACGGATTTTGATGACAATAAAAATATAGGACTATGAATTATTCGTAGATAATCATTCCATCTAAGGCAACGTCAGTTTTATTTTTCATTGAATTATCGCCCCATTAGCCTCCTCTCACTTTTCGCTAAAATTTTTAAGTCCATAAGCAACCAAGCTATAGTTCATCACCTTACAAATGCTAAACTTCTGACCGACCAACAATATGGATTTAGGCAAGCCCGTTCTACAGCAGATATTCTAACTGTAATCTCTGAACGTATATACCATTCACTGGACAAAGCAGGGGAGGGTAGAGTGGTAGCTCTAGATATATCTAAGGCTTTTGACAGGGTACGGCATGAAGGGTTTCTCAGGAAAATCAGATCATATGGTATCACTGGACGAATACTTAACATAATTAAATCCTTCCTAGATAAGAAAAACATCCAGGTTTCTTCGACGGCCGTGCATCTAAACAATATGATATAAATGCGGGAGTGCCTCAGGGGTCTATCCCTGGACCTTTATTATTCCTAATATTCATAAATCACCTCCCTGACAAAATTTTATCTGAGATGGGTATATATGCTGATGATACCCCGCTCTATAACAGGTACGATAGGAAAACAAATTAACACATATCTAAGGAAATGACAGAAACACTAGAGGATGGCCTCCAATCTGTAGTGGAATGGGGACAAAAATGGATGTTTCCATCAATAATTACAAGAAACCTTCTCCACCACCAATAGCAATGGCCAAAGACTCATTATCTGAAAGTACTTTTGGAACAATTACATTGAGAGCATTGCCAGGACGGATGTGAAGAAGGTAGGATTTCTCGAAAGCTACTAATGCCCGAAAGTTTACTGTACCTTTATAAGTCCACCATTCGCCCATGCATCTGCTACTAATCTCGCTCCTAGACAAGGTTCAAAAGAGAGTCGCGAACCTGATAGGTCCTGAACTCTCATCTAAGCTTCAGCCTCTGCCCCACCGACGAAATTTTGCATCTCTCTGCCTGTTCTACAAATAGTTTAATGGTGAATGCTCCGACGAACTGCAAGCACTTGTACCCCTCGACGTAAATACTCCCGACGAACTCGACAAGCAGCTAAATCCCACCCCTACACAGTAGAGATCCCTAGATGTAAGAGAGCTTTCTACTTCTTAGTTTCTTCACCAGAACTGCTAGACTTTGGAATTCCCTTCTCGGTCCCTGCTTCTCCAACTGTACTGACATGCAGAAGTTCAAGTGTAACGTGAACCGACATCTTTCTGCCCAACTCTTTACATAGTACCTCTGTAGCTTATGTTCCTGACAGTAGCCCCTACATCAAAGAGCAATGTGCCTTGTTTGGGGTGAAAATTAAAAAAAAATCGTCGGGTCTCCCTGCTAGTATATATGTGAAAATGAATTCACAAATATTGGAAAATATAGAATGAGCCATTTATATATTTATTTATTTATTTTACATGGGAGTCACAACTTATCAAGTGCCGGAAGCCACTCGGGGATAAGGGTTATTGCGTGTACAGTAGTCAAAGAGATAATATCGTAGTAATGGTTAGTAATGGAGATTTGATAAAGTGTCTTACTTAAGGAGGTGGTTCATCAGGAATTTGTTTATGTTGGACTTGAAAACAACCAAGTTGTAGTCAGGTGGGAAACAGGCCAACGGAAGAGAGTTCCACAGGCGTGCACTTCTAAGAAAGAAGCTTTGTTTATGGAATCTACGTTTTTATTTAGGCACAGATAAAGAATGGGGAAACTGATTGACAGTGGTTTCAGCTAGACCGGTGTTTTTCGCGAAAGACTGGCGAGGGGATCCAGAGATTGGAGCTCGGACAAGAACTTGCTATGGAAATAATGATAAAACAAAGACAGGTTCGCAACATCTCTTCTGTGGGAGAGAGGTTGTAGGGAAGAGAAAAGGGCGTCCCCCACTAGGTCACGAAGTCTATTTTGTACTTTATCAAGGCATGATAGGCTGTTTTAGCAGCTCCTGCCCAGATTTGGCAGTAGTACTCCATCCCTGGACGTACTTGGCCTTTATATAGATAGAGAATTGCATCAGTAGTGAGATATCTTCTGGAGTGGTAGAAGGATCCTACCATTTTTCTTGCGCCCTTGGCAACATACTTGATGTACGTGTTCCATTTCAGATCAGGAGTAAAGATCAATCCCAGAAGCTTATCAAAACATGGAGCATCCCCTAGACGAGAGCAATCCATTTAAATTGATGCCAGATGGGGATCAGAGCGTTGATGATGTAAAGATAGGAGCTTGGTTTTAGATGCATTAAAAGTAACCAGCCATCTCTTTCCCCACTGTACCACGCCCTAAAGATCAGAGGAGAGAGAATCAGAGAGAACTTTGTCATTTACGGCCTTAGATGTGTTGCCATAGATGGTCGTGTCATCAGCATAGATGTCAACGAATGATTTAAGTATGTGTTTTGGGAGATCATTGATGTAGATCAGGAAGAGAATTGGGCTTAGGATGGAGCCCTGAGGGATTTCAGCATTAATACTGTGAGCCTCTGATTTCTGCATATCAACCACTACTCTTAGGAGCCTATCAGAGAGAAATGATTTGTATAATTGAGAAAACATTTCCAGTTATACCGTAGCTGGAAATCTTGTAAAGTAGGCCTTTATGCCATACCTTATCGAAGGCCTTTGATATGTCAAGAGCAATGGCACTAGAAAAGAAGCCTTTGTCAAGATATTCACTAATCCTATGAGATATAACAGTTAGCTGCAAAGTTCTTGGCAAATAGTTTGACCTTGTCTGATACTAACGAGATGACCTCAGGTCCATTGATAATGGTTGGGATAGAACGCACGTTTCTGTTCATGATCCTGTTTGCTATTTGCCAAAACTGGTGGGAACCAAGCCGCTGCTAAGCTACCTTGGATTTAACGGACTGAGCATATAGCTCTCTTGCATTTTTTTATTACTCTTTTACAGTTGTTGCTGGCAGTCCTGAAAGCAGCTTTACTTTCAGTACATATATTACGTTGGAAAAAGTGATTTCTGTGCGCGATGACAGCAGCACATTCTGGGGAGAACCATGGCTGGCTGTTAGGTTTTTGTTGAAATGTTTTGGATGGGATAAATCGGTGTATGCCTACAATTAATCATTCGGTTAGGTCTGATACTATAGAGGACACATCCTTTTTAAACATGGAATGCAGAGGTAGATCAGATATAAATGTACGGAAGCTATCCCAGTCAGCCGTAGAGTATCGATATATAGTACGGTGGAGCGGTACGTCAGAAGACTTATTACATTTCATTTTTATCTTAACTGATACAACCGCGTGGTCGGAAGATCTCAGAGGAGATAGAACAGAACATGAACATAACTCAGGGGAAATTGTGAGAAAGAAGTCTTGAAGGCTTGCATACTGACCGGAAGTATCGGGCACACGGGTGGTTCGTCATTTATTAAATAAGGATATACATACAATTAGTTGGGAGATAAAGGGCAATCTTTATATAAAGGTATTTCGAAGCCTAATCTTCTCATCAGAAGAGTAGAGAAAGTGCTAAGTAACATGATGGGGATGTGACGTCTAGAAAGGGAATCATCAGGAACAAAAGAAATAAATAAAATTATCGATGGGAAACTGCATTGAATTCTAATATAAAGGAGGAGCGTAATATATAAAGTGTAGTGTAAGTGTAAAGGAGTATAGGGTGTCTATCATAGTTTTAAATAATGTAAGTAGTTTATATAGTTAAGATTCAGCGGGAGGTGTAGGGGTAGTTGAGTTGTGGTTCTATTTTATCCGTATGTAAGATGTATAGTGTTTATGCAGGGGATTTACGCTAAAGGTTTTTTATCGATAGCGGTAACCGAGACAACAATAGTACTTAGAGACGGTGAATGTTTTCAGGTATAATATTATGATGAAGAATTAAAGCGATCGTGTATATATTAAGCAAGAATAAACAACGTTACTTATATCACAACATTACTTATAAGGGAATATGGCTGTATCGTCATGTTATGAGATTGATGCAAGTTAGATTGTGGATTACATGGGGAATGTACTAGGGTTTTAATTCAGTAGTGTAAGGGAAGGCCCGAAGGTGAATTAAAGGGGTAAGTTATGAGGTGAGTATAGGTGGGAATTTGTGAAAGTATAATAATTTTCAGAAGATAACATATGGTGGATGATATGTAGTGATACTCCTAGGGATGCCTTGTAGTTAGGTGTAAAGGGGTTAGGGTTAGGGTTAGGGTTGGAATATAAGGCAAAGGCATAAAGATAGGGGAGTAAAGTTGATAGAAGTGGATAAAAGGACAAACAAATAAATGAGGTTTGGACGAATGGTGCGGTGTGATAATAGGGGAAGGATATACTAATGAAAAAAATAATTATAAACCGATAAAAAAAAAAACGAAACTAAATTTTGTTAATTGGGGACAATAGTTGGAGCGATAGGGTACATGTATACAAAAGTGAGGCATAAAGGTGTAAATTATAAATATAGGTTTAGCCAGCAAAGCCGAGAGTTCGGTGAACGAGATACTATCTCTTTAGATACAAAACTCTAGGCCAGGAAAATGTTCGCAGATGTCCATATTATAATCCGGAATTTTCTTGGATGTATGGGCCAGCATAAGTTCTTTATGGACAGGCAAGATATCAACAGTAAATTACATTTAGGCTCGTGCTAGACGAGGGTGGTAGTCCATTAGTAATATAGAAATAATAGTATAGTTTAATCGTAACTGAATTAATATTCAGATAGACAGGTAAAAATTTTCCATTAGTGATAGATTTGAAAACACAATACAGTTATTAACATCGATGTATTTATAGATAAGTCTTTATATTTTTCAGATAAGTTTTCTTTTATAGAATTGATTTTAATCTTCTGCTATTTACCCTCGTTATATATATATATATATATATATATATATATATGCATGTATATATACATTTTTATATTTATATACATAAATATTTAGGTATATATATAAATATAAACATATATATATATATATATATATATATATAGATAGATAGATAGATAGATATAGATATAGATATATTCTCAATATTTTATCTATCATTGCAAAATTACTTAGCTCCTAATGTAGCTATCGCCACGTGTCGCATCCCTATATATATATATATATATATATATATATATATATATATAGGGATGCGACACGTATATATATATATATATATATATATATATATATATATATATATATATATATATATATGAATATGTGTGTAATAGAGAGAGAGAGAGAGAGAGAGAGAGAGAGAGAGAGAGAGAGAGAGAGAGAGAGAGAGAAATATCTATCGGTTGATTTGAAAAATAACCAAGACATGTGTGACTACCTGACGGCACGTTCTGCGACACAAATTGGTTTCCCTAGAAATTTAAACGACAGATTATCAATTATAAAGCCCAATACCAGACAGTTCATTAATCCAATCGTGAGCAGTGTCCTAATTTTCGGACACTGTATTTGGAAAGCTTCCAGGCCATATATTTTATACGAAACTTAGTAATTTGGCCTAGGATTTAGATTGACGTCATTGTCGTTTATTTGACACCCAGTTTCTTCATTATATCCAACCTAATATTAATGTGGCGCCGTACAGTGAAGATGAGCAGACATTATGAAACAGCTGGTTTAAAGGATAAATGAAGGCACCGACGTCAACAACTGTATTGTGTTTTCAAATCTATCACTAATGGAAAATATTTACCTGTCTATCTGAATATGGAACTGTACTATTAATTCAGTTACGATTAAACTATACTATTATTTCTATATTACTAATGGAGATTTTGTACCTGTCTGTCACCATCCGAAATCCCTATAAACAATAACACCATCAAAACTATATCTATCTATCTATCTATCTATCTATCTATCTATCTATCTCTCTCTCTCTCTCTCTCTCTCTCTCTCTCTCTCTCTCTCTCTCTCTCTCTCTATATATATATATATATATATATATATATATATATATATATATCGGTAGTGAACATTCAAAGTCCACATACTTTTCATTCATAATATTTTATTGTGTTTTACACGTGTTTCGTTGAATGGTGAAAAAGCAACTCATCAGATTATATGTTCCTCGAAAAAAAACAAAACAAAACAAACAAAAAACAAAAACAAAAACAGTTGGAGATTTTTTTTCTTTGGATTAAAGAGGATAAAATTTGGTAAAAAGAAAAGTGAAATCCTTAAAAATCATAAGATTTATAAAAACTAAAAAAAAAAAAGTATATGTTGCAACCCTCATGGAGAAAAAAAAGCTGTAAGAATTTAAAGCCCAAGAGGATACAAAAACGTTTAATGCGCCTTATTTAATTTTTTTATAATTATAGCCTTGCTTACGAATTTCAGGTTAAAAAAAACTAATGGCAAAATATTATTAAAAACATAGGGGATATGATTAATGAAATTTTTATTAATAAAAGTTTCATCTTTAATCAGACTAAATTTGCCCATCAAAATGCTTCTACATGGAACGAATACGAAACTAAGCTTATAATGAGTTTTACTCAATTTCAGAGTAATCGAAGTCACTGAAATGCCGAACACTAACGTAATAATACAAAATATATTTTAAAAGAATTCATATCCTGCAAATATTATTAAGAAGTTTTTTTTAGTTAACTAATTCCAAGCAAACGTAAATTAATTTATTAATTCAGGGTTAGCCTCCAGTAAAATCAATATTTTCGCCTTCGAATGGTAATTTGTAACAGTTAACTAAATCTGTTTGGAGTTGTGTCCCTTTAATCTAATATTTGAAATCCCATTTATCGTCTATGATTTATATTGTTTATTAACTCATACGTCTTTTGATTGACCTAAGCATTTTTGGTGCTTTGTCAATATACCCTGATTAACCTAATTCTTAATTGACTATACGTTGGTCTTGGTTTTGCCATGTATATTTTAGTGACACTCTGTATTATTCCCTCTTCCCATTTCGATCCCGATACTCACACACGCACGCACGCCCCCCCCACACACATATATGTATATATATTTAAACAAACATATTATTAAAGATAATAGAGAATTTCTGTTTGATTCTAACTTTTCATTTTTTCGATTTTTTAATCTTTTTTTGGAGTAAAAATCACAAATGTTAATATATATCCTAGGATAAAAAAATAGAACAGTAGCAGAAACTCGTCATGACGCAAGCAAACAACAGAAAATATTGTGTGCTGAAAATAAAGCAGGTTACCTTGTAGGCTTGTATATAATGATGCTTTTCAGCTGTGTTCACTTGTGAAGTAATTCAATTCAGCGTCCAGTTAATGTCGGTTATCTAGCAGAGAAAATGGTCCGATTCAAGACCTTCCTCTTCTTAGTTTACTTTCTCGTAGACTTTTATATAATGGTGTTTATCGTTTTTTTGGGGGGGTATTTAATTTAATTTCTTAGTTTATTCACTCGTAGATTTGTATATAATCGAGCTTTTTTGGGAGTATTTCATATCGTCCTCCTGATAATGTCGGGTCGTTAGGAGAGAATACTTACCGTTTTGGGACCTTTTTCGCGCTTAAATGTTCAAAGGCTGCATCTAACGTATTCGTTAAGTTAAGACGCGCTCATACCGGAAATAATAGATAAAAAGAAAAGAAAAAAAGAAAAGAAAAAGAAAAACAATAAAATAAATAAATAAATAAATAAAATAAAACAAATATAAATAAATTTAAGATTAAAAATATGTAAATTAATAAAATAATTAAATAACTGAATAAATAAATCTACTCACAGAAATAACTACACTGTAGACATATGAACATTCTTGGCCTTCGGGACAAGATCAAAGTGTAGTATCTGTTCTTCAGATGCTGCACTTCTATTTCTTGTTCTCTTTCGGTGGAGGAGAAATCCTTCACGACTGAGACAATTTTTATTTTTGTACCTTTTCGCCACGTTAAAAAACGACCCTGGTGTCTAACTCTGTCCCGTGGGGAGGCATAGTAAATAGGTACACTGTAGACATTTGCTACCATATCATGCGGGATTCCTTTTAGCCCAGAGCCGTAGACCATCTTTGAATGCTAGCCATTTCCAGTCCAGATTTCCTTATCCGATTGAGCCCAATGACTTCTTTGAAAGCTAGGTTTTCTTTCGCCTCATTTATAACGCCTCAGACTTCCCATTTCCTCCCTGTTTTAAGAGAGGGGTGTACACTCTTTACAACTGTGCCATTGGAATTGTCCAACATCATCTGGAATCTGACTTTTCCAGCTTTAAAATCATCTGCAATAGATTTAAGCGGTAATTTTAGTTTAGATTGTTTGCTATATAGAGATACGTTTGATAATCGTGGAGGCAAACCTAGCCATTTTCTCGTATATCTACTGAATTTTGCTTCTATCACCTCAACTGTGCTCATAGTTACTTCATATACGAGAAGGAGCCATAACAGAATTGGGATGAGCATGTGTTAAAGACACCATACCTTGTATTTACCTTGCAGTAGACAGCGCCTGATCGTTTTTAGACGATCACCAACGGTTTTGATTGCCACTTTAACCTGGTTGGAATCCTTCAAGGTCCATATATATATATATATATATATATATATATATATATATATATATATATATATATATATATATATATATATTATGAAACGTTTTCTCTCGATTCTGCGGGCATCTTTAAGTAGCAGTAGAATGATGGCGAGGAAAAGGCTAATGGTAGTAGCAGTGAAGAGTATTCATAGACTGATTTGCACCTGACTATTTTTAGGCCACTACCGAATCAAATTCTCGAGTCAGTCAATGGGTCGCATAGAATGAGATGCGGGTGGGTGTTACACCAGACATTTTAAAATGTTTGTCTTATTTAAAATGAACGCTTTTTTATTGCAGATTTTTGGATTTTAATGTAGATTACTTCCAGTATTGCCGTTTAAAATTTGTTTTATGATGCATTATTTGTGTGTTACAGACTAAGATTTGTCAAACATAGGAGGGGAGACAGTTATGCTTGCCATGTAGATGTTAAAAAAATTGCATTGGAATCTACATGCATGATAAAGCAACGTGATAGGGTAGTGGTTGTATAACCAATGTAACTATCTGTTTCAAGATTGATGTAGAAGTTACACGCTCCAAAAGGACATTTAAACGTATAGATAACGTTGGTTCTTTCTAATGATCTTAGGGTTGGCGTGACATTATCTTTTTTACTACAACGTTTTGAGTCTTAACTTTTTTTAAAAATAGTAAACAATGAATCTATGTATAATGTTTTTATAGTTTTTTTTTCTTTTAATTTAGAGTTTAGTTGCATTTGGTTGCACTAGAATATATTATTGGAATGCGGGTTTTGATGTTGCATGATATTGATATTTGTAGTGGTATTCTTTAAGTTCTGAAGCATTGATTTTATTTATTGGTCGACAATATAATTCGGAAATCCATTATTAATAAAGACTTGTTTGATATTTTTAATTCGAGGGGTTAGTTTAGTGCAGTTAAGTAGTTTTTTTACGATTACTATTTTGTAAAGGTAAGGGCATTCGCTCTCATAATTAAGACAAGACTTTAGTCTAGTTTTTTTTGTAGTTGGAAGTTCTGAACGTATTCTTAGATGTGTCTATGAGAACATCGAGGAATGGAATGTTGTCTACAACGTTTAGTTTTACAGCGAATTTGAGTATAGATTATTTTGGAAAAGGTCCTTCAGTGTTTGTATTTGCTCAATATTGGCTAGAATAAGTATATCGTCAACATATCGTAGATAAATAGAGAGTTTACTTCTGCTATGAAATATTTTAATTTCAAGGTTACTTATGTAGAATTCACCGAAGATCGGTCCAAGAACCGATCTCAATCGAAACTCCAATTTGGATGTAGATGTTGCCTTTGAAATAATAGAAAAAACACTTCAGTAATGCAGACTAATAATAAGAATATAAGTATTTTTTATTTAGTTTTAATGAAGGGAAAGACGAGTAAATATTGTCGAGGATTATACGCGTATCCATAGCCTTTTTTTTACTGGTAGAAGCGGGAGACGGACGGTTTGTCGGTGTGAACAAAGACAAATATGTTATAGGTTCGGAATTCAGAAAAAAAGAACCAGAAATGTGGCCTTGGGAGTTTAGTGTTAAAACACTCGAGCAAATAGTTTTAAACACGTATATTTATATTCAAAAGAATATATATACCGCGTTATGTACACACCCAATGATACATTTTTCGACTACGAAATCTCGATTCCATGAACAGGGCTTCTTTCTTAGAACTGCTCGCCTGTTGAAACTCTATTCCGTTTGCCTGCTTTCCAGCTGACTACAATCTGATTGTCTTCAATAAACAAGTTCTTGATTAACCGTCCCCCCAAGTAATCCAAATTACAAAATTCCCACTACTTATGTTTACTACGCAATAATCACATTGACTAATGTATACCTATTAACCCTTATCTGCGAGTGGCTTCTGGGCTTTGATAAGTAGTGAGACCCATATAAAAAAATACAACGTGATCAATTCGACGCACTTTGTATACACTCTTTACACATATATATAAGACCCCGCAATCCAACATATGTTCGTTAGACTTCAAACCTCTCCCGGACTCCCACGCTGTCTGGTACCGTCGCAAAAGAACAAACAAAAATAACTAAATCTCGGCATTTTTTTCTCTTTTATCGAGGCATTTATTACCATCGTACTTTCTAAACAATACCAGCTTCTTGTTTTTTTTAAACTGTTCTCTTAATTTTGTATGAGCTTAACAAAACTCCATTGTTTCGACACCAGCTTAAAAGTCTTTCACCGCCACCACAGGGCCACACGTTTATCTCATCTTATTCTTATCTATCTTATTTTCTCCCTCGGTTTCGTGCTGGCCATAACCAACCATTTCTCGCCTTCAACTTTCACACGACCATCTTGCTTGGATCGCACTTTCCTTTTCTCCGATTACGCGCTGTCTTTTTTTCCTTATTCTTGTCACACACGTCCGCTCACACTTGATAATATGCATAGTGCTTAAACTGCTGCTGCTGCTACTAATATCTTCGCTACCCATCTATCATTACCCTGCTGCTGACATGTTCACACGCGCTCATACGCGCTCTGTTACAGAAATATTGGATTTTAAAACTGAAAGTTTTGCTGAGGTTATTTGTCCTTAACATAAAAAATTGATATTTTAATAATATTTGATAATTGATGTTTAATACTTATCGCGAAAATTTAATACTTATTATTAAAATTTAATACTTATTATTAAAATGTAATAGTTATTGTTAAAATTTTATACTTATTAAAATTTAATACTTATTGTTAAAATTTAATACTTATTATTATAATTTAATACTTATTATTCAAATTTCATACTTATTGTAAAAATTTACCACTTATTGTAAAAATTTATTACTTCTTGTTAAAAGTTAACACGTATTAAAATTTAATACTTATTGTTAAAATGCAACATTTATTGTTTTAATTTGATACTTATTATTAAAATTTAATACTTATTATTAAAATTTAATGCTTATTATAAAAATTTAATACTTATTGTAAAAATTTAATACATATTATTAAAATTTAATACCTATTATTAAAATTTATGACTTATTATTAATATTTGATAATCATTATTAAAATGTAATACTTATTATTAAAATTTAATATTTATTGCAAAAAATGTATTACTTATTGTTAATATTTAATACTTATTATTAAGATTTAATACATATTATTAAAATTTAATATTTATTATAAAAATCTAATACTTATTATTAAGATTTAATAATTATTATTTAAATTTAATACTTATAATTAAAATGTAATATTTATTGTAAAATGTAATACTTATTATAAAAATTTAATACTTTTTTATTAAAATTTAATACTTATTATTAAAATTTAATACTTATTGTTAAATTTTAATACTTATTATTAAAATTTAATACTTATTGTAAAAATTTAATATTTATTGTTAAAATTTAATACTTATCATGAAAATTTAATGCCTATAAAAATTTAATACTTATTAAAATTTAATACTTATTATTAAAATTTAATAATAATTATTAAAATTTAATACTTATTGTAAACCTTCATTACTTCTTGTTAAAATGTAATACTTTTTGTTAAAATTTAATACTTATTATAAAAATTTAATACTTATTATTAAAATGCAATACTTATTATTAAAATTTAATACTTATTGTAAAGATTTAATGCTTATTGTTAAAATGTAATACTTATTGTTAAAATTTAATATTTATTGTAAAAATTTAATACTTATTATTAAAATTTAATGCTTTTTGCTAAAATTTAATACTTATTATTAAAATTTAATACTTATTGTAAAGAGTTAATACTTATTATTAAAATTTAATGCTTTTTCTTAAAATTTAACACCCATTGTTAAAATCTCATACTTATTATTAAAATTTGATACTTATTGTTAAAATTTAATGCTTATTGTTAAAATGTAATACTTATTGTTAAAATTTAATATTTATTGTAAAAATTTCACAAAAATTGAATGTGCCATTATTGTCACGAACGGTTTCCAACCCCTATTTGACTCCTTTGTAAAAATAAATTGAATAAATATATCCCATACTGTCCACTCCTACGCATAGCAACATGTCCCTTAAATCGTGATGATCAATTATTTTGTTTTAGAGTAAATCGTAAATATATAAACACACACACATCCATAACTTTATATAATAATAAAGATTTCTTTATCCGTATTGTAGGGAATACATTCAAATTATTAAAAAGTAGTAGAATGGTGTTGTAGTTTGCTTAAAGCATTGTGCGTAGTGTGAAAGGAGTTATGTTTGAAGACTATATTAATGCAGTTCGTAGGAAAAACCATGGACACGAGTTAGTATATAAAAGAATAATGACAGTATTAGAAGGAATTTTCAATTATTTTCAATTATATTACGTTTATTTACCAACATAATGTGTCGTACAAGATGGTAAGTGTCGATGACCCTCACTTTCTGAGAGTATTATCTCTTCATCATGAAAAAAAAACATATACAACTGTTCGGTAAGGTATTCTTTTGTCTGTTTTATTTTATTTTATTTAGTTCTTTATTCATTTTAAGTCAGTTATCCAGGTTACTGAATATTAATATTGTTAGGAATTATTGTAGCTTTTCTTTTTTTTAATATATATAAATAATTAATTTTTGCGTAATACACTTAAAGTGTGTACTTAGGAGTGTCAATCGCTGCTGTATTATTGTGGTGTAATATGAAGTTTTGGATAAAGCTATTAGTTTAAGGGAGGTCATTCTATGTGTGTTTGGATTAGTTCTCCTGCCAAAGTGTATACCTCAATATGTATACCCGTACACGCCTATGTATATGAGCATACGCGCACAAACACACATGCATGCATGCGCATGGACGCATGTACACACGCACACATATATAAGCATATATTATTTTATTTTAATAATTGAATGTATTTATCTTCTCTATATAAATAAAATGAACTCATTTTTTCATGCAAATATAATATGCACAAACGGCAGAACAATATCTGAGGTGTGTTATAGGCTTATTATTTCTCAAATTCCTCGATAATCTTAGATTTCTATACTTTTTCTGCTGAGAAGTCACGGCCAAAATCGGTTAAGATCAATGGAAGTGGTAAAATATTTTCTCTCTAATAAATTCCTCCTCCCCCTGCCACCACTTAACACCGTTTGGGGATCGTTCACAAGGAACAGTTGAGAAGAGAACACCGGTTTGGCTTCGTAGTTCTTTCATGTGAAGTTATTTAAAATCACTAAACTAAGCTGCAGTGCTCTGTGGCGTAGTGGTTAGCGTGCTGGGAAATTCACATTATATTTTCACGTTCGCGCCGACCTACCGTAGTCTTTTTTTTTTTTTTTTCCTAAACAACTGGAATGGACTTTTCTTGGTGGCCGAACTGTTAACGTTGCAGATATTTTTTTTTGTTTTTTTCACACTTTATTTTCCTACTTTTACTCATGACTCCGGGTTTGATCCTTCCTACTTACCTACCATAACATTTTTTAAAACTCTCCCCCCCCGTCCCGGAAACAAACACTCGGGCAACGCCGGGTACCCCCGCTAGTTTTATAATATTTTTGTCTGTTTGTTTATCAATTTATTTGTTTTCTATTTATTAATTTCTTTATTTATTCTATTTAAAATAAAAAGGTGATATATTTCACTCCTTAGCGATTTTGTCTTTTTAGTAATGGCAGAAAGCTCAAAATGAAGCCAATTCATTTTATCCGTATTTTGGTTTCGAGACAAAAATAAGACCGCCTCTGTTGAAATGTTGACTTGTTCTCAATAGATTTTGGCACCAAATTGCTTCAGTTCTTATATAATATCACATTCTTTAAATTGAATAGACGGAAGATCCGTTCCAATGTAACAATACAATTTGGTTATTAATGTCACAAACCGCAGACTCTTAACACAATGCCGAACCATAATGCCTTACTTTCTTGATTGCTCTATCTTAAATCGAATGTATATAAATTCAATATATGTTACAAATGCCATATATATATATATATATATATATATATATATATATATATATATATATATATATATTTATATAAGTGTAAAATTCTCGCTATATATATATATATATATATATATATATATATATGTGTGTGTGTGTGTGTGTGTGTGTGTGTGTCGGTCGGCACTAACCTTATTCGGGTTTAACTGGCTTCCTCCAAAGGAGGAAGTTCCATGAGAGCATGAAATTCACAAGCGCTCCCCAGTCGCATGTATATCCCCGTTAGGGGAGATGACGACGTTAGGTTTTTGTAACTCTTGCAGGGAGATGTCGACGTTCTCCTACATACAGCGCCTGGAATTCCCAAATTGGTCATCCATTTTAGTAATAACGAGGCTCAACGTTGCTTACCTTCGGCGATCTTAGACAGGAACCGGTGTGTCAACGTGATTATACAGTATATATATATATATATATATATATATATATATATATATATATATATATATATATATATAATAGAATTGTAGAAGGCGGTACAATGCAGAAGTAACGGAAAGACATAAGCTGAAGCAGGTGAGAAATTTATTAATACAACTTATAAATACATGTGTACATATTCATATTTCATATACGCGGTATATTTATATTTGCACAGTGGTCATCTGGGAAAGTCGGTCTGGTGGTATGTCCGTGTAATATAATATTTCGAGAAAGATCTCTTCGTCAGATAGTTACTTGACTTTGACAAACGTGCCGTTGTAGGCAGTAACTATACCGCAGCAAATCATCGCTCGGAACTTGCAGGTAGTATATGGTTAGTTTTTTTTCTCAATTCTTATGTTATATTTCTAAATTATTTATTTTATTTTATATTGTATTTTATGTATTTGTTTTTTTTTTTGTTTTTTTTATAATAGTTTATCTTTGGTTCAAACGTGTTGTTGTAAACAGTAAACAGTAACAGTATCGGGCTAAATAATTGTCCGGACCTTATTGGTGGCTTTTTAATTTAATATGATTGTTTGTGTGTGTGTTTTTTTTTTACTTATTTTTATTTCTAATTTATTTATTTGTTTTATTTATTTATTTATTTTTATATAGTAGTTTATGTTTATATTGAGGAGATATTATTAATTAATTAATTTATTTGTTGTTTCTGTTTCTGCGTTCTGTTTGGGGTGGTGGGAGCGTAGACTTAGAATAAATCGGTTAGTCAAGGGAGACTACTTGATGAGTTGTTCTAAGGGGGATAATCGTTATCGATATTTCTTCTCAGTTAGATGTATAATGTTGCATTACTTTTTATGTATTTATTTGTTTGCTTATTTATTTTATTTTAGTGATATTATTCTCATACTGGGAGTATTTTATTTAATTCGTTATGTAGTGTATATATACTCATTTATGGATTCTTGTATCTTTAATTCAATTATATAGTAACTATAATTATTTATTTATATATGTAATGTGTTATGACGAAGTGGTTAGAAGTTATTTCGAGAGTTTGAGTAATTATTTAAATCTTTTTTTTATAATGTATTTGTTTATTTGAGTTAACTTGGGTTTCTGTTTTTGGTGTATTATGTCTTATTGTTATTTGCGATTTATATTGTTAGGTTTACTCGGGGAAATCAATTGGGTTATATTGGGGCATATAAACTTATAAATTTGCATGAGTCATATACCTGTAGCCGTGTAGCCTACATGCTCGCACCATCTAATTCATATATCTTAGGCTTGCTATTTAATTGTTAAACATTGTTATTATTATTAATGTGTAGTGATCTTGAATAGGGATTGCTTATTTATTATTTTGTATGTTTATTTATTTTGGTTTATTTTAATTTAATTTTGGATTTTTTTATTTTGTTTGTTTATTTATTTTTTTAATTGTATTATACAATGGTGGGATGGTGTGCATTAAGTTAAGAATGAAGAGCCTAATTCATGTCGGCGATTAATCTTGGGATGTAATTTGGCAATCAGGATTGATTCTTTGATACGAAGGTTGCCAACATTGCGTTCGGTGGCTAAAATATCTACTCTGATGGATTTGTTAGTGTTGCCGTATGTGTGAAGGTGTTTGCGAACAGAAGAGGCTTGTGTTTGTATGTGTTCTTTTACTCTAATGTGCAGGTGTCTCACTGAGCTACCGACGTATGATTGTCGCATTTGGTGCGCTGTATGCGATATACTGTGTATGTACGATGGCACATGTTAGTGGTGTTCATCGGGCAGTTTGTTAGGATGCAAGGTACGTTGCTTAGGTGGGTTTTGCGTTTTGACAAATGTTGTCGTAGTGACGGCCCAGTGTGTATAAGTTGTATGTCTAGACCCTCTCTGTGTATAGCTTTGCGGATGGCTGTTGTGATCTTGTCGTTGAAATGGTGCAGCTTTAGAAAGCAGGTGTTAGAGGAAGAATGTTGCGTGCGTCTTCTAGATTTATTGAGGTTTTCAATGGTTGGTTTAGGGTATCCATTGGTTTCTAGCACTTGATTGAATTTATTTGTGCATTTATTTCATTCCTTGCATATCTTATTTTAGCTTTACGGGGGGAAGGCAGATTTATAGTGTACGAAGAGATCTCTACAGGCGAGTTTCTTGTAGAATTCGGTGGATATATTACCGTCTTCCGAGATCTTGAGGTTGAAGTCTAGAAGTGCCAGGGATCCAGAGCTGTCGGGGTGCTCGATGGCGAACTCAATGTGTGGGTCGGTGTTGTTAAACATGTTAAAAATTGAGTTTGCGTCCTCCCAGGAAGGTGTTAGGAGTAGGATATCATCAACGTATCGCGTGAAGAAGGTGTAGGAGTAGTAAGTATATAAGAGCAAATAGTTAATAAAACATGTTAAAAAACACTTTGTAAAAGAGTTAAAAACATATTTAATCTAAAAAGGAAACACTTGATAAGTGGATAGTCCTTAATCCGCGGAGTTTCGAAGAAATACTTTCCTTTTCATCAGAGGGTAGGAATTAGCAAAATTTTATTATATATATATATATATATATATATATATATATATATATATATATATATATATATATATACTAGCAAAAGTACCCGTCCTTGACTGGGTTCAAAAACAGCCTACAGAAAATGGACTCTGATTTATGAAAGTATGATATATTATCAAAAGGAAGGGTTGTAAAGAGATAGCTTCTAATTTGGGGTTATCAAAACCAAAGCAAAATATGATGAAAGTAAAAATAAAATAGATCAACCCTATAATTTATTATACTATACCTGTTCACAGTGAAACACTTATCACAATATTCTGTGGATCTATATTAAAAAACCTTGTTAAACTTTGTGATATATTTCCATTCTATGGATGTCAGGTGCGAACGAACACCCCATAATTTTATTATACCATATTTCTTCAAACTGAAACATAATTATCAAAGTATACTTATGCAGATAGATATGAAAAGTCTTTATTAAAGTTTGTGCCTATTTCCATTCTATGGAGGCCAGTTGCGAACGCAGACCCCACAATTTTATTATACCATCCCTATTTAAGTTAAAAACATACTTATCAAAGTATTCTTATGTACATCTATATCAAAAACACTTGTAAACTTACATTGACCAAAACTGATTGCTCAAGATCAATGGTCTAATATCTGGGGTTGCCCTCACATATTACTTTGATTGTAGAATCTGCCGGAACAGATATTACACTTTGATAACAGAAAAAAGATCTTGGCCCGAAGGCCAAGAAGAAAAAAGCAAACTTTTTTTTTTGTTTATTTAAAAAGAAAATACAACTTTGTTATGTATGGATCGTAGAATTGCATTCATCTGCAAAAGATGTAGCTAATTTGCATATTCTTTTAAACGTTCATTTTGATTAATTCCATAATAGTTTTTTCGGCTTTCTGATGAGATGATCCTCTTTAGTCAACTATTATGTATAATTATATTCATGCAGATATTCTAGATGATTTATACTTGCATAATATTTGCGTAAAAAGTATAATAGTAAACACAAACTTCTTTCTATATATAATTATGTATGCATATATATATATATATATATATATATATATATATATATATATATATATATATTTGTTTAACAAATTTTGTCTACGAAATTCCTCTGTCAGTTTTTGGTCAACTGACATGAAACTAAATATATAGGGTATTCGAACACACGCGAAACTTTATATTAGGGTTTTAGCCCGGGGGAAATCGGTGCTAAAGTGTGAAAATTAAAGAAATGGAATTTCCCAGGTGAAGGTCGAACGACGGCATTACGAATATGCATGTGTAACGTAGTAGCTATTGGTTCATGTTTTAATTTTTAGCCTTACAGTAAACATGTCTTCGTAGCTCAGGCATTAGCGTAAAAGGAAAAAAGAAACTGCAAGCTAAACAGTGTGATTTCGTTTCTCGGTGGTGGCGCACAAGTAATTTTTTTTTTTACTATATATTAGGTCCAATATAATATAATAATTTAATACGAAATCTGCATTAATCAAAATATCATATTTTAGCGTATTTTATTACCGGGCAATACCAGGTGGCCTGCTAGTATTCTAGAAACTAATATATTCCACTCATATAGACTCGCAATATATCGAGCCTGATTATAGAGAGACAAATTTCTTCTTATTGGTAGACATGCCAGCAGGAAGACACTTCTTTTGTCCATTTTATTCGCGTCTTGATCTTGAGAACAAAAATAAGTTCACCTGCGTTGAAATATTGAATTGTTTCAAGTGGATTTTGGCACCGGAATAATTGGTTTCAGTTTCCGTTGAATTGACGGAATATTCGTTTAAATTTAACTATCGATTTATTATGTAACAAAACACAGAATTTCAAAACAATACCAGCACGTGAAGTTTTACTTTCTACCACGCTCTATTTCCAATATATATATATATATATATATATATATATATATATATATATATATATATATATATATATATATATATATATATATATATATTAGTGATGGGACGATTCCAAAATTTATCCCGATTCTGATACAATTACCGATTCCGTTCTAAATTTCAGATTCCGATACGATTCCGATTCCGATTCTTTTAAAATTAATAAATATTTAATTAGAGATTTTTTTTGTAAATTCTCAATTTTCCAACATCCCCGAGTTCGACCAGGTACACCTGAAGAAGGTTGAAGGTTACATCGGCCGAAACATTGTGAAAATGACACTCAAGATAAGAACAGTAGTTCGATGAATACAAATAATATGAGAAGTGTTTTGTAATGCTTGAAGCTTGCGTCCGGTGTTTTATATAACAAGAAAATCAAATGGAGGACACTTTAAAGTATTAGATGAAAATGGGAACATGAAAGTCTTAATATCCTAAAAATTACTTGCCGGCGACATATTTAACTGTGATATTCGTTCTTATCATACCCGAAATAAACGTTTTAAAGGCAAGTCTTCCTTTCGTAATTTACGGCATATTGCCCTTATATATATCTATATATCTATAAAAGTGAACGTGTCTGTGTGTGTGTGTCTGTGTACATTTCCCTACGCAATAACTTTGTCAATTTTCAGTCTACAGACTCGAAATTTGATATACAGGGTACTGAGATTTGGGAAATCGCTGTGATCGGTTTTCGGCCAGAAATTTGGCTGTTAAGGGGTCAAAGTTCAACAATTTGACCTTTGAGAACTCTACGAAACTCCTCCGACAAATTTGAGTCTAAACTCTTGACATTTTAGGTATAGGTTCCTTGGACATGGATCTAACTTAATGACTTGACTTGAGCCCAAAGCAATAAATGTTAAGAGGTCATAATAGGGGTCAAAGTTTAAAAAAATTGACCGTTTTTTTTTTGCTCAGCATACACCTTCAAACACATGGGCAACGCCGGGCGGAAATGCTAGTATATATATATATATATATATATATATATATATATATATATATATATATTTCTGTAGAAATAAATTTTCTTATAATATAAATCACTCCTTATTTAAGAAGCTTAATGTAATTACAGAGCAATATAGAGAATAAATGAAAAAAAACTATATTCCAAAATTCATGATGTTGACCATCTTATAATTTATTCCTTTAATTCAGTTGCCTTTTACAATTCTCGACAGTATCTACGCTACGAAATATATACTGCCAAGACGTGTAAAAGTCGACTGAATTAAAGGAATAAATTATAAGATGGTCAACATAATATATATATGTATATTATGTATATAATATATACATGTTGTGCATATAGTATATATATTATATCCTAGTAGTTCCGTCAGGCTTTGCTCGGGTCCTATGTACTGTTCATAAGGTTATGTGCATATGTATATATTAAAAAGCGTGAATATGTACGGTAATGCTTTTCTATATAATAGGCTTCCTTATTTACCATAGAGAAAAGTTGGTAGATACCGCAGACATTAATTTTTTTATTTTAAGTTGACCCCAATTTTTACCCCTTAACATTTATTGTTTTGGGCTCAAATTAAATTAAAATGTTTGACACATGTTCAAGTAACCTACATCTAAAATTTCAAGTGTTTAGACCCAAAATTGGCGGAGGAGTTTGGTAGAGTATGCAAAGGTAAACTCTGTAAACTTTGACTTTTTGCCAACCAAATTTTAGCCCAAAATCTGATTAAAAAGCTTGCTGCATATCTGAATACCCTTTATGTAAAATTTCAAATGTTTAGACCCAAAATTGGGTTAAAAATTAGCTAGAGACCGTAAAGGTAAAATCTTTTGAACTTTGACCCCTTGGTAGTTAAATTAAAAAAAAAAAAAAAACGATTAAAAAACTTGCCCTATGTCTGAATACACTTTACGTAAAATTTTAATTGTTTAGACCAAAAATTAGCTGAGTAATTTGGTAGAGACCGCAGAGGTAAATTTAAAAAAAAACTTTGACCCCAATTATGACTCCTTAATATTTATTGTTTTGAACTCAAATCAAATTATAAAGGTAGATCCATGTCACAGTAATTCATATCTAAAATTTCAAGTGTTTATACCCCAAATTGGCGGAGGAGTTTGGTAGAGTTCTCAAAAGACAAATCGTTGAACTGTGACCCTTTAACAGTAAAATTTCTGGCTGAAAAAAAATTACAAAGATTTTCCCAAATCTCAATACGCCTTATGTCAAATCTCGAGTCTTTAGACCGAAAATTGGCAGAGTTATTTGGTACACAGACAGACACACACAGACATTTTCACTTTCATAGGTATATAGATAGACATTATATATATATATATATATATATATATATATATATATATATAGCAGGCGCCTTCAGTCTTAGACAGACTATAGAAACCCACAAAGAGTTGCTTGCGCGTGAAATTTTTGTGGCAGGAGGTGCGCAATCTCCAACCACATTTCACCTGAGGTGACATTATTAAATACCAGTGGCAAGTGAAGTATAGGACGACTAGAAACAAATGCCGACATATATATGTTAAGATTTTGTTCCTTAGAAGCGCTGGTTGAGTTTGAATTAAATAAGATACGTATTATATACGTTTGAAGCCAGACCCAACGCATTGTTACAAAATAAACAGATGGTTATTCAGTTAGAAATTTAAATACGAGTACTTAATGTATATCTGAAAAC
This sequence comes from Euprymna scolopes, assembly GCF_053919585.1. Lineage (NCBI taxonomy): Eukaryota > Metazoa > Mollusca > Cephalopoda > Sepiida > Sepiolidae > Euprymna > Euprymna scolopes. The sequence continues at coordinate 18,438,097 of NC_136514.1, read as the reverse complement.
ATTTTATATAAAATGAATGAGCTTTGACTTTAGTTCTAGAATTGATTTTTTTAAGCAATGCCCCTCTAAAAAAAGGTACTATTAAAACATCACATATGTAGCCAATGATGTCTGTACCAAAAATGCTATAAACATGCGCTGTTCGTCATCGTGCACTCTTTGATAAACGCAGGAGTTTCAATGGATTTACATCGTTGGAACTAAACTATATAACACACACACACACACACACACACACACACACACACACACACACACACACACACACACACACACACACACACACACACACATATATATATCGTGAAAATAATGGAAATAGTATTCCATCAATATAGAAATCCCCCTCTCTCTCTCTCTTTCTCTCTCTTTATATATATATATATATATATATATATATATATATATATATATATATATATATATATATATATATATATATAAAGATTTTGTTTCTTAGAAGCGCCGGTTGAGTTTGAATTAAATAAGATACGCATTATATACGTTTGAAGCCAGACCCAACACATTGTTACAAAATAAACAGAGGTGTATTTTGTTAGAAATTTATGTTAAAGTTCATAAATATATTTCGACGGAAACCGTCATCTTCAGTATGTCGTTTTTTTTCATTGCTTTTATTTTATTATACCATATTTCTTTAAACTGAAACACAATTATCAAAGTATACTTACGCAGATAGATATGAAAAGTCTTTATTAAAGTTTGTGCCTATTTCCATTCTATGGAGGCCAGGCGCGAATGCAGACCCCACAATTTTATTATACCATCCCTATTTAAGTTAAAACATACTTATCAAAGTATTATTATGTACATGTATATCAAAAACACTTGTAAACGTTTTTTTTTAATTTTTAAATTTTTATTTCCATACTTTATGGGCCAGGCGCGAACACAGACCCCACAATTTTAATGAACCACCGTTCTGCCAGATCAAACATACCCATTCCTGTGTCTCGATACATCTTCTATCATTATATGTGATCAGTTTTTAAAAAAATAGTCAACCATGTAGGAGCCTATTCGTGACCACACACACACACACACACACACACACACACACACACACACACACACACACACACACACACATTCAGCTTTATATTATATATATATATATATATATATATATATATATATATATATATATATATATCAACACGACGGTTCTAGGTTCAATCCTTGGCTTGGGAGAGATGCTGGTCTAGCGGCACTGATGAGTTGTGATACAACGAAACAGGACTGTATGTCGATGACTACAAATATATATATATATATATATATATATATATATATATATATATATATATATATATTCCTTCATACATTACCGCAACTTACATTACAAATTAAATACTCAGTAGTTTTTCTTCGATGCCCTTAAGAAGATAAGCGTAGAGAACGAACTCATTTTAAAACGAGATCTTAATCAATAGGCAATACGTCGGCGTTCGTTTATCTAAAGGTTTTCTTAAACAAAAATACACCGGAAACAACGCGCCTTTGATAATAAAATACAGATCCTCCATTTTTGTTAAATAAATTTCTTCTTATATTTAATTTAATTATTCACACCAAGACTGCAGTTATCGCCTAATACAGTAATAATGGGTTCGAAACAGTAGTGCCAGCTAGTTTGCCACTCTTAGCCTCTGCCAGCTACTATCTACCACTGACAACCACTGCAACATTTTAAATTTTACAAGAATATCTTGTCCTTTTCTTTTCCAGTTTTAAGATTAACCATATTAATTTTCATGTTCGAATTTTTCTATTGTAATCCATGTTTTTTTCAGGCTTCCAGTAAATTCACTTGTTCTTTGTTTAATTTGAGCCTTATTCTTTTCACCCATAAACATAACATACACATATGTAATAACAATGTATCGCACTCGTCTGCTTTCAATAAAATCCCTCCAATTATATCCCTTTCATTCTTTCATTCTGTCTGCTTCACTTTTTACTGCTCTTTTTGCGAGAGCAGTGAATTGGTAGCAACAGTAGTCACTGAAGCGACGCGGTTGCTATGAGAACCAGACATAAAAAACGTCGCTCACGTGCTTATGTTTTTTTTTACGATTTTGAACACCACTAAATTTATCATAATATTTTTTTACTGAACGAAAATTGAATTTTTTCCCCCAATGTAGTTGAGAAGGTGATCTGTAATAATTGTAACAATATAGCTGAAAAGATGAACTCTAATAATTGTTTGAAATTTGGTCGAAAAATGAGTGAGCGGTGAAGCTTTAAATTAAAGTGCTTACTGACTAAAACTGCCGCTTAATCATATATTCAAACACTACCGTGTTTCTATGACATACAATTAAGTTTTCTTTAATCCCGAAAATAACATTTTCCATTAGATGGTCGAAAAATATAAATATATTAATATAAATATATTGTTTGTCAATAATAGTAATGTGTCGGATATTAAATCAATGTCCTAGCTCACACAAAAATGTCTCCCCTCCTCTCCTCCAAGGCCAAGAAAATAATAGTCAGGTTAGTCAAATTCTTTGGAGTAGAATAATTTTGGGTGAAATTATCTGGTTGCGAATTTGTCGAAAAAACCTTTATAAGATTGTTATGCATCCATTAAACCCCAACAGATGAAAACAAATCAAATCAAATCAAATCAAATCAATATATATATATATATATATATATATATATATATATATATATATATATATATATATATATATATATATATATATATATATATATATATTAACTGATTGTTCGTTCTAGGAAAGCAGGACATATTGAAACACTTTGAATATTGGAGAAACCATAAAAAGAATTTGAGCCAAATTTATATTAATCTACACTAAAAAAAAAATTAACCAAGTTTATATAAATATTTACCTGAAAAGAGATTGAGTCAACTTTATATAATTTGTATTTGAAAAGAGATTGAGCCATCTTTATAAAAATCTGCTCTTGAAAAGCGATTGAGCCAACTTTATAAAAATCTGTACATGAAAAGAAATTGAGCCAAGTTTGTGTAAATCTGTACTTAAAAAGAGATTGAGCCGACTTTATATAAATATTGCCCTGAAAAAGATTGAGTCAACTTTATATAAATCTGTACGTGAAAAGAGATTGATTAAACTTTAAATGAATTTGTACCTACGAAAAAGATTGAGCCGTTTATGTCTAAACAAGATAGTTCAAAACGTAATCGATTTTACGCTTAAATCAATCATCGAAATCAAAATGAGATGCTTTGCTTACGGGAGAATCAAAATAAAATTTAATTAACTAAACCAATCAGGACATTCAAAACCTTATCTGTAGATTTTGATTAAATTTAAAACAGGATATTTACTGATTTCAAAAAACTCTTGAGAATTAAAAAAAAAAGAAGAAGAAAGAATTGGCGAATGATAATCTTACATATATTGATTTTCATCACTGAATTTTATGTCTGATTTTCTTTCAGCTATTTTACTTTTCATCGAACTGATAAAAAAAAAAAAAAAAATTCAACCGCACTCCGTTAATGAAATTCGCTGATAATAGTTTAAAACGTTTAAATTTGTTTAAGATTAACAATACATTTTTCCACATTGCGTCCATTCAATATGCACGATTAGCGATAACAACCTATTTGCGGAAGCCCAAAATGAGCAAGAGAGCAGTAGAGCAAGTGAGAGAGAGAGAGAGAGAGAGAGAGAGAGAGAGAAAGAGAGAGAAAGAGAGAGAGAGGATGATAGACAGAGGAGGATAGACAGAGCAATATATATATATATATAGCTTAGTGCGTTAGAAGAAAAGAGTGAGCACAATTCTATAAGAGGAGATTATCTGGACAATATAAAGCTCAACAAGTATCATTGGAGCTTATATATGAGAACAATAGGAATGGGGAATGAAGTCATGAAAACTATATATTGGTAAATATAGATTGGTTCATTTATTCAATAAGGAATACAAACAATTAGTTGGGGGATAGAAGGAACTCTTTATGCCAAGGCATTTCGAAGCCTAATTCTTCTCATCAGAAGAGTAGAGAAGATGTTAGGTAACATAGTGGGGATGCGGCGTCTAGCGTGAGATTCATTAGAAACGAAATAGATCAATTAAAATTATAGATGATGTAGTCTTAAATGTATTTAGTATAAGGCTTAAGGGGAGGTATAGTGTGGATGGGTGGTAATTCTATTTTATTGGTGTGTAAGATGCCTATATCTATGCAGGGGCATTTTATTGACAGATGCAACCGAGACGACAACAGAACTATGAAGTGGTGTATAATTTTGTGAGGGGTATTATGGTGATTATTTAAGGCGAAAGGGCGAATGGGTGTATTCTGAGCAGGGTTATAGGACTGTAATGCTATAATAATAAATTTCAGAATACCAATATATATATGATAGATATGTAGCAATAATTCTAGGGGTTCTTTGTTATTATATATACAGGGAGGGGGTCTGGGTATAAGAGAGAGGTAAAGTTTATGGAGGTGGATAAAAGGACAAAAGACAATTTAGAATGTGGATGATTGGGTGGTAGTGTAATAGGGGAAGATGTACTATTAATAATAATAATAATAATAATAATAATAATAATAATAATAATAATAATAATAATAATGATGATGATAATAATAATGAAATAATAATAATAATGATAATAATAATAATAACAATGAAATAATAATAAAAAAAATAATAATTATAATAATAACAATGAAATAATAATAATAATGATAATAATAACAATGAAATAATAATAATAATAATAATGATAATAATAATAATAATATTAATAATGATAATAATAATAATGATAATAATAATAATAATGATAATAACAACAATGAAATAATAATGATGATAATGATAATAATAATAATGAAATAATAATAAAATAATAATGATAATAATAATATTAATAATGATGATAATATAATAATAATAATAATGATAATAATAATAATGATAATAATAATAATAATAATAATGATAATATAATAATAATAATAATGAAATAATAATAATAATAATAATGATAATAATAATATTAATAATGATGATAATATAATAATAATAATAATGATAACAATAATAATGATAATAATAATAATAATAATGATGATAATATAATAATAATAATAATGATAATAATAATAATGATAATAATAATAATAATGATGATAATATAATAATGATAATAATAACAATAAAATAATAATAATATTATTATTAATAATAATAATAATAATGATAATAATAATAATAGCGAAAAGGTAAATAAAATTAAGGGATAAAGATAAGTATAAAGATAAGGATAAAGATAAAGATAAAGATAAGGATAAGGTCAAGAATAACAGCTGAAATAAAATTAAGGCATAAAGGATGAAGAGTAAAGTAAAAAGAAAAAGAAAAGGAAAAAAAAAGAATAAAATAAAAGAATAAAATAGTAAAAATAAAGAAAGAAATAACTAAACCGAGAATTTAGCTAAATGGGGGTAGAGTTAAATAACTAGGGCGCATGCATACAAGAATGTGGCACAAAGGAATAATTAATATATATATATATATATATATATATATATATATATATATATATATATATATGGGATTAGCCAGCAAAGCAGAGAGTTCGGTAGACAATACCCCGAAGGATATAAATATCCATGACAGGAGAATGTCTGTAAGAGTCAACAATATATTCCCGAATTTCCCGACTGCAAGGACCAGTGATCTATGTTATATATGAACAAGCAAGATATAAACAACAGAATACATATATGCTGGTTTATAAGCGAGATAGGGTTCTTCCTGTGTGACGTTTCAGTGAATTGTATTATTTTTGCAGAGAGATATGGAGGAAGGAGACATTACCTCTGTCCTATAAAAGATGATGAGGAGATTGGGTTTAGTTAGCTTCCAGGGTGGTGTTGATATTTCCGTGTTTGTCTTGTATATTCTTTGTTATATGGTTCCGTAGGTATTCCCTAGTTAGTGTTGATAAAATGTAATTCTTATTCGTCTTTTGAGTATGGAGCATTAGAGACGGGCTGGGTTCAATAACTGTGTCGAAGTAGCCAGAAATGAGCGGGTTCAGCTGCTATCAATTCAAATGAAGGTCAGAGTAAGTTAGTAGTAGCGACAAAATAGCTGGGTAGAAAAATACTCTTAGCAAGCGTGTGTGAGTGGTTCGATCGACCTTAACTGACAGTCATGAGATTTAGATGGGAGATGGGGATATGTTGGTGCGTGTGACGGGGACGATTTTGACGAAATGAAGGTCGGATGCCCTTATCGTAAAGTATTTTTAGTAAATTTAAATATAAATATTTCGGGATTGAATGGGTCCGTATTATTTTAATTGCATAAGTTTATATGTGTTGATTTTATATTATGGAGGACTTTAAATTAGTTCGATTTGTGTGTATGTGGGTGGGGGAGGTGTGAGTTGCAAGTGGAAGGGATGGGGGGATATTTAAGGGTTCTCATTTTTGGTTTGAGGTTTGAGGCCCGGGGGAGGTGGGTTCTAAGTTACTTTTCATTAAGCTTTGGCTTTAAATTGATGAGGACATATTCTTGGTATGACTAGTGCTAATTGCTAATTGGGGTGCAGTTTAATAGGCAGTGTTCAGTGTTAGATTTTGCGGGATAAGATTTGGTTAGAGATAATTTTCTGAGAAACTAAGAGTAAAGTAGTTGTAGCGTTAGTTTGATTTTGTCAGGGGAAAGTAATTCAAGGTGGGTTTGCTGTATTAATGTTATATAAGCGTTATATATTCAGAGATTGTGCTAATATTTTATATTAAAAGATGAAAGTCTTTGTGGCGATTGCAGCGGGGAAAACAGTCTATGTGGCGATTGCAGAGGAAAAATAAATAAGTAAAATTAAAAAAAAATATTTGGGGTGTTAGCCGTTTGCTAGGGGCAAGGAACAGCGAGGGAGGGTGTTAAGTTTCTGCATGGTTACCATTAGAAGTTCTAGATATCAGTCCCTGTCTGGCGATGTTCTTTCAGCGGGGTTATTTGTATTTCCGTACTTGAACTTTCTCTTGTGCCTGCAACTGCAAATTATCTCTGGTTTAGAGTTGAGGATGTTTAATTTATTAGGTGCCATTATAATCTCGGTCGCCTCTGCGTTACAGAACACGCAGTATTTAGAGTCTGGGTTGTAAGATGTGATTTTCTTAATATTTTCCATTTTAATGAGAAGTTTACGTTTTTTGTTTCAAATTTCTTACTAGGTTGGATAGGGTCGTTTTTGTCTTAGGAGTCTCTTTGGAGAAGGATTGTAAGTGGTTCGAAATTCTGGCTTTTATCGAGAAGGGGGATAATCCTATGTACGTGAGTATTTTTGGGTTTGTGTGCAGTATATTTAGGGTTTCTTCATTTATCTGGGGATAAGTTGAGTTTATATGTTCCGGGGGTTGTTGGGTGTGCGGCTCAGTACCGTCTATTCCAATCGGTTGCATGATCAGTTGTTCGGTAAGCGTGCTATTACTTGTTGAGTTATGCGAATTTTCGCGGGTATTACTAGTTCTATGGGCTTACACTCCCAAGTTATTTGCTGTCATTTTAGATGGGAGTTCAGTTACTGTACATGAGTATATGACGTCTGAATGTATACAGTCATTCTTCAGTGAGCAGCTATCTGGGTCGTTACAATTACAGTTTGGGTGAGTTAGACTTGAATTGCCGTTAATTATTTTCTGCGTTGTCAATAAAATGCCCCATCCATAGATAGGAAACATCTTACACACCGATAAAATAGAATTACAACCAATCCACACTATACATTCCCTTAAGCCTTAAAACATACACTAAATACATTTAAGACTATGATAAAGACCCTATACACCTTTCTACATTACACTCTATAAAATACGCTCCTCCTTTATTTAGAATTCGATAAAACTCCCTCCAACATCATCTATAATTTTAATTGATCTATTTCGTTCCTAATGAATCCCACGCTAGACGCCGCATCCCCACTATGTTACCTAACATCTTCTCTACTCTTCTGATGAGAAGCATTAGGCTTCAAAATGCCTTGGCATAAAGAGTCCCTTCTATCCCCAACTAATTATTTGTATTCCCTTATTGAATAAATGAACCAATCTATATTTACCAATATATAGTTTTGTGAATTCACTTACCATTCCTATTGTTCTCTCTCTCCCTCTCTCTCACACACACACACACACGCGCGCGCACACACACACACACGCACGCACGCACACACACGCACGCACACACGCACACACACACACACGCACGCACACACACACACACACACACACACACACACACACACACACACACACACCACACACGCGCGCGCACACACATACCCACACGCACGCGCGCGCACACACATGTATATATAAAACTAATACACATAATAAGTCAATAAATTACATAACAAAAATACTTTCATTTCATTTCAGTTGCCCGTCCATATTTGCATTATAACGTACATATTTGTTCCAAAAAGAATATGAATTGCATCATATCTTTTTAAATATATTAACGGCTATATGACGTTATTGAAAATAAAATTTAAAAAAATCTTACTCTTTTTCACAACGCTACGCTCTACTCCCTTTTTTTTTTGAATTTCCAACGACTCTCAAGTATTTGTATATTTTGCTTTCTTAATTTCATTTACCCAGACAAAGTCTCGCAATAAAGAGGAAACATTGATGAACACATAACTTTGTTTGTTCCTTTTTTTTTATCCCTTCTCTCTTTCTTTCTTTCTCTCTGTCTCTTTCTCTTTCTCTCTCTCTATATATATATATATGAGAGAGAGAAGAGAGAAGAGAGAGACAGGTTAGAATGCAATAGAGAGAGAGAGAGAGTATTAGAGAGAGAGAGGAGGCAATAAAAAGAAAGGAAGAGCAAGAAAGCAAGAGAGGAAAAGGGGAAGATAGAGCAATAGAGAGAAAAGAGTAATATAACAAATGGGAGCTAGAGAGAGAGAGAGAGAGAGAGAGAGAGAGAGAGAGAGAGAGAGAGGAAGAAAGCAGCAGAAAGAGGGAGAGAGAAAGGGAGAGAGAGTGAGCAATAGAGAAAAAGAGAGCAACTGAGCAAGAAAGAGCGTATTAGAGAGAGAGGGAGATGAAGAAGAAGAAGAAGAGAAAGCAAGAGAGAGAGAGAGAAAGAGAGAGAAGAGAATAGAGAAGGAGAGGCAGATAGAACAATAGAGGGAGGGAGATAGAGGAATAGACAAAGAGAGAGAGAGAGAGAGAGGGAGAGGGAGAGAGAGAGAGAGAGAGAGAGAGAAAGAGAGGGGTTGAGAAGCCCAAATAACCGTCGAAATAATTTTGTGTTTGTCTTTATTAATTACGTTTACTATTGATGCCGTCGTATTCAAACTAACACCATTCAAGCTGTCTACACGCGTTACATTTTAACTGAATGTGTTTTCGCCGTTAACGCAGGTTCTCTTCGTTTGCTGACAAATTCATTCGGACACCGATGCTTATATAAAAGTTTTATTTGATAAAGACACACATAAAATAACATCAAAGAGACAATTTGCATACGTGTAAGACATAGATAGATAGATAGATAGATAGAGAGAGAGAGAGAGAGAGAGAGAGAGAGAGGGAGAGAGAGAGTGAAAAAGAGTCTGAGAGAAATTGAAAAAGAGAGAGGCTGAGAAAGAGAAAGTAAGAGAGTGAATGAGAGAGAGAGAGAGTAACGAAATAAATAAATAAAGCAGAGCGATAGAATGAGAGAGAGAGAGAGAGAGAGAGAGAGAGAGAGAGAGAGAGAGAGAGAGAGAGAGAGAGAGAGAGAACACCATTTCCTGCCATAATAGACTATGGAGTCTACAGGATGTAACGATAAAACTGCCGCCCTAGAAAAGACGAAATGATTCCATTTCCTTTTGATAAAAATCGGTTTTCTTTTAATTTTCTTTTGTTGTTGCAGACCATCTACTTATTGGCCATTTGTGTACAAATCCGAAGAGCGATAGGAGTCTTCTATCATGTCTAAATGTGACACAATGTTCGATGAACGAGATCGATGCGCCGCTGTACAATTCATACTAACGATCCAAGTTATGACAACAGGACCATTGCCAGCACACTCAAAATGCAAATCCAGGCGGTTCAACGCTTGAAGGCACAGCTCAACGAGGTTTCCGGTCGCGATTATGGTCTTTGGTGTGGTTTCAAGTGAGGGCCACATCATGCCACCTCACATCTTTGAAGTCGGCTTGAAAGTCAACACCGAAGTGTACCTGGACGTGTTGAACAGTGTGGTGATCCCCTGGTGCAATCAGGTGGCAGCTGGCAAACCCTGAGTATGGCAGTAGGACTTGGCGTTGGCCGACAAGTCCAAAGAGACGCAGCCTTGGCTTCAGAAGAAGTGCTACGACTTTGTAACCTTCTCTCACTTGGCCACCTTCTTCCCCGACATCAATCCGCTGGACTACTTCGTTTAATTATACGACGAGAACATCACCAACATGACTTACCACAGCAACAAAGCAAGCCGAGATCGCAGCTATCCGCCGAGTATTCGCCGGGCTACTGCCGGTGCTTGTAGAAAAGGCATGCTCCCAGTTCCGGACCCGTATTGAGACATTGTTTGAGGCCGAAGGCGACTACATTAAATAGATGTCATCTCTACTATACAATCAAGTTATCTGAATTGATTTTGTCAATAAAAGTTTTAAAATAAAAATGTAGTGTTGCTTTCTTTAGGGCGACACTTTTATCGTTCTAGCCTGTACTTCGAAATCTAGTGACGAATGCCCTCTTCTCCGCCGCCATTTTCTTACAGAAGAAACGTTGCTATACTAACACCGTTTAGTTAATACCACTGTGAATAATTTTTTTTTCCTAATATGTTCCCAGAGCTAAACGTAAATTCCATGGGCGACGTTTCTTTCTTGAGTTTAAAATAAAAAATATATAAAGACGTAAATTGAGTCGACGCGAGCTATTGTTTTTTTTTAATATAAATTAATAAAAACGGTATATGTATCTATGTGTATGTTCTTGTGTGAAAATATTTAACCGATAAACTCTTAAACTACTGGTCACATAACATTGAAATTAACAAGAAATAGTAATCATACACCAAGGATGGTTTATAACGAGATCTTTGTTTGGATGTATAAATAACGCGTACAGAAACATGTCGGCAAGTTGAAATGTAAAATCTTCATTTCAACTTGCCGACATATTTCTATTACTTCTACGCATGCGAAAATTCATTCATCAATTGAAACGGTTTAAACTTAAACTTTCTTTTTTTTTTTTTATCTATCTGTCCATAAGTCAAACAGTAGGGAAAGTGGCCGAGGCGTGAAATGTTTTGGTTTCGATTCTAGTTAATGGCACTAATGCCATTTTTTAAAACTTTTGAAATCAGTACTATATGTTAGGTACAATATGATATTAAATAGAGAAGTGGCTCTGCAATAAAAAAAATACAAAATCTGCATGAATTGAAATATATTGAAGCGTATTTTAGACCGAGCAAGGCCACCCCGCCCCCCGCTAGTCCAAAATAAAGTTAATCTGAAATTGTTCCAAGTTTTTCATTTCAGTTAATTTACTACGTTAATCAAAACGCGTAGTGTCATTAGAATTCGATATAAGATCCAAGTTTTTTTTACATAGGCATAACCACTTATCAAGGCCAGAAACCACTTGAGGATAAGGGTTAAGAGTGTACAGTAGTCAATTGGACAATATAGTAATCGTTAGTAATGGAAATTCAGTAAATTTGTTAACTTAAGTGGAACGGCTCATCAAGAACTTGTTTACATTGGACTTGAAAACAATCATATTGTAGTCAGCCGGAAAGTAGGAAAATGGAAGACAATTCCATAGGCGTGCAGTTCTAAGAAAGAAGCTTTGTTCATGGAATCTACGTTTAGGTTTAGGAACAGATAAAGAGTGGGGAGAATTATTGATAGTATTTTCAATTAGACGAGTGTTTCTTGTGAAAGTTTGGCGAGGGGGAACCATAGACTGAAGCTCAATCGAACACTTTCCATGAAAATAACAATAAAGCAGAGAAC